>NC_079491.1:58223026-58556151 GCF_020520425.1 Spinacia oleracea | reverse complement strand
CGAACTCTCGTAGAAGGTGAAATCTACGAAGTACATGCTTGACTCTCTGGTGGTGTCTAGGCTCTTTGGCCTGTGCAACAGCTCCGTTATTATCACAATACAGGGCTATTGGTCCTTTAATGGAGGGGACTACACCAAGTTCACCTATGAACTTCCTTAGCCATATAGCTTCCTTTGCTGCTTCATGTGCAGCAATGTACTCCGCTTCAGTTGTAGAATCCGCAATTGTGCTTTGCTTAGCACTTTTCCAGCTTACTGCTCCTCCGTTGAGGCAGAAGACAAACCCAGACTGTGATCTGAAATCATCTTTGTCGGTTTGGAAACTTGCGTCCGTATAGCCTTTAACAATTAATTCATCATCTCCACCATAGACCAGGAAGTCATCTTTATGCCTTTTCAGGTACTTCAGAATGTTCTTGGCAGCAGTCCAATGCGCCTCTCCTGGGTCTGACTGGTATCTGCTCGTAGCACTGAGTGCATACGCAACATCCGGGCGTGTACATATCATAGCATACATTATTGAACCAATCAATGATGCATATGGAATCCCATTCATTCGTCTACGCTCATCAAGTGTTTTTGGGCACTGAGTCTTGCTTAGAGTCATTCCATGAGACATGGGTAGGTAGCCTCGCTTGGAGTCCGCCATCTTGAACCTATCAAGCACCTTATTGATATAAGTGCTTTGACTAAGTCCAATCATCTTTTTAGATCTATCTCTGTAAATCTTGATGCCCAATATGTACTGTGCTTCTCCTAGATCCTTCATCGAAAAACATTTCCCAAGCCAAATCTTGACAGAGTTCAACATAGGAATGTCATTTCCGATAAGCAATATGTCGTCGACATATAATACTAGGAAAGCAATTTTGCTCCCACTAACCTTCTTGTATACACAAGATTCGTCTGCGTTCTTGATGAAACCAAAGTCACTGACTGCTTCATCAAAACGTATATTCCAGCTCCTGGATGCCTGCTTCAATCCGCAGATTGATTTCTTTAGCTTGCATACCTTTTTAGCATTCTTTGGATCCTCAAAACCTTCAGGCTGTGTCATAAACACAGTTTCTGTTAAAACGCCGTTTAAGAAAGCAGTTTTGACATCCATCTGCCATATTTCGTAATCGTAATATGCAGCGATTGCTAACATTATTCGAATAGACTTTAGCATTGCAACTGGTGAAAAGGTTTCATCGTAATCCACACCGTGGACTTGCCTGTAACCTTTTGCAACCAATCTAGCTTTGAAAACTTCAAGTTTCCCATCCTTGTCCTTTTTCAGTTTGAAAACCCATTTGCTTCCAATGGCTTGGTAGCCATCTGGCAAATCGACCAAATCCCATACTTGGTTTTCAGACATGGAGTCTAATTCAGATTGCATGGCTTCTTGCCATTGCTTGGAGCTAGGGCTCGTCATAGCTTGTTTGTAAGTCGCAGGTTCATCACTTTCAAGTAATAGAACGTCATAGCTCTCGTTCGTCAAAATACCTAAGTACCTTTCCGGTTGAGATCTATATCTTTGCGATCTACGCGGGGTAACATTTCTAGATTGATCATGATTCTCACCAGATTCTTCTAAAGATCTCTGAGTTTCATCCTGAATCTCATCTTGAGCATTCTCTAGAGTTTGTTGTTCGACTCGAATTTCTTCGAGGTCTATTTTTCTCCCACTTGTCATTTTGGAAATGTGATCTTTCTCCAAAAAGACACCATCTCGAGCAACAAACACTTTGTTCTCAGATGTATTGTAGAAGTAATACCCCTTTGTTTCCTTTGGATAGCCCACAAGGATACATTTGTCAGATTTTGGATGAAGTTTGTCTGAAATTAATCGTTTGACGTATACTTCACATCCCCAAATCTTAAGAAAAGACACATTTGGAGGCTTTCCAAACCATAATTCGTATGGAGTCTTTTCGACAGCTTTAGACGGAGCTCTATTTATAGTGAGTGCAGCTGTATTTAGTGCATGTCCCCAAAATTCTAATGGAAGTTCGGCCTGACCCATCATTGACCTGACCATGTCTAGCAAGGTTATGTTCCTCCGTTCCGACACACCGTTCCATTGTGGTGTTCCAGGAGGAGTCAACTCTGATAGAATTCCACATTCTTCCAGATGGTCATCAAATTCATAGCTCAGATATTCACCGCCTCTATCAGACCGCAGTGCCTTAATCTTCTTGCCTAATTGATTCTCTACTTCACTCTGAAATTCCTTGAATTTGTCAAAGGATTCAGACTTATGCTTCATTAGGTAGACATAACCATACCTACTGAAGTCATCAGTGAAAGTGATAAAGTAGCTGAAACCACCTCTAGCATTTGTACTCATTGGTCCACATACATCTGTATGGATTAAACCCAATAGTTCATTTGCTCTTTCTCCAACTTTAGAGAAAGGTTGCTTTGTCATTTTGCCAAGTAAACATGATTCGCATTTACCATAATCCTCTGAGTCAAATGGTTCTAGAATTCCTTCCTTTTGAAGTCTTTCTAAGCGTTTCAAGTTTATATGGCCTAATCGACAAATAGTAAGTTCCTGCAGCAATCCGTGCTCCATTTCCCACTCGTAGGTCGACTTCACCCTTGCTTAACTTTCTACTTCTTCTTAGTCCCTGTGGATTGGAACATAAGTGTGAGCCACAACCTGTATCTAATACCCAAGAAGTTGAATTAGCAAGTATACAGTCTATAACGAAAATACCTGAAGATGGAACGACTGTTCCGTTCTTCTGATCTTCCTTTAGCTTCAAGCAATCTCTCTTCCAATGCCCCTTCTTCTTGCAGTAGAAGCATTCGGATTCAGAAGTGGGTTGACTGACCTTCCTCTTTACAGATTTGGCGCCAGTTTGCTTAGTTGGGCTGGCCTTGTTGCCACCTTTCTTAGCATTCCTCTTCTTTCCAGATTTCTTGAACTTGCCCCCACGCACCATAAGCACATCCTGCTTATCACTTTTGAGCGTCTTTTCAGCGGTCTACAGCATACCGTGAAGCTCAGTGAGCGTTTTGTCCAGACTATTCATACTGTAGTTCAGTTTGAACTGATCATACCCGCTATGAATAGAATGGAGGATGGTGTCTATAGCCATTTCCTGAGAAAATTGCTGATCCAGCCGACTCATATTCTCAATGAGTCCAATCATTTTGAGAACATGTGGACTTACGGGCTCGCCTTTCTTAAGCTTGGTCTCAAGAATTTGCCTATGAGTCTCGAATCTTTCGACTCGAGCCAGATCTTGGAACATGTTCTTCAACTCACTGATGATTGTGAAAGCATCTGAGTTGATGAACGTTTTCTGCAGATCCGCACTCATGGTGGCGAGCATTAGACATTTCACATCCTTGTTGGCATCAATCCAACGATTGAGGGCTGCCTGAGTGACCCCGTCGCCTGCAGCTTCGGGCATCGCCTCATCTAGGACATACTCCTTTTCTTCCTGCATAAGAACTATTTGCAAGTTCCTTTGCCAGTCAAGGAAGTTTTTCCCGTTCAACTTCTCCTTTTCGAGAATTGATCGAATGTTGAATGAATTGTTGTTTGCCATATTAAAAACTACAATTGAAAAGAATAAACAAATAAATAACCATTCACAGTTTCTCTTAATAAACTTAAATTCTAGCTTACATGCATAATTCAATGTTTATTAAGCATTTTATTCAAGTTTTGTGTTCCGGCAGGTGTGAATAAAATGATTCCAAGATCCTAAAATCATTGAAGAACTAAGCACAGTTTGTCGACTTAATCCTAGAACATCTTAGGTAAGCAAAAGCCTTTTGCTAATAGTCTAGAAACTATTCTTGGTTGATAGGTACGTCTAAGAACTTATTAGGTAAACCTATCGAATTTGCCACGACATAAAAGGACTCCTTACTTATATCGTTGAGTTTCACCAAAACTAACATGTACTCACAATTATTTGTGTACCTTGCCCCTTTAGGACCAATAAGTAACACCTCGCTGAGCGAAAACTATTACTAGATTGATGTAAAGGATATCCAAGCAAGTGTATATTTTGGCATGGCACCTTTTAACTCAATTTTTAAGTTTGGAACTTAAGGCTCTTACTATGTTGGTTAATTTTAAGTGAACTAAAATCCTTAATCATGCAACATAATCAAGCTTTTGATCTCATGCATTTTAAGACATATTTAAAAGCAATAAATAACTTAAAACATGCATAAGATATTTGTGATCTAGTATGGCCCGACTTCATCTTGAAGCTTTAACTTCAAAGTCCGTCTTGAAAATCTCCGTGGGAGGCACCATTTTCTTCAAATAGGATAAGCTATAACTAATTACAACTATTTGATGGTACGCAGACCATATTTGAATTGAAAAATAACTTTGGTACTTCAGACCAATTACATTCAAATTAATGGTACGCAGACCATATTTTCTATCCTATTTGGGCCATACTAGTCACTTCATAACCTGCAAAACAGTACATATACAATATATACCATTCACCCATTCATTATCATGAATGGCCCACATAGCTGGTTAGTAAAACACATTATGCATCACGTAAACATTTGCAGCAATTAATCAAGGGCACCAATAATCTACCAATTATTCAGTCCTTATTAATTCTAATCAAGTTGTTTTAACCTTAAGGATTTGTAGACCTAATCAAGAGTTTATGACTAAAAGCGCTCCCACTCAAACCAATAAATTCATATGCTTTACTAATTTTAAACATAAAAATGTATTTCTAGTCTAACCGGAAACATACAATTTTAATTAAAATTTAAAGCTCATATAAATTTATAATTGAATCCAAAAAATTTAATTTAATTTCAGTCGTTATTTAAATTAATTCATGATTTTAATTTTAGTAAAATAATTAGAATAAATAACATTTATTATAATTACAATATTCAAAATTAAAATCCAAGAAAATAATTTAAATTATTAATTTTAAAATTAATTAAAATTACGTGAACTGAAATTTTCAAATTAAACATTCAAAACGATCTAATCGTAACGCAAACACCCTACGCATTGCACGCCCATGGGCCGCACGCATACAGCCATTGCTGGCCATATGCGCGCAGCCCATGCGCTCGTCGTATAGCTGCTGCTCTACCAATCGCAAGCCATCGCACGCTGTGGTGCTCGCTGCGCGCGCGCCAGCGCTCATCGCATGCGAGCCATCGCTCGCTGGGCGCGCGACATCGCTCGCTGTGCGCGCGACATCGCTCGCTGGGCGCGCGACATCGCTCGCTGGGCGCGAGCCATCGCTCGCTGTGCGCGCGAGCAACGCTGGGCGCAGCGCTCGTGGCACGCGAGCTTGCGCTCGCTGCGCGCGAGGCTGCGCGCTCTTGCGCGAGGCTGTGCGCGTTGTGGCGCAGCTCGCTTGCTGCCCACACGCGACTGCCTTGGCTCGCCCTTCGCCCATGCCCATTCGTCCATTGCTCGTGGCCCACGACACAAGGCAGGGCTGCTGCCTTGTGCTCGTGCACTACGCCCTTGCTCATTGCATTCGTGCCGCACGGGCGACGAGCTCCCTTGCTCGTCGTCGCATGCCCGCATTATACAACACCCCTTAAGGGTGACACGAAGCGTCCATTGCTTTGTGCGTGCAAGTTATATGAACGAATCGCATAAAAATTTTAAATTTTATAAAATTAATGACAAATTAATAAATATTATTAATTTCATAATTTTAGGGCGAAAATCGAAAATTTATTATCCAATTGATTTCCGGTTGTTATGGATTCAAGTCTAGGTCATAAAAATTTAAAATTTATCATAAATTTACAATTTTTTTTGGTGGTTTTTAATCATAGGTTTCTAATTAAATTATAATTAATTATGAAAATCAAATTAATTCTAAATTATTCCAATTTTCAACAAATTAATCAAAATTTTAGAATGCCTTTTACATGCGGAATTGACACAAAAATCACTCGATTTGGATGAGTAACGAAGAAACTGCCGAAAAACTGCGTACGTATAATTAAATAAACGCAATTTGCAATTAATTAACAATTACGAAAATTAATCACCCCTTTTAATTCTTGCAAATTTGTAATATTTAACCATGTTCATGCAATTTAGATTATGAAAATAATAAGGGGCTCGTGATACCACTGTTAGGTTATGATACATATGATATTACATAAATCATGCGGAAACAACCATTAACCCAGGAATACATATTATTTACACATAATCATATAGCATAATTTAGATGCATACTCTTTGTTGCGTGCCCTCCCTAGCTGCGCCCGAACCGAACAAGAACAAGTCTTTAGGACTCCAAGTGTCGTCCCTCCGTAGATAGTCCACAGCACGTCCGGATCCGCCTTAAGATTGACCAACTAGAATCGCCCTTAAGGTACTAGAATTTTCGGCACTTTTGAGCAAGATGTGTGGCTGAATTTTTCTCTCAAAAACTCACTTTCAATACTTTTTAAACTAGTTATAAATTGTGAACCCAGGCCACATATTTATAGGGTTATGGAAAGGGAATTGGAATCCTATTCAGATACAAATTAATTAAACCTAGAATCCTACAAGAACTCTAATTTAATTAATTTATCAAATAGAAATAGGAATTTAATCATTAACCGAACTTTGCACGTTTTAGGAAACGTGCACGAACACAAACACTTACGCACACACACACGGCAGCCACGATGGGCCGCCCATGCGTGTGTGCGAGCAGCAGCCCACGCAGCGAGGCCTGCGCGAGCCACAAGCCCACGCAAGCACCTGCGCGCGCTGCGCGCGCTGTGCGCTGCCACGGCCTGCTGGGCCTGGCCTTGCGCTGGGCCTGGCGTTGCCTTGGCTGTTCGTGTGGCGCGCTTGGCTTGCTGGGCGATGGCCTGGCTTCGTGCTGGGCCCTCGTCCGGCATGCCTCGTCCGATGCTTATTCGTACGATACGCTTCCGATTAAATTTCCGATTCCGGAATTCATTTCCGATACGAACAATATTTAACATTTCCGATTCCGGAATTAATTTCCGTTTCGAACAAATATTTAATATTTCCGTTTCCGGAATTATTTTCCGATTCCGATAATATTTCCGATTCTGACCATATTTCCGTATCCGGCAATATTTCCGATTCTGGTAATATTTCCATTTCCGATAATATTTTCCGATACGTACCATGTTTCCGTTTCCGGCAACATCTACGACTTGGATAATATTTATATTTCCGATACGATCCATATTTCCGTTTCCGGTAATATCATCGTTTCTGGAGTATTCATTTCTTGCCTGTGACGATCTCAGCTCCCACTGAAACCAAGATCCGTCGATTCCGAATATCCATAGATAGAGTATTTAATGCCATTAAATACTTGATCCGTTTACGTACTATTTGTGTGACCCTACGGGTTCAGTCAAGAGTAAGCTGTGGATTAATATCATTAATTCCACTTGAACTGAAGCGGCCTCTAGCTAGGCATTCAGCTCACTTGATCTCACTGAATTATTAACTTGTTAATTAATACTGAACCGCATTTATTAGACTTAACATAGAATGCATACTTGGACCAAGGGCATTATTTCCTTCATACAGTCTATAACGAAAATACCTGAAGATGGAACGACTGTTCCGTTCTTCTGATCTTCCTTTAGCTTCAAGCAATCTCTCTTCCAATGCCCCTTCTTCTTGCAGTAGAAGCATTCGGATTCAGAAGTGGGTTGACTGACCTTCCTCTTTACAGATTTGGCGCCAGTTTGCTTAGTTGGGCTGGCCTTGTTGCCACCTTTCTTAGCATTCCTCTTCTTTCCAGATTTCTTGAACTTGCCCCCACGCACCATAAGCACATCCTGCTTATCACTTTTGAGCGTCTTTTCAGCGGTCTTCAGCATACCGTGAAGCTCAGTGAGCGTTTTGTCCAGACTATTCATACTGTAGTTCAGTTTGAACTGATCATACCCGCTATGAAGAGAATGGAGGATGGTGTCTATAGCCATTTCCTGAGAAAATTGCTGATCCAGCCGACTCATGTTCTCAATGAGTCCAATCATTTTGAGAACATGTGGACTTACGGGCTCGCCTTTCTTAAGCTTGGTCTCAAGAATTTGCCTATGAGTCTCGAATCTTTCGACTCGAGCCAGATCTTGGAACATGTTCTTCAACTCACTGATGATTGTGAAAGCATCTGAGTTGATGAACGTTTTCTGCAGATCCGCACTCATGGTGGCGAGCATTAGACATTTCACATCCTTGTTGGCATCAATCCAACGATTGAGGGCTGCCTGAGTGACCCCGTCGCCTGCAGCTTCGGGCATCGCCTCATCTAGGACATACTCCTTTTCTTCCTGCATAAGAACTATTTGCAAGTTCCTTTGCCAGTCAAGGAAGTTTTTCCCGTTCAACTTCTCCTTTTCGAGAATTGATCGAATGTTGAATGAATTGTTGTTTGCCATATTAAAAACTACAATTGAAAAGAATAAACAAATAAATAACCATTCACAGTTTCTCTTAATAAACTTAAATTCTAGCATACATGCATAATTCAATGTTTATTAAGCATTTTATTCAAGTTTATGTGTTCCGGCAGGTGTGAATAAAATGATTCCAAGATCCTAAAATCATTGAATAACTAAGCACAGTTTGTCGACTTAATCCTAGAACATTTTAGGTAAGCAAAAGCCTTTTGCTAATAGTCTAGAAACTATTCTTGGTTGATAGGTACGTCTAAGAACTTATTAGGTAAACCTATCGATTTTGCCACGACATAAAAGGACTCCTTACTTATATCGTTGAGTTTCACCAAAACTAACATGTACTCACAATTATTTGTGTACCTTGCCCCTTTAGGACCAATAAGTAACACCTCGCTGAGCGAAAACTATTACTAGATTGATGTAAAGGATATCCAAGCAAGTGTATATTTTGGCATGGCACCTTTTAACTCAATTTTTAAGTTTGGAACTTAAGGCTCTTACTATGTTGGTTAGATTTTAAGTGAACTAAAATCCTTAATCATGCAACATAATCAAGCCACAATCTTACGCATAATTAAGACATATTTAAAGCAATAAATAACTTAAAGCATGCATAAGATAAATGTGATCTAGTATGGCCCGACTTCATCTTGAAGCTTTGACTTCAAAGTCCGTCTTGAAAATCTCCGTGGGAGGCACCATTTTCTTCAAATAGGATAAGCTATAACTAATTACAACTATTTGATGGTACGCAGACCATATTTGAATTGAAAAATAACTTTGGTACTTTAGACCAATTACATTCAAATTAATGGTACGCAGACCATATTTTCTATCCTATTTGGGCCATACTAGTCACTTCATAACTTGCAAAACAGTACATATACAATATATACCATTCACCCATTCATTATCATGAATGGCCCACATAGCTGGTTAGTAAAACACATTATGCATCACGTAAACATTTGCAGCAATTAATCAAGGGCACCAATAATCTACCAATTATTCAGTCCTTATTAATTCTAATCAAGTTGTTTTAACCTTAAGGATTCGTAGACCTAATCAAGAGTTTTATGACTAAAAGGGCTCCCACTTAAACCAATAAATTCATATGCTTTACTAATTTTAAACATAAAAATGTATTTCAAGTCTAACCGGAAACATACAAATTTAATTAAAATTTAAAGCTCATATAAATTTATAATTGAATCCAAAAAGTTTAATTTAATTTCAGTCGTATTTAAATTAATTCATGATTTTAATTTTAGTAAAATAATTAGAATAAATAAAAATTATTATAATTACAATATTCAAAATTAAAATCCAAGAAAATAATTTAAATTATTAATTTTAAAATTAATTAAAATTACGTAAACTGAAAATTTTCAAATTAAACATTCAAAACGATCTAATCGCAACGCAAACACCCTACGCATCGCACTCCCATGGGCCGCACGCACACAGCCATCGCTGGCCATGTGCGCGCAGCCCATGCGCTCGTCGCATAGCTGCTGCATCTTCCATCGCAAGCCATCGCACGCTATGGTGCTCGCTGCGCGCGCGCCAGCCCTCGACGCACGCGAGCCATCGCTCGCTGTGCGCGCTCGCCAGCGCTCGCTGCGCGCGAGCCATCGCTCGCTGTGCGCGCGAGCCATTGCTCGCTGTGCGCGCGAGCCATCGCTCGCTGTGCGCGCGAGCCATCGCTCGCTGTGCGCGCGAGCCATCGCTCGCTGTGCGCGCGATCAATCGCTGGGCGCAGCGCTCGTGGCACGCGAGCTTGCGCTCGCTGCGCGCGAGGCTGCGCGCGCTTGCGCGAGGCAGTGCGCGTCGTGGCGCAGCTCGCTTGCTGCCCACACGCGACTGCCTTGGCTTGCCTTTCGCCCATGCCCATTTGTTCATAGCTCGTGGCCCACGACACAAGGCAGGGCTGCTGCCTTGTGCTCCTGCACCATTCCCTTGCTCATTGCATTCGTGCCGCACGGGCGACGAGCTCCCTTGCTCGTCGTCGCATGCCCGCACTATACAACACCCCTTAAGGGTAACACGAAGCGTCCATTGCTTTGTGCGTGCAAGTTATATGAACGAATCGCATAAAAATTTAAAATTTATATTTAAAATTAATGACAAATTAATAAATAATATTAATTTCATAATTTTAGGGCGAAAAATCGAAAATTTATTATTCAATTGATTTCCGATTGTCATGGATTCAAGTCTAGGTCATAAAAATTTAAAATTTATCATAAATTTACATTTTTTATGGTGGTTTTTAATCATAGGTTTCTAATTAGATTATAATTAATTATGAAAATCAAATTAATTCTAAATTATTCTAATTTTCAACAAATTAATCATAATTACAAATTAGATTGCATAATTAACAAGGCTAGGCATTCAAACTTGTTAAACATATACTGTAGGTCAATCAAAAATTCAAGATTTATCAACAAGAATCGCAAATATTTAATTTAACATCTTAAATTTACGAAATTTTGCATTCGAAAAACTAAAACCTTCGAAAAGTCATAGTTAGGCTTCGAATTTGAAAATTTTAGAATGCCTTTTACATGCGGAATTGCCACAAAAATCACTCGATTTGGATGAGTAACGAAGAAACTGCCGAAAAACTGCGTACGTATAATTAAATAAACGCAATTTGCAATTAATTAACAATTACGAAAATTAATCACCCCTTTTAATTCTTGCAAATTTGTAATATTTAACCATGTTCATGCAATTTAGATTATGAAAATAATAAGGGGCTCTGATACCACTGTTGGGTTATGATACATATGACAATTCATAAATCATGCGGAAACAACCATTTAGCCAGGAATACATATTATTTACACATAATCATATAGCATAATTTAGATGCATACTCTTTGTTGCGTGCCTTCCCTAGCTGCGCCTGAACCGAACAAGAACAAGTCTTTAGGACTCCAAGTGTCGTCCCTCCGTAGATAGTCCACAGCACGTCCGGATCCGCCTTAAGATTGACCAACTAGAATCGCCCTTAAGGTACTAGAATTTTCGGCACTTTTGAGCAAGATGTGTGGCTGAATTTTTCTCTCAAAAACTCACTTTCAATACTTTTTAAACTAGTTATAAATTTACCATAGATCCCGGAAATGCCGCCCAATCGACCAATCGATTTTACCATAGATGTAGCACCCAGAACTGCACCTATCTCGAAAGCCCCATACCGGATGGCTCCAGCAGAAATGAGCGAGTTAAAAGGTCAACTTGAGGAATTACTAGGGAAAGGTTGTTGGGTTATGATACATATGACAATTCATAAATCATGCGGAAACAACCATTTAGCCAGGAATACATATTATTTACACATAATCATATAGCATAATTTAGATGCATACTCTTTGTTGCGTGCCTTCCCTAGCTGCGCCCGAACCGAACAAGAACAAGTCTTTAGGACTCCAAGTGTCGTCCCTCCGTAGATAGTCCACAGCACGTCCGGATCCGCCTTAAGATTGACCAACTAGAATCGCCCTTAAGGTACTAGAATTTTCGGCACTCTTAGGTAAGAAATATGACTGAATTTTTCTCTCAAAACTCACTTTGAATACTTGAATTAATCTCAGAAAATATGTGACCCTAGGCACGTATTTATAGAGTTATGGAAAGGGAATTGGAAACCTAGTAGGATACGAATTAATTAAACTTAGAATCCTATACGAACTCTAATTAATTAATTTATCCTTTTAGGAATAGGAATTTAATCATATACTAATTCTAATAGTTTTAGGAATCATGCATGAACACAAACTCACACACACACGGCAGCCACGAGGGCCGCCCATGCGTGTGCGTGCGAGCAGCAGCCCACGCAGCGAGGCCATGGCCTTGGCGCGCGCTGGGCCTGCCTTGCGGTGGGCCTGGGCGCTGCCTTGGCTTGGGCGCGCGTTTGGCTTGCTGGGCGATGGCCCGACTTCGTGCTGGGCCTTCGTCCGGCAGGCCTCGTCCGATGCTAATTCGTACGATACGCTTCCGATTAAATTCCCGGTTCCGGAATTCATTTCCGATACGAACAATATTTAATATTTCCGATTCCGGAATCAATTTCCGTTTCGAACAAATATTTAATATTTCCGTTTCCGGAATTATTTTCCGATTCCGATAATATTTCCGATTCTGACAATATTTCCGTTTCCGGCAATATTTCCGATTCTGGCAATATTTCCATTTCCGATAATATTTTCCGATTCTGACAATATTTCCGTTTCCGGCAATATTTCCGATTCTGGCAATATTTCCATTTCCGATACGTACCATGTTTCCGTTTCCGGCAACATCTACGACTTGGATAATATTTATATTTCCGATACGATCCATATATCCGTTTCCGGCAATATCATCGTTTCCGGAGTATTCATTTCTTGCCTGTGACGATCTCAGCTCCCACTGAAACCAAGATCCGTCGATTCCGAATATCCATAGATGGAGTATCTAATGCCATTAAATACTTGATCCGTTTACGTACTATTTGTGTGACCCTACGGGTTCAGTCAAGAGTAAGCTGTGGATTAATATCATTAATTCCACTTGAACTTAAGCGGCCTCTAGCTAGGCATTCAGCTCACTTGATCTCACTGAATTATTAACTTGTTAATTAATACTGAACCGCATTTATTAGACTTAACATAGAATGCATACTTGGACCAAGGGCATTATTTCCTTCAAAGGTTATATTAGACCAAGTGCATCTCCTTGGGGAGCGCCAATCTTGTTTGTGAAGAAGAAGGACGGTAGTATGAGACTCTGTATAGACTACAGGGAGCTCAATAAGGTCACAATCAAGAATAAGTATCCTTTGCCTAGGATAGATGATCTATTTGACCAGTTGAAAGGAGTGGGAATGTTTTCAAAGATTGACTTGAGGTCAGGTTATCATCAGTTGAGAATCGCAGAGCACGATATACCAAAGACTGCATTTAGGACTAGATACGGTCATTATGAGTTCACATTTATGCCTTTGGGTTAACCAATGCACCTGCAATTTTTATGGACTTAATGAACCGATTATTCCATGCATTCTTGGACAAGTTTGTAGTGGTTTTCATAGATGATATTCTGGTCTACTCTAGGAATGAGGAGGATCATGCGGAACACTTAAGGTCAGTCTTGAGTACCTTGAGAGACAACCAGTTGTATGCCAAATTCTCGAAGTGCGAATTCTAGCTGGAGAGAGTTGCGTTCTTAGGACGATTCGTATCCAAGGAAGGAGTTGCAGTGGATCCTGCAAAGATAAAAGCCGTTAGTGAGTGGCCTACACCTAAAAGTGTCACCGATATTCGGAGTTTTCTTGGTTTAGCGGGTTATTATAGACGCTTTGTTCAAGACTTTTCTAGAATCGCCAAACCAATGACAACCTTGATGAAGAAAGAAGCGAAGTTTGAGTGGAATGACCAATGTGAGGAAGCGTTCCAAGCCTTAAAGACGCGATTAACAACCGTGCCGGTGTTAACTTTGCCAGATGAGAGCGGTACTTATGATGTATATAGGGATGCCTCTAATAATGGTTTAGGGTGTGTGTTGATACAGAACGGGCAAGTGATTGCGTATGCATCGAGGCAATTGCGTATGCATCGGCACCCTCTCCTCTCCCCTCTCGTCCGATTTTTCTTGCAGCCCAAGGCACGAGTGTGCCGTGTGTGTCGTGCCCAGCCCCGTGCGCACAAGCCCTCGATGCCCCTCTCTCTTCGTGCCTCGCCCCGCAGCGCAGCACCATCGATGTTGTTGTGTGTCGCGTGCCCTCGTCCTTACCCGCAGCCCCGCAGCGCTAAGCCTCGTGCTCGCTGCTGCTCGTGTGTTGAGTTCCCCGCGCCAACGCCCCCCTCTCTCGCCCTTGTTGCACGCTGTCGCGCTGCTTGCGTGCTGCGGTGCGTGTGTTGTTGTTGTTGTTGCGTTGATTGTTCGACGCACACTCACACAACACAATTAATTGTTGTGTGGGTGTGTGTTGTTAATTGGGATAATCAGATTTTGTTTTCAAAATTATTAATTTTCAGTTTTAAATTGATTTAATTATTGTGATTAGTTTAAATATTTGGGTTGTTTAAATTAATTAAAACGGTTATGAACACCGTATTGGGTTAGTATTGTGTTTTAATTAAAGAGATTGGTTTTGATGATTGAATTTATAATTTTTAGATTTTATAGGTTTATAAAGTGTTGATTTTTGAAGTCAAAACATGTTTTCGGATTAAACTATGGTTAGGGTTTTGGTTCCAAATTGATTAAGAGATTGATTCACATAATTTAATGACAATATAAATTATGGGAATCAACTTAAAATTTTCAGATTGTTTATAAGCTTTAGAAAGTTGGTTTTTAAGGGTTTTAAAGCTAAAAAGTCAATGTTTTTATGCTAGGACTTGAGTTGACTATTTGAGACTATTAAATTAATGATTAATGATTGATTTCTAATTAAACTAAGAGTTTTAGAACCTTAAATATTTGCTGGAAATTTAGTAAACATGGATAATAATTTAGTTCTCTTGTTTTGTTTATAGGAGTTAATTTCTAGTGAGTCGTGATTCGCACAGTGGCTCCCGTACTTAGGTATTCCAGGTACGTACAAGACTAGGGTGACCACCCATCCCTTGAGGACTTTGTGAAGTGTATTGAATACGAATCATGTGAACTTATATGTTATTATGAATTCATGTTTGATGATTGGGAATGAATATGTTATTATGAATTCATGTTTGATATTGAGAACGAGCATGTTATTATTATTATTGAATCTATGTGAACGAGCATGTTATGAATTGAATTATGCTTTATAGATTCTATTGAACTATCATGTTATGGACTTTTATAATCTTTGAATTATGTCAAGCATATTGTTCAAGTTGGTTTGCATGTATGAGTAGTGCGCATGCAAGTTGTTATTATTATTATGCTATAGTACAGGATGTCTAGCATAATTATTGAGCCAGTCGAATATTGCCAGTGAGCAATATATATTCTACCAAAGGGGTAGAATATGTTAGAGAGTCTATGTGAATTAAACTAAGGACAGTTCGTGCTAAGGGCACACCCCGCTTGTTAATAGGCAATGTCGGGTTATCTCAAACAGTGTTTTGAGAAGGAACAATGGGAGTAATTTCACTTGAGTCTATGTTTCATCACAAGTCCTAAAGAAGTAAAATATGGAAGAGTCATTGTTGAATTGATTAATTGTTCAATTGTTTGTATGTTGTGCCTTGAGTCGCCTTGAACTTAATATACTAATTAACATAAAGTGTAACCCAAAGAGCTTCAAAACTCTTGGAACGTATATACCTTGAGTATGAACAATGGGGGGAGTCTTGCCGGAAAACTTGTACTCCTAGAATGATACAAGATGTTGTTTCATTCTTCTTTTATGCCGCTGTGCATTGAAATTCCTGTCGGTATGGCCCGACTATCGGTAGTAGCCCGACTTATTTTGGTGTATGGTTGGCTCCCATCACCCTTTCTTTCCTTTTGAGGATACTTTACTTTACCCGTTCGAAGCTACTTTTTATTAAACTGTGAGTCAAGAGTCGTGCGAAGTGTCGAGTCTTGTCTCCATGTTTATTTGTTTATTATATAGCTTTTGCATGTGGATTATTAATTCGTCGAGTGAAGCATGTTAGGATAGAATGTTATTCTAGCTTGTTCGTACTCAGCTTTTGCTGACTTCGTGCTTCATGTCTTCTGGTCATGACATTTGCCTTAATGACCCTATGATGATCCATCAATTGCATTTGCGTTGTTGGGGAGTAGATTCTTAATAAAGCAGGTTTGTAGAGATAACTTGCGGGAGAAATTATCATGGGATTCGAGTTGAGAGTTTATTCTTCCGTACTTTATAAACTCTATTTTTATTCAGTCATGACTACTATTTTCAGTTAATGGATTTCAAATGGTTAATATTTTGGATTTGGGCCTCCGTGGTTCCAACTTGTTTTAATAACCATTAACTACTTATTTAATATGTTTTGAAAGTTAGTTAATTCCGCTACGTAATTCTAGTAAATAGCCTTAGCCGTTATCACGGTGGCGGTAATATCTTGGTAATTTCTGTGCTTTAAGTCGGAAAATATTTTATAAAAAGCAAGGAATTATTGGTGTTACAAATGCGTTGTGGGACTTGTGTTCTCCACAATTGTTTCCATGTCTTTGAAGTATTCTCAACTGGCATGCCCCTAATCAATCACATTGCAGATTTTATACTAAACCCACCCAATGCTTCTCCATTCCAGTAAATGGTATCTATGGCCTCTGGATTGTCATGGACTAATCAAGGACATCGCCCAAGACTAAAAACTAGTTTATACATTAAGTCGTGCGTGGAAAACCGCAAAAATCTAACAACGTAAATAAAAAGGGACGGAGTAAGTATGCCGTATTTAATTATTTATCATAGGTTGTTTATGTCGGCAACAAGTTTAAAAGTAAAAGAAGTTTCACTCCTGGTGAATTCTCGTGACGATGGGGCCAGCATGACCACCACCACACGTTCATACTTTATACATGTGAATGAATATGTGATGAGAATATCTAGATCATACGTTTATACATGTCATACATCCACCATACGTAATGGAGCTGTATAAATCCCCGCGCATTCCAGCGTCTACATACAAATCATCTAAAACTTCCTACAAAAAAATAATAATCTTGCTAAGTTAATTCCCAAAGAAATGGCTGAAAAACCCGCGACATCAAACTTTGTGGAAGGTACGAAGAACGCAGCGCAGAAGGTGGAGACCGCCGTGACCACGCAGACTGAGAAGATCAGCAAATCTGCCGGAGAAATGTCAGAAAAAACAAAGAACAGTGTTGGAGATGCTCTTAACAAGGCTGGAGAATTCGTCAAACCTGCTCCACCTCCACCAGAGGAAAGTTTGATGGATAAGGCTAAAGGCCTCTTTAAGTGATCATCAACCATTCCACAGCCGCGCATCATTATGTGACGGAGTATTAATTAATGGTCAAATTATTATTAATTACTTTCGTCATTTGTTGTTGATTAATTCGACGTATCTTTGTATCATTGTATGCTTTTGATTTAATGATTTATGATCAACAAAATTAACCTCAAAACTCCATAATTCAACTACATTACATACCTTGGTTTTACGATACTAATTTTACATTGTCACATCGGTATTAGAGACGGCGATGTTAGGATAAAAGAGAAACCTAAAGAGAGGATAGAGATCAGACAGTACGTGGTGGGTCTTTAATTAAATAAATTTTTTTTTATCTAAAACGTAAGAAATTAAAAATTGGGGTGCCACTCCGTACGAATGTGACTCCTAAGCAGTCAATGTTAATAGTTGACTTTAACCGAGAGCTAGTACTAGGAACAATCTATATTATTAAAGCAAAGTAGTGAATAATGAGAGTTAAGCCAAACACCATCTAAGTCATCTCATGTATTAGGTATTTTGGACTATTAATCTCGCTTGATTAAATTTCACTTAGCTCCATATTGATGAGGATATGTTTTCCCCATACTGTAATATCTTAAATGTTACGATCATTTTTCTTACATACTTACCTCTGTTTACAATTACGAATATTTCATGAAATACCCTCGAGTTTTGCCATAATTCACCAAACGCCCATCAAGTTTCAATAATTCATAAAATACCCCTCACACACTACTACAAAAAAGGGCAAAGAGACCCTTCCAAAATGGCTGAAGAGATCTCCTTTCAAGGGGTCTCTATCTCACAGGTCTCTTTGATAAAGAGACCCCCTCATCGAGAGGGGGTCTGTTTGTTAAAATCTAGAGACCCCCCACGTAAGAAAGAGGGTCTCTTATGTAAAAGCTGGTGAAAATAATTTAGAAGGGAAAGAGACCCCTGATTAGAGATGGGAGATCTGTTTTTTAAATGGTTCAGACCCCATAAGTAGGATAGGAGGTCTCTTTGAATATTTTTATTTTTGTTTATTAAAGCAGTTAAGACCTCATATATAGATAAGGGGTCTCTTTGTTATTTTTTTTTATTTTTTTTTACAAACTAAGACCTAATATCTTAGATATGGGGTCTCTTTGAATTTTTTTATATTATAACTAGAGAGCCTTTATTACACCTGACGGGTCTCTTTGCAACCCTTTTTTTTTAAAAAAAAAAACGATAATAGCAAAATAATACACCTGGTCGATCAGCGATATATTAAGAACTAATTAATATGCATATTCAACCTGCGTTTACACCTCTATAAATACCGGCCAACCGGCATCAAACGCACAAAACCACACCTGTTATAATAAATAATTTGTAATAATTCGAGAACAAGTCCATAACCCATATATTACCAAAAAAATATTTCCAACAAGTAATGCTCAAAATGCAAGCTTTACATAAACTGTGATTTTCATAAGCGTCAAACTTTACATCGCAATTTCCAAAAACGTAAAACAAAAATCAATTCCAAAATATAATCATTCACACCAATTAACCAACAATTGGAACCGAAACTCATGGAGTTATTTCCATACCATCAACTTTGTTTTCTTGATCCGCTTTTTGCTTGAGCAAATACTCGACCGACATGTCTCTAACCTCATCCACATTTTCCAATGAATAAGTTTTTTCAGAAAACTGTAATAAGTAGCATAACTATTAATTAGTAGTTAAACAAAGCATAATTTAAAAAAATCGACTCATTTACCGATTAACGATAACATGAATGATGAGAAATACATAAACATCTGAATGAAACTTCGAATACAACCAGCAATATATTAAGGACAATTTATTTGGTTGCCTAAACTAAAGGGCATTAGCATCAAGGCAGGTTGAAAACTCCAAAAACAAAACAGCGGTCACACTGTATGCAGACTATGCAACACGAATTATCTTACCAGATGAAAATATCGTTTGAAGCAAGCAGCCGAGAATATAAATAAATCAACTGTAAACTAAAGACCTAAACTATCCAAGATATGCAGATGCCCATGCACATAAAAAAATTCGCCTTTACAACGACTATATCACATAGACCTTTGAAAGAAGTTTCAAAACATGATTTATGGCAGTAGACCTCTATGGGATTCTTTTTCTTCTAGAAACTAATATCCTCTAGGAAAATTAAAACCTCTTTCACCAAAATTGCACCAGAAAAGCTATCTATATATGTAAGTAAAGGAATGCCCCTACTTTTGATAATTAATCTACAACTACCATTCTGCTAACGTAAGATGACAGCATTCATGAATCATGGCTAATCTGCTTAATGTATACTCTCTGTTATCGCATGAAACAAGGTCCACCTACAAAGATTTATAAAGAATGATACAAGTGTATCTTATAAAAGACCACGGACATGTATAAGAAGAGTAGACTTACTGTGCATATTCCATGCGGCCTTGCTCGTCAATAGGTGGGGGAGATATAAGCACCACTAACATGGTGGGGGAGCATTTCTGCAATTTATAGGGACAAGTGATTATATACAAGCAGAAAGTGATGATCATAGATACAAGTCGAATATACTTGAGGGTAAATTATGTAGCATGAAAACAACGGGTCTAGTAAAAGTTCCAAACTTCCAATAAGTCTGATAATATGCAGAAGGAACAACTTTTACAGAACTTTAGAAGAACGACCTACAAAACAGTTTTAGTGTTCATACTCCCAAACCATGAAATAACACTGATTAGCCTGATTTGACTGTGAAACCAGAATCTGAAAATTCTTAGACGCAAGGATATATTTCTACTGCCAGTAATACTATCTCTTTCACTCAAATCAATTGACTCGAATTAGAATCAAAAGTATGTATGAAAATTTCAGCATTTCCAGATAAATCAAATGAGAAAGTAAATATTACAAGTGGAGAAGACTATTCTTTAGAGACATCCTGAACTGGAAAATGAGACTATTGACTTGCAAGTTGCAACAAAGTATTAACACTAATAAGTTCACAAAGACAGGAGAAAGGATAACCTTCAAGTGCAGAACAATCTTTCTAAGGTTCTCTTTGTATTTCTCAATAGGAACATGTTTCCGTTCACTATTCCTCCCAAGCAAAGCCGCGTCATTAGCTCCAAAGAAAATGGTGGCCGCAACAGGAGGATTAGCCAAGCCCAGCTGGAATTACGGTGGAAGACAAAAGATAAAAATAATATTATGGTCAGTGTGTAGACAGGAAACCAGTAAAAGATCATTCACATAGATGTCAGATAACACAAGCCTCCAGCTTAAGACTGGAGTTCAAGTTCCATGTTATCAACCTATGACAAGGGAAGCATTACAAAGCTTGAGTTGAATCATTACCTTACCTTGTGTAAATTCGACAATTCCTAAACCATTGCGCTCATTCAGACAAGCTCTTCAACCTGAATAATTCCCTATTCCTCAAGACTTCTAATATGTTCAGCAATCCGACTTTGAATCCTAAGGACAAGTCGTACTTCTGCCGCAATCCTTTTCGACTTATCTGTCCTATACCTAAAAATTCAAAATTCGAGAAATTGAATTCAGAAACATAGAGTTAACAACTCAAACAATTCAATTGGAAAACCTTCAGCCATGGGAGAGACATATAGAGTTAGACACCAATGTTTGTAGAGTGATTTGTGGTAAACGAAAGCGATTGATTGTTGTTGGTGAGGCAAAGAGGGAAGTCGGCAGAAAGCAACGAGACCCACCTTAGGGTATATACAAATAAATCACAAGTCAACAACTCATTCAGGCATTTTATCAAACACTTAGTGTGCAACTCAAATAATATAACTTCCACTACTCAATACTAATAAAAAAATTCATCTACCATCAATAAAATCCGGGAAATTAACAACATTCAATAAATCGCTACACAATAAACAAAAAATAATAACTAATTCGTCCTAATTAGAAAACCTAACTTAATCGAAATTCTAATCCTTTGAGCAATTCATAAGTTCGAAAAAAGAAACTCAAGAGAAGGAGAGAGTGATAGATAACGCCTAAAAACCGTTACTTTGTAGTTAGTTCGCTGGTGGTAGTGAAAATCTGCCACACAAATCCTTGCCCCCAATTTGGTATCATAATAATTTTACACGATACATCAATTAATAAGAGAATGCTAAGATTTATCACAATGACTACATCAATTAGAAACTAGATACAGAAAATCAATTAGAAACTAGATACAGAAAATGGAATGAAAACTGTCTCTGGAGGCAAAAAAAATCAATTCAATTTGAACGCAATTGAAACCCTAATTTCTAAAAACTAGATCAATTAAATCGATGAATTAATTGATAAAACCTAAATCTATACTAACAAATATAACATCATAGCTAACAATACCTGCAATAGTCACAATTTCACTACAGATGCTAAAAAACTGAACAAATTGTTGCCCTAATTGGAAAAAACTACACCTTAGGCAAATATCACCATCCGATTTAAACCATAAAACCTTTAATTACGACAGAACTACAAAAAAAGTAGCGAACTTTGAAGAGAAAGGGAAATAACAGTGAAATCTGAAGTTCAATTTGTGAATGGCGAGGAATACCTTGGATTAAAAGCGTGGAAAGAAGGTGTCGGTTGCGGTTCTTCAATTTCTCGATTATTTTCTTCTTTGGATCGCAGATTTGCACCAAAAGCTTCTTCATCGTTGCCGGTTTTAGGGTTTTCTACTGAGACTCCCTCTTTTTTTGTTAAGAGTGAAACTTGCTGAAGGTTGAAGAGGAGAGAGAAATTAATGCTTAACTTCTGGTTGCTCGCATGTAGAGCAGTAGAGGAAGAGAGATCGCAAAAGGAGGGGTGTTGAAAAGAGACCCGTGTTTTTTGATATTAGATTTCTTCATTTTCTTCAACTGGACCCACGCAAGATAACAGACCCGTGTTCTGTGATAGTGGCTCTTCTCTTTTTCTTTCAACGGGGCCACGTATTATAAGAGACCCGTGTTTTGGGATATGAGGTCTCCTCCATCAAAGAGAGCTGTTTTTTACATAACGGGTCTTATTTAAGAGATCTATTTGCCAATTTTTGTAGTAGTGACAAATGACTTAATACCCCAAATACCCCTTCATGACGTCATCATCCTCATAATCGACCAATTATGATCTAATTACCTACCTAATCTCTAATTAACCCCCCTAATCCCTAATTTCCCATTAAGCCACCTATTAACCCACCCATTTTTTTTCTTTTCTCTCTCCCCTTCCTTCATCCATTAACCCACCACCCACCTCAAAGATTCCACCGGAGTTTGATTTTTCGGCGACGGATAGGGCTTTTTTCATGGCTGTCCCCCTTGCTCACTGCCATTCTCGTCTCTTTCTCACCTGTCCATCTCCATCAACAACTCCGACATCTCCCTCAAAACTCCATCATCACCCTCGGCAGCTCCTCAATTCCATTACTAAGTTTTGAATTCTTGCACTAAGCTCGGCCATTACAAAGATCTACGAGAATCGAACGAATGAACTCTTCAAACAGAATTCAAAACAAAAAATGAGGAAGAAGATTTAGCTGGAATTTTTGATTGAAATTATGGAGTCTTGAATTAGGGTTTCGATTATGATGTTACAATTCGCTGATTTTTTGAAGCAAATCGCTGGGTGTTGGAGTTGAACGCTTCCCCTCCACTTTCTCGCACTTTGGTACTCTCAATTCAGTGAGTTAATCTGAAAATTAAATTTCTGGGGTGTTATTTGCAATTTGGCGAATTTGGGGTACTCCCAATTCAGTGAGTGTCTTGCAATTTGGCGAATTTGAATTTCTTGCGATTTGGCGAATTTGGGGTACTCTCAATTCAGTGTTGGAGCATTCTTTGAATTGATGAGATTAGCTTTAATGGTGGTGGAGGTTTCTTTGCCGCCATTGTTGAACTGCGATTAGTGTTCGCGTGAAGCAATTCAACGTTGCGGCAGGTTGACTCGACGACCGACGGGGGTCTGGTTCAACGGGAATTACAGCGAAGACAATGGCGAGGTGGTGGTGGAAGAAGGGAGAGAAAGAAGAGGCGGTGAAGAAGAAGGGAGAGGAAGATCGAACATGAGTTAATTAGGAAAAATGGGTAAATGGGTTGGTTAATTAGATGTTAATTGATTTAATTAGGGATGATGATGTCATGAAGGGGTATCTGAGGTATTAAGTCATTTGTGAGGGGTATTTTGTGAATTATTGAAACTTGATGGGCGTTTGATGAATTATGGTAAAACTCGAGGGTATTTCATGAAATTTCCGTTACAATTAATTTACAATGCTATTTATTTTTCTTAGAGGAAGATTGTTTATGCCAAATTTCGTCAAGGGGCGACACTTCGCTTGGGTCCATACAAACTAGGTAAATAAATGCAGAAAGCGGTAAAGGAGAGACGACACAAGGAGATGTTGACGCGAAAAATCCAGGAATACGGTAAAAAACCGCGGATAGGTATGAGGCTATCAATCCACTAAGTAACCCTAAGAAATAACTGAGTAATATCAAAGTACTTTGCGAAAGATATAAAATGAATACAATGATTGCTTTAATGGCTAGAGAGTATAATGTTATGGCGTTGCTTGAATGCTTGAGTTAACGTGTTGTAACACCCTAATAATTCCTTGCTTTTATAAAATCATTTTCCAACTTAAAATAAAGAAATTACTAAAGCATTACCGCCACCGTGATAACGGTTAAGGCTATTACCATAATTACGCAGCGGAATTTAATGTTAACTAACTTTTAAAAACGTAATTAATAAAATATCGAGGCCTCCTACAATTTGGAACCATAATGGCCCAAAACCCAAAGTATAAATAGTTCAAACATTTCAAACATAATTAAAGTAAAGTTAAATAGTTCAAAATACGGAAACATGCAACTCTCTCGATCATCCGAAGCCACATGATTCCGCTCTACCAACCTGCTATTTTATTCTACTCCACATCAATGCAAGTGCAAATGATAGATCATCATAGGGTCATTAAGACAAAGGCCATGACCAAAACACACAAAGCACGTAGTCAGCAAAAGCTGAGTACTTACAAGAATAGAGTGAATGAAACTAAAACATGCATCACACCCTAGGTACTAATCAACATGCAAAAGCCACATAAGAATAAACAATCAATCATGAATACAAGACTCGACTCTTGACTCGACTCTTGACTCACAATTCAATTAGAATAAGCTTCGAACGGGCCAAAAGAATATTCCATAAAGTAAAGGTGATGGGAGCCAACCATACACCAAATAATAAATAATAAATTCGGGCCATACCGAGTGTCGGGCCATACCGACGAAATTCCTGCGCATAATATAAATGAAACAACGTCTTGTATCATTAGTAGGAGTACGAGCTTTCCGGCAAGACTCCCCCCATTGTTCATACTCAAGGTATATACGTTCCAAGAGTTTTGAAGCTTGTTCTGGTTGCACTTTACGTTTATTAATATTTTATTAAAGGCGAACTCAAGACTCAACAACATACACCCATACAATTAATAAACAATAACCAAAACAATCTTATTTTAATGCTTTAGGACTTGTGATCAACAAAACAAGACACTGGTGAAATTACTACCATGTTCCTCCTCACCAAAGTGAGACTCCACATCATGCACATTAACATGAGGGTTGTGCCCTTGCACGACAAATCCTAATTCATTTCATATATAATATTCCCAACTGAACCCTACATGTGCGGTGGCTTACATGAGCTAACCCTTCACATGTGGTAAAATAAATAGTACAACAAAGTACGAATAATTGGCTCAAAGTAGGCTAGACATCCCGTACAATAGCATACAATTAAATAATTCATCCCTTGCATGTGAAACAAACCATACATGCATAAATATTGAACAACATGATTGACAATGAAATCCATGCTCATAATAATTTCAACATGCTTGTTCAACAATTAATCCAATAAATCCAACATCATAAATCACATGCTCGTTCACCAAAATAAACATGATTCCACATAATATAATTCACATCATCAACAATCATGTAATTCTCTTCACAATTGGTGTGGTCTCCCTAGACTTGTACGTACCTTGAATACCTAAGCGTAGGGGCCACTTTGCAATAACGAGCACTCAACTAGAAATCACCTCCTATCATCAAAATAATGAAACTTAAATTATTTCCATGTTCATTAAATTTCCAGCAACTTTATAAAATCTAAAACCTCATTTAAACTTTAGAATTTAATCGTTTAATAATAATATAATCGTCTCAATTTGCAAAATCAATCCCTTGTACGAAAACATACTTTTTTCGCCTTTAACATCAATAAAAATCAACACTTTAAGCCTTTATTCAAATCTGAAAATATAATTGATTATCATAATTAAAATCATCACCTAATTATGCTAATCAATTGACTCATTAGGTCTAGGTTAAAACCCTAACTTGAAAATCCGAATAAAACTAGTTTGTTATCATAAAAATCAATTCTTTATTCAATAAACAAATCTGAAAATTCGTCCTTTAATAATTAAAACAAGCCTAATGAATCACAACACGCAAATCCTCAAACCACGGTATTCATATATAACCGGTTCCCACCATTTTAATTACTCAAAACAATATTAATATTATAATTTAAAATACTGAATTTAAATAGAATAGGCAAGGAAGAAGAGAATTATACCAATCCGGCCTATAGCACGGAACAACCACGAATTAATTGTGATTGGGCTAAAGAATTGAACAAGAACGAACACACACACACACACAACGCACAACTCGTGTGCGTGTGTGCGCAGCGACGAAGGGGGGCGCAGTAGGGCCGCGCGCGGGCTGGGCGCTGTGCGCGAGAGAGAGAGCGAGGGAGCGAGAGGGCGAGTGAGGGCGAGGGCGTGGGCGTGCGAGTGCAGCAGCACACCACACAATACACACACTCGATGCAACAAATGAGCAAGGGGCGAGGTCTGTGCCGTGCGAGAAGCACGAGCAGCAGCGAGCAAAGGGGACGGTGAGCACGAGTGCTGTGCGAGCCGACTGAGAGGAAGAGGGAAAGAGGAGTGGGGTGCAAGCAAGCCAAAAAGGGTTTTATGAATTTAAGGGCTTCATTAAATGATGGGGGAGTCCTATTTATAGACTCCCAATTTTCAATGGGCTAGGCTTAAGAAATTAGAATTGGGCTTAGGAATTAAATGATTGGGCTAGCTTAGGACTTGAATTAAACTCTTTTGATTGGGCTTGTTTAATAAAACGAATTTGACTTTTTATTTAAAACCCGAAGCCTTTAAAAATCATTTGCAACTCATTTAATTTCCCGACTCAAGAATTTAATTCATTTCGTAATTAATTAAAATAATAAATATTCTAATTAATTAAAATTCATTTAAATAAAATACATTTAAATATTATTTAAATGCTAATTAATCGTAAAATGCTTTATAAATATAATAAAATATACTTATAAATATTATAAAAATACGAGGTATTGCAGTCTACCCTCCTTAAAAGAAGTTTCGTCCAGAAACTTGGGTTCGGAAATCAAAATTCAACTCAAAACTTGAGACTTTTTGAGACTTTCAATGCGTTCATTTGTAAAAATTTTAAGTTGCTGTACATGATTAAACATGACAATAATAAGTGCAAATTCAATAGAAATCACTAAATTGAGCATAAAATAGGGGAAAACAAGGTAAAAAGCGCGAAATTCTACCGCACTCTACCCCCCTTAAAAGACACGAGTTACGACCCCGTAACTCAACTAACCTCGGGAAAAAGCTCGGGATATTTCTTTCTCATTTCGTCCTCCGCTTCCCCAGTAGCTTCCTCAGATTCTTGATTAGACCACAACACTTTGACAATTTTCACATCTTTAGTACGCGTACTACGCACTTTGCTATCAAGGATTTTGACAAGTCTTTCCTCAAAGGTTAGACTTTGGTCTAATTCTATGGTCTCCGGTTGCAACACATGCGATTTTTCTGGGATATATTTCCTTAACTGAGATATGTGGAACACATTATGCACTCTATGCAAGTCCATAGGCAAGGCTAGTCTATAAGCTACCTTTCCGATTCTTTCTAAGATTTCATATGGGCTTATGTACTTAGGGCTTAGCTTCCCTTTCTTTCCAAATCTCATGACACCTTTCATTGGTGACACTTTGAGTAACACTTTATCACCTATATTGAACTCTTCATCCCTACGTTTCAAGTCTGCATAACTCTTTTGGCGATCTTGCGCCGCTTGAATTTTCGATTGGATGGTTCGGATTTGGTTCATGGTGTCTTCTATCATTTGAGGTCCCAACACTACGGTTTCACTAATATCGTTCCAGCAAAGTGGACTTCTACACTTTCATCCATACAAAGCCTCAAATGGTGCCATTCCAATGCTAGCATGATAGCTATTGTTATAGGAAAACTCAACCAAATTTAGGCTATCTTCCCAACTTCCTTGGAAATCAATAACGCATGCCCGAAGCATGTCCTCCAGGGTTTGGATAGTTCTTTCAGTTTTTCAATCCGTGGCTGGGTGGAAGGCTGTACTCATTTTCAATGTCGTACCAAATCTCTTCTGCACACTTTTCCAAAAATTCGAAAGAAACCTTGAATCCCTATCCGACACGATATCCTTAGGAACTCCATGTAACCTCACAACATTCTTAATGTAAGCTTTAGCAAGTTGTTCCATTTTCCAGGTTTCCTTCATTGGTATAAACACTGCTGACTTAGTCAACCTATCTACCACAACCCAAATTGTATCATTCCCAGTCTTTGACTTAGGTAAACAAGTGACGAAGTCCATAGAAATACAGTCCCATTTCCAGATTGGAATCTCTAAAGGTTGGACCTGTAACACCCCAACAATTCCCGTTTTCTAAAATAACCCTTTTATAAATATAACTATAGAGAATTATCGAAGTATTATCGCCCGTGTGAAAACGTAACGGCTTATTCAGAATTTTGCAGCGGAAAACATAAAACTAACTTTTAGGTTTATAAATAATCGATTACATATTAAGTTCAAAAACCAATTAACGAAAATAAGGAATCACGAATAGTACGACAAATTTCAAGTCCAAAATAACAAATTAAATCACTTAATTAAACAAATATAACTACAAGCTCTCTAATCCCGATCCCAATGATGCATCATCTTCAAACCTATAGATGGGCAACGCTTATTGATCCTTAGAGACTGCTCACCAAAGATGGGTCATCACAGGATCAATAAGGCATAGCCATGATCAACACACACAAACAAAGCACGTAATCAGCAAAGCTGAGTACTACATACTAAAACAATAATAATCCTAACATGATACTATTAAACGATCAATCCTAACATGACACTAATGAACATAAATAAGGGCAGACAAAGCATGATAATCTGACGACCATACTTAACTAGACTAGGCTAGACTGGACTAGACTTTTATAACAATAATATTATTTTAATTGAAATAGGCAATGGACCGAGTTTTCTAGCTAGACGAGGTACGGGCGCGACTCCGTAACCTCAGTGACCTGCGATATCGAGGAACGTTTGACTGAAAATAGGACGCGGTGATCAATCCGGTCCGAATGAAAGGCCATGGGCTACCACCATGAACCCCAACTCCTGTTTGTCCGTCACTTTAGACGTGCACAGTCTAAAGCTATTGCTACTCAGTTTCACTTTACATGATTTACAAATTGACACCCTGTTATGACTCAACAATCACATAAGGCATGCAACTCACATTTATTTATAACTGTTTTTATCTTGGAATTGAGTAAGTGATCACAAGGCATCAAACAAGACTCATTCCAATTAACTCCAATCTTTTCTTTAATACTGATCAACCCCTGAATATGGGTATAAGGTTTCAACTTACTAAATAAGGTCCTCCGCCCTCATAAAGTAGTGAAAAGCTAAAAGGGAACAACAATTAACTGATCTGAATTATATACTAAATAATCTAGTGTTCCCAATCAAACATGTTTGCATCAATCTTCCATACTAACATGTTATAATCCTCAAAATGCAATAAAGGTTTAATATGTTCATCCAACAGTATCAAACATGCAATTTCAACCTGACTAAGTTCATCAATAACATTAACATAACCAAGTTCATCAACAATTCAACATGGCTTCAACAATTAGCACACATTCCAAGCACACAGGTATGTACGTACCTTGTGTAAACAAACTGATAGGCCACTTTAACACTTTCAAAAGTCGCCTAAAGAGAATTCTCCGCCTAAAACAACCAACAAGTAATCCCAATCAACTTCTAGTCATTGGCAACCATAATAAGCATTCTAAACGTATCCTAAACATATTTAGAGCTTTCCCCAATATCAAAACTTAAACATTTGCTTTCCTAGCATCATAATTATTGAACCAGTGATTGAAATTCGTTGAAAACTTTTGCAAACATCGTACTTTAAATTTTCAGCAATATAAATTCATTTAAAAGCTTCACCAAGGTCAACCTACGTTCCTAGTATCTCAAAACAATCAATTCAATAATCCATACTCAACCTATCATGATTAATAATTATAAAAACCTTGAATTTCATGCTTTAAACAATCAAAAACCAATATTTCAATGTAACTTGATAATCTGAAAATTAATAACTTTATTATAAAATCCATATAATCTCAAATTTATAATTTAAATCACAAAACCCATAACTTTAATTCAAGAAAACATAATTCAAGTTAATAAATTATGATTAAGCCCTAATCTTAATTTTAATTAATCAAAACTGAAAATTAATTCGTTTTTAATCTCAACATCAAATCTGAAAATCACATTTACCATAAAAATTATAAATTTAATTTAAGAACATAATCTAAATTAACAAACTTTAATTTAAAATAATTAGTTACTTAGGGTTTAAGAAAGTAACCAATTCAAGGAGGAGGAGATAGAGTTGGCCGGCGGACAGAAGTGGCTTGCGGCAGGGCTGAGCGACGGTGGCACACGGTGGTGCTACCTGCGGTGGCTGCGCGAATGAGTGGTGGTCAGCCACAATCAGTTGAATACACAACCACAACAAAAGAATGAAATAGAAAAGAGAAAGGGAGGGGAGAACTACCGCGCAAGGTGGACGGCGAGGGCGCAGGGCGGCGGTTACAGCCAGGCTACGAATGCTCGGCCCGGTGGTGATGCTGTGCGAAACAAAAATCGGCTGAGGAGGAGAGCAAGAAACGAACGAGTGGAGAAGAAGCAAAAAGGAAAAAGGAAGGAGGAGTTACCGACGGCGGCTGGGCAACCGCAAGGTCGACGGTGAGGAGAGCAGGAGGTGGACGGCAGCGAGAGGGAGGGAGTTCTTGAGGGTTTGAAATCCACGTGAAAGTGAAAGAGAAGGGAAGGGGTATTGGGTTTTTTGCTTTTCACGTGAAATAGAAAGAGGAGGGAGTAAAGAATTTGAGTTTTTGTTATTTGGGCTTTATCAATTTGGGCTAGAACTAGGATTGAGTTTAAGTATTTGAATCCCAAAACCAATTAGGATTGTTTTCCAAATTCAAACGGTTTTCGTAATTCGATTTCTTTTCAACAAAAAGTTCTAAAATTATTTTAATTTCATAAATCGTTGAAATATTTAAAACGTATAAAAATAAATATTCGTTACTTAAATATTTATTTCAAAATTCGTAAATTCTATTTTAATATAATTACTTATACGTTAAAATATATTAATAAAATGTATAAAATTACGGGGGATTACAATCTACCCCTCTTAAAAGAAGTTTCGTCCCGAAACTTGACACGAAAATTCACACATTTTTCAAAAGTTTTCAACTTATTCTTACTGTAGAAGTACTTTGTGCCACTCTTGTGCACTCTTTTGCCAACTCAAAGATGCTTGTGTTACTCATGAACACCTTTTTCTTATGCGGAGAATTTATTTACTTTGCACCAACATGTATAAGTTGCTAATAATTAGCATAAAATGCATAAAATTGCTATAAAAGTAGGTAAAAAGCGCGAATTTCTATCGCATTCTACCCCCTTAAAGAAAACGAGTTACGCCCTCGTAACTCATCTCAGGGAATAACTTTGGATACTTCCACTTCATCGAATTATGTCCCCAATACAATATTTTCACTCAAATCATTCCAGCAATGGACTTCTACACTTTTCCCACACAATGCCTCAACATGTGACATCGTAATGCTCGCATGGTAACTATCGATGCACGACAATTCAATCAAATCTAAATGATCTCCCAACTTCTCTTTAAAGTCAATAGTACACGCTCTCAACATATCTCCCATGGTTTGGTTAGTGCTCTCAAGCTGACCATCGGTTACAGGGTGGAAAGCAGTATCATTTTCAATGTTGTCCCCAAGCTTCAACTGGACCTTATTGCCAAAATTTCAGACTTTTGTGCTCGGTAAGGATCTTACATGTTGCCCTATAAAGGTAATGTCTCCGAATATTCGCATATAACACAATAACAGCTAGCTTTAGGTCATGAGTAGGTTAATTAGCCTCGTAAGGTTTCAACTGACGTGACAACGAGTGCGGGGGTCAAATGCTCTTTTACAATCTGGAAAGCTTTCACAAATTTCTCCCTTCACTCAAACTTTGATTCCTTTTTCATCAGATTGGTCATTGGTCTTGCTATCTTCGAAAAGTCTCTCGGAAACCTCCTATAATAGTCAAATAGGCCTAGGAAACTTCAAACATTAGACACGTTCTTTGGAGTAGGTCACTCACTCACAGCTTGAACCTTAGCAGGATCTACTGACACTCCTTCTGCCCCACTTTCCTTTTTTACTGAACCTCATTACGCCTTTCATGGATATATAACTCTTGGGCTTCAATCCTAGTATTTCACCAATTCATATATTCCCCTCTTTTCAAGACAACAAATTTCTAACGATCCTGGACCACTCGAATCACCTCTTAATGTTACTCCCTTACGTAACGTAGTTTTCGATCAATATAGTCCTTCACTTTTCCACTGGTGTCACTTATACACACATGACTTCAAGATTTGTATACTTCATTTAAGAAAAAAAAACTAGATTCTTTCTAAGCGTCTCCAAAGTAATCCTCAAGATTTCATTATGCTCTTTTTGCATTCTTTGAATAAATCAGGATACCATCAGTAATATAATAACGAACTTAATTCGGAATTCGTGGGAAATCTCATTCATCAATTCCATATTTATGGCAGGTGCATTGGTTAACCCAAAAGACATTACTCTAAACCCATAATGACAATAACGAGTCCTAATGAGGTCTAGGCCCTTATCATCTATCCTCAATTGGTGGTACTTCAACACAAATCAGACTTTGAGAACACACTCGCCCAATTCAATTGATCAAATATGTCATCTATCCTAGGCAAAGGATACTCGTTCTTGATGGTGTTTAGCTCCCTAAAATCGATGCATGATTTCATACTCTTATCTTTCTCCTTAACAAACAACTCTTGCAATTGTGTCTTAATTCGCTCATTTCAGGAGGTGTCATGCTATAAGGTGCCTTGGATATAGGTGTCGTTTCAGGATCTAAGTCTATAGTGAACTCAAAAGCTCTAACAGGTAACATACTTGTAATTTCACTCGGAAACACATCAATGAATCCACTCACAATGGCAACATCCTCGATTGTCACTAACTTCTTTAATCACCTCTGACACACTACAGAAAATAGTTCGTACTCCCTATTCATCAATTTCCTCACTTGCATTACGGAAATAAGTAAAGGTTCTTGGACTTTTCAAAACATCTATATGAGGTCAATTTTCCAATAAGGTTCCTTAAACTTACTTTCTGAACTTCACAATCTACCTTAGCCTTGTACACACTTAGCTAGTCCATCCCCGAAATTACATCTAGGTCCCTCAGACTAAACTTTATCAAATCAGAAGGAAAACACAATCTTTTGTCTTCAAAGGAAAGTTCTTAAACAACTTGGTACACTTTATGGTTACACCAGTAGGTAGACTAACAGGTAAATCAATCGCCTCAAAATCTACTAACTTCAACTTTTAACAATAGAGGACGAAATAAAAGAGCAAGTTGCCCCTGAATCAAACAATGTTTTAACTGGCACGGAGTTAATAGAAAAGTACCATAAACTACATCTGCAAAATGTTCAGCTTCACTTCTACTCATAACGAATAGTTTATCCGGAGCCTTATTATGGTTGTTATTCTCATTAGCAGACTTATGGAAGTTCTCTTAGTTGTTCTACGCCCCTAAAGGCTTCGACCCTAATTTCCTGACTGGTTAAATCCCTACTTCACCTGGTTACCACTCCCATTACCATTTTCATTCATATTTCTCTTGAAATTTCCTTGGTTTTCCCCAGCATTAAACTCTTTTCTTTTCTCCCCAACAACAATATTTTTCTTGTCCATTCTAGACTGCAACCCATAAATATGAGCAGCTCCCCCATACACAAAATCCAAAGATGTAGAGGTTTTCCCACCTAATCCTAAGGTGGTCATGCTATAAATCTGCAATAGTATTCATCGATGGTCATGCTCCCCATACTAATGTTTATGAATTCCTAAACTTTCTGCTTTCTCATAAAAGGTAGGGTAAACCTTTCCCTTAAGGCAGTAACAATTGAATCCTAATTGAATCTCTCAGCAGCGCTAAGCCTAACTCTATTTCTCTCCACTGTAAATCGGCTTCATCTTTCAAATACATGACAACTTGACCCACTCTCATATTCTCTAGACAATTCAAATCCCCAAACAATTTCTCAAACTCTCCAACCCGGTTTTCTAAAAAGGTAGGGTCAGCTTTTCCGCCAAGAGGCGAATAGCAACAACTAAGTCATTATTGTTGGCCATTCTAGAACGCGACCTGCAATTAGTATACTCTACTTTAGGTTTGAAACATCACCTATACGTTATCCCATACAATTTAATACTTGAATTGACCATAAAGTTCGCCTCAACCAACAATGTTCACATTAATACACATCATTTATGAAGGCACGACAATCGTTTATGAAGGTGCAACGATCGTCTACAAGATGCAATAATCATTGAAAAATAATCATCCTCAATAATTCACGAAAGACATTCACACACTGCACATAAGGCATAACATTTTGAATCATATTGGTCATGAGGGTCTAGATTGGTCCTCACTTCCTTTATGTACTCAAATCATTTAATATTATTGTGGCAATTAAATTGACCCACAATTCACACTGAGTATGCAACCAATGGAAAATTAATCCATGACGTGTTACCTAAAGGTTGGGGTATTATGGAATCCTCAAAATAGAATAAAGAACAATTCCTTGAAAACTTTAACTTTTATTGCTAACTCCATAAAGATTTATTACATCCTTCAAAATAATAAAGAACATTTCAAACTTCAATAAACTTTAACCTTAAACTGTTGTAGCTTTGCTACTTATTCTTTAAAACATAAAAGAGCTAATTAACTATTTATGACTTCAAAATATTTGTGGCCTCTTGCCTATCAATTGCTCCTGAAACTTGCGGAGTGACATTTAGATCTCAAGATCATCGAACTCTTCTTCAGGGTCTTCATCGGGGTTTTCCTCAGGGTTCGCATCTTCTCCCATGTCTTCATCTTGATTAGGCTCACTTGCAATCTCCTGTTCACTTTCGAGCTCTGCATCTGAGTCACTAGAAATTTCGATGGTTGGCTCATGGGCCACTAGGTTAGGATTCTCTGCCTCAACACCTACATTCTCATTCTCCACATCTACATCATTTTCCTCTAGGTCATTATTTACACTTATTCCCATAGGTTCTTCTGTAACTGAATCCCCAACATGACTCCCTACGATTTTACCGTCTCTAAACCCACTTTCTGCCGCTTCAATAATGGTGGTCAGAATTTCTGAATCATATTTCCATCTACCATCCCAAGTCCCATACTTAGTCAAGTTTGGAGTTCCATTATCAGAATGCATGTCTTTAAACTTTTCCTTGAGTTCTAGATATGGAAATTTGTTAGGTAAGCAATTAATGATAGTGGCTGCTATGATATCCTTTCTCATTAAGATAGGTTGCCCTTGAACTTTAGCATAATATTCACATCCAAACATGATTTTCTTCACGTAAATATCAGGGGTTTCTATATCAAGTTTCTCGAAGGATCCTATGTTGGTATACTTGGAAAGAAACATTTTATTCCTGAAATAAACAATTCAAGGTCTCACTAACGATTTTCCAGCCAAAACATAAACAAGGTTCAATGATCAATAAGTTTGGTGGAATCAAACAATTCTTTATGCACATGTAAATGTAACACTTAAATAATTAGCACACGCACGTACATAATAATCAATTTCTAATGCTAGCGTTGACTAGCCACTAATGCACATATAATTCTATCTTATATGCCCTTCTTATACTACCCATCTCTCATAAGCTAAAGCATTGAAATAATTTAAATAACAAGGTAAAAGGACGCTAATATAATAACATAAATAAAAATATAAAATAAATAAAGTAAAATAAATTAAGGAAATGCGTAGCGAATAAATTAGAAAGTAAAGTTATTAATTCGAAAAAGATTTATATTTTCTAATAACGAATTCTAACTCTTGAAACAACTAAAAAAATGTACTCATTTTATTTTTTTATTTTTTTTTTGAATGATTAATAATAAGAAAAATAAAAATGTCGAAAGTATCACTTTAACTTTAATAATAATTTGATTTCGAACTTAAATAAGAAATATTATATACTTTCAAACAGGATAAAAGGAAATCGGCCCCCCAAAAAAAAATACCAATTTTTGAACATTATAATCCGTAGAAGCTCGATTTTTAAGAAGTTGATTTTAAATTACTAGATAGTTAGGCGCCTAAAAATTTATTAAAGTAAAACCTTAGCTTCTAGATACCACTTTGTAACACCCCAACAATTCCCGTTTTCTAAAATAACCCTTTTATAAATATAACTATAGAGAATTATCGAAGTATTATCGCCCGTGTGAAAACGTAACGGCTTATTCAGAATTTTGCAGTGGAAAACATGAAACTAACTTTTAGGTTTATAAATAATCGATTACATATTAAGTTCAAAAACCAATTAACGAAAATAAGGAATCACGAATAGTACGACAAATTTCAAGTCCAAAATAACAAATTAAATCACTTAATTAAACAAATATAACTACAAGCTCTCTAATCCCGATCCCAATGATGCATCATCTTCAAACCTATAGATGGGCAACGCTTATTGATCCTTAGAGACTGCTCACCAAAGATGGGTCATCACAGGATCAATAAGGCATAGCCATGATCAACACACACAAACAAAGCACGTAATCAGCAAAGCTGAGTACTACATACTAAAACAATAATAATCCTAACATGATACTATTAAACGATCAATCCTAACATGACACTAATGAACATAAATAAGGGCAGACAAAGCATGATAATCTGTCGACCATACTTAACTAGACTAGGCTAGACTGGACTAGACTTTTATAACAATAATATTATTTTAATTGAAATAGGCAATGGACCGAGTTTTCTAGCTAGACGAGGTACGGGCGCGACTCCGTAACCTCAGTGACCTGCGATATCGAGGAACGTTTGACTGAAAATAGGACGCGGTGATCAATCCGGTCCGAATGAAAGGCCATGGGCTACCACCATGAACCCCAACTCCTGTTTGTCCGTCACTTTAGACGTGCACAGTCTAAAGCTATTGCTACTCAGTTTCACTTTACATGATTTACAAATTGACACCCTGTTATGACTCAACAATCACATAAGGCATGCAACTCACATTTATTTATAACTGTTTTTATCTTGGAATTGAGTAAGTGATCACAAGGCATCAAACAAGACTCATTCCAATTAACTCCAATCTTTTCTTTAATACTGATCAACCCCTGAATATGGGTATAAGGTTTCAACTTACTAAATAAGGTCCTCCGCCCTCATAAAGTAGTGAAAAGCTAAAAGGGAACAACAATTAACTGATCTGAATTATATACTAAATAATCTAGTGTTCCCAATCAAACATGTTTGCATCAATCTTCCATACTAACATGTTATAATCCTCAAAATGCAATAAAGGTTTAATATGTTCATCCAACAGTATCAAACATGCAATTTCAACCTGACTAAGTTCATCAATAACATTAACATAACCAAGTTCATCAACAATTCAACATGGCTTCAACAATTAGCACACATTCCAAGCACACAGGTATGTACGTACCTTGTGTAAACAAACTGATAGGCCACTTTAACACTTTCAAAAGTCGCCTAAAGAGAATTCTCCGCCTAAAACAACCAACAAGTAATCCCAATCAACTTCTAGTCATTGGCAACCATAATAAGCATTCTAAACGTATCCTAAACATATTTAGAGCTTTCCCCAATATCAAAACTTAAACATTTGCTTTCCTAGCATCATAATTATTGAACCAGTGATTGAAATTCGTTGAAAACTTTTGCAAACATCGTACTTTAAATTTTCAGCAATATAAATTCATTTAAAAGCTTCACCAAGGTCAACCTACGTTCCTAGTATCTCAAAACAATCAATTCAATAATCCATACTCAACCTATCATGATTAATAATTATAAAAACCTTGAATTTCATGCTTTAAACAATCAAAAACCAATATTTCAATGTAACTTGATAATCTGAAAATTAATAACTTTATTATAAAATCCATATAATCTCAAATTTATAATTTAAATCACAAAACCCATAACTTTAATTCAAGAAAACATAATTCAAGTTAATAAATTATGATTAAGCCCTAATCTTAATTTTAATTAATCAAAACTGAAAATTAATTCGTTTTTAATCTCAACATCAAATCTGAAAATCACATTTACCATAAAAATTATAAATTTAATTTAAGAACATAATCTAAATTAACAAACTTTAATTTAAAATAATTAGTTACTTAGGGTTTAAGAAAGTAACCAATTCAAGGAGGAGGAGAGAGAGTTGGCCGGCGGACAGAGGTGGCTTGCGGCAGGGCTGAGCGACGGTGGCACACGGTGGTGCTACCTGCGGTGGCTGCGCGAATGAGTGGTGGTCAGCCACAATCAGTTGAATACACAACCACAACAAAAGAATGAAATAGAAAAGAGAAAGGGAGGGGAGAACTACCGCGCAAGGTGGACGGCGAGGGCGCAGGGCGGCGGTTACAGCCAGGCTACGAATGCTCGGCCCGGTGGTGATGCTGTGCGAAACAAAAATCGGCTGAGGAGGAGAGCAAGAAACGAACGAGTGGAGAAGAAGCAAAAAGGAAAAAGGAAGGAGGAGTTACCGACGGCGGCTGGGCAACCGCAAGGTCGACGGTGAGGAGAGCAGGAGGTGGACGGCAGCGAGAGGGAGGGAGTTCTTGAGGGTTTGAAATCCACGTGAAAGTGAAAGAGAAGGGAAGGGGTATTGGGTTTTTTGCTTTTCACGTGAAATAGAAAGAGGAGGGAGTAAAGAATTTGAGTTTTTGTTATTTGGGCTTTATCAATTTGGGCTAGAACTAGGATTGAGTTTAAGTATTTGAATCCCAAAACCAATTAGGATTGTTTTCCAAATTCAAACGGTTTTCGTAATTCGATTTCTTTTCAACAAAAAGTTCTAAAATTATTTTAATTTCATAAATCGTTGAAATATTTAAAACGTATAAAAATAAATATTCGTTACTTAAATATTTATTTCAAAATTCGTAAATTCTATTTTAATATAATTACTTATACGTTAAAATATATTAATAAAATGTATAAAATTACGGGGGATTACAGGACCTTTCCTTGAGGTCTCCTGTGCTCTATTTTAACCTTCTGACAAGTCAGACATCTAGCCACAAATTCAGCCATTTCGTTCTTCATCCTTGGCCACCAATAGACCTTTTTCAAGTCCTTATACAACTTGTCACCACCTGGGTGCACAGAATATGGTGTATTATGCCCTTCTTTCATCGATCTCTCTTTCAATTCTCCACACCTTTGAGGCACGCACCACCTGCCTTTGTACCTCAAACTTCCATCATCATGGATTCGGAACTCTAACTCCTTACCTTGCGAAATCAATTCCTTGATTCGCTCCAACTTTACATCACCAGCTTGATTCTCCCTAATCTCATCAAATGTTGACGGCTGGATGGTTAAGGCATTCATCATTCCCTCAAGGCTTTCACCACTCACTATTTCAAGGTTCAAAAGCTGCATGTCCTTACACAGCTCGTTAGCAACTACTAACGCATTAACACTATGACTTGATTTCCTATTCAAGACATCTGCAACTACATTGGCTTTTCCTTCATGGTACTGGATATCCAAATCATAGTCCTTAATCAACTCCAACCACCTTCGTTGGCGCATATTCAGGTCCTTCTGTGTGAAGATGTACTTTAAATTCTTGTGATCCGTAAATATCCTACACTTCACACCATACAGATAGTGTCTCCATATCTTCAATGCAAACACTATAGCAGCTAGCTCTAAATCATGGGTAGGGTAATTGGATTCATATGGCTTCAATTGCCTTGACCTTCCCGTTCTGCATCAATACACACCCTAAACCATTCTTAGAGGCATCACTATACACATCATATGCACCACTCTCATCTGGTAAGGTTAACACTGGCGGGGTTGTCAATCGCATCATTAAGGCTTGGAATGCTTCCTCACACTGGTCACTCCATTCAAACTTTGCTTCCTTCTTCATCAAGGTAGTCATGGGCTTGGCTATTCTAGAGAAGTCTTGCACAAAGCGTCTATAGTAGCCAGCTAATCCCAGAAAACTACGAATGTCAGTCACACTCTTGGGTGTAGGCTATTCACTAACAGCTTTGATCTTAGCAGGGTCAACTGCCACTCCTTCTTTAGATACAACATGTCCTAAAAATGCAACTCTTTCCAACCAAAACTCACACTTTGAGAACTTCGCATACAACTGGTTATCTCTCAAGGTACTCAACACAGATCTCAAGTGTTCCGCGTGATCCTCTTCACTCTTTGAATACACTAGGATGTCATCTATGAAAACCACTATAAACTTGTCCAAATAGGCATGGAATACACGGTTCATTAAGTCCATAAATATTGCAGGGGCATTGGTTAACCCAAAAGGCATAACAGTGAACTCATAATGTCCGTATCTAGTCCTGAATGCGGTCTTTGGTATGTCATGATCAGTGATTCTCAATTGATGATAACCCGAACGCAAATCGATCTTTGAAAAGATTCCAGCTCCTTTCAGTTGGGCAAATAGGTCTTCTATCCTAGGTAAAGGATACTTGTTCTTGATCGTGACCTTATGAAGCTCCCTGTAGTCTATACAGAGCCTCATACTTCCATCCTTTTTCTTCACAAACAGAACTGGTGCTCCCCAAGGCGATGCACTTGGCCTAATGTAACCTTTCTCCAATAGATCCTCTAGTTGGCCTTTTAACTCATTCATTTCTGCTGGAGCCATTCGATAAGGTGCTTTTGAAATAGGGGCGGTTCCAGGCACTAAATCTATGGTAAAATCAATAGGTCGATTGGGAGGCATCCCCGGGATCTCTTCTGGAAATACATCAAGGAATTCATTAACTACTGCAATATCCTAAGGCTAATCCTTAATCACATGCTCTAGGTTTCTCACATTACATAAGAAGGCTGGGTTCCCTTTACCGACTAGCTTCACGAGTTCCATTGCCGTGATGATTCCTATGTTCTTAGGCTTACCAGAACGACGATATGACACTACTTTGCCTAGGCTAGACCTCAAGTGAACCTTCTACTTCTCACAATCTATTTTGGCTTTGAACATGGCCAACCAATCCATTCCTAGAATTACATCTAGCTCTCCTAACTCAAACTCGATTAGGTTAGATAAGAACACGGTCTTGGCTATGGTCAAAGGCACATCTCTATGGATTTTGGTACACTTCACTATACTACCAGTAGGTATGACTATAGGTACTTCAATTGTTTCAGGCTTTTTCAACCCTAGTTTCCCCAAAGCATCTACTGATATAAAAGAATAAGTCGCACCAGAATCAAATAGAACTTTAACTAAAGCGGAATTAATAGAAAAAGTACTCGCTATGACGTCAGAGGAAGTTTCCGCTTCTTGCCTAGATATCACATTCAACTTTCCTTGGGCAACTCCTTTGTTATAGCCACCTCCATTGGTGTTTCCATTGTTGTTTCGGTTCCCATTCTGCTGTAGGTTTCCTCCAGGCTTTCGATGGTTCTGGTGATTGCCATTGCTGTTGCCATTGGTACCACCTTGGTGGTTCCTTTGGTTTCCACCTCCATTTCCCCCATTTCGGTTCTGACTGTTCCGATTATTTCCTTAGTGGTTACCTTGGTTAGGTTTCCCATTCTTAGAATAGCATTCATACTCCCTATGGCCTAACTTCTGGCAGAATCTATAAGTCACTAAGTTTCCATCACAATCCTTTCCAGGGTGATTCATGTTACAGCGCCTACAGTCGTAGGTCCGTACTCCATTCCTTCCAGACTTATTTCCACCACCTTGGTTGTTGCGATTACCACCATTGTTAGCCCTAAACTGGAAATTCCCATTTCCTTTGTGCTTCTTAAAATTCCCTTGATTCTGATGGTTATTCCCTTGATTCGAGCTTCCGCCATCCTTTCTCTTTTCAGCACTACCATTTTTCCTTTGTTGTAACCCATACAGGTGAGCAGCTTTCCCGTACAGGGTGTCTAATGAGGTAAAGGTCTCTCCAGACAACAACAGCTGTAAGTCCATGGTCAAACCATTCTCAAATCTTTGAGCCCTGAGCTCTTCCGTTGCCACCACTTCAGGTGCAAACCTAGACAACTCTATAAACTTAGAATAGTATTCCGTCACACACAGACCCCCCATTTTGAGTTCAATGAACTCCTGTGCCTTTTGCTTCTTCAGATAAGGTGGGTAAAACTTGTTCCTTAGTGCAGTTTTGAATGCTTCCCACCCAAAGTTAGGTGTGGCGCTAAGGGTATTCTCACATCGTTGCCACCATAAATCAGCTTCACCTCTCATGTAGTACACAGCACTGTTCACCCTAAGGTTTTCGGGGCAATTCACAGCTACAATGAGCTTATCAAACTCTCTCAACCAGTTTTCAAGCACACTTGGTTCAATCTCTCCGCTATATAGTGGAGGCTTGCTTTGAGCTATTTTCTTAAAAATTTCCCCAGCCGGATCATGCACTGGGTTGGCTCTAGTTTGAGCTAGGTCTCGAACTACCTGAACTAGTTGTCTATCCACTTCAGAAATCTCTTGGTTAGCCATATCCCTTCTCCTGAATAAAATAAAAAGGCTAACTTTAATATTGGTTGGACATGACATTACTAAGGCACTAGTTCGACAACGAACCTACTCACAACAAGAACACGTTTAGGCGCACCCTAGGGGAAGAGTTGGCGCCATTCTTGGGCCTTCTCACCCCACGATTCGATGCAAGTAAATTTAGATGGTTGCTACTAGACCACCTTGCACATAAAATTTCATTGAAGAAATAACAATTAATCCCTTTGCGATACCCACAAGACTTAGAATTGAGAATTGAACTTAAGAGATAACGAAAAGGAAATTTTATTCTTTTATTAAAAATCCAATGAATAAGTCTTACATCCACTAATGCCATAACATTTATTCCCCAACTATAATAAAACTAAAAACCATAAATAGTAGCTTTGCCACTTTATTACTCAACGAAAAATAAAACTAAGAATTACATTTCTCTAGAGACTAACGTCATCACGACGATCATTTCTTTCCTTGTATTGCTCTGGAGTAAAGTCTTGATCATTAGGATCATCCAAGTCTTCTTCCGGATTCGAGTCTTCATCCATAGCCTCATCATTTTGCTGTGGCTCACTATCAACCACATTTTTCTCTTCAAGCTCATCTTCAGATCCACTGAATATCTCAATGGTTGGTTCAGGAACTATAGGATTAGGATTTTCAATTTCTACCACATCATCATCACTATCCTCCTCAACCTCACTAGCTTGCTCATCATGGATCATGCCATCCTCACCATCACTTTCTATTCCTCCATAGCCCATACCTAGACCCGCAGAATACTTCCCATCCTCATAGCTATTTTCCGCAACCTCTAAGATAGTAGCAAGAACCTCAGAATCATACTTCCACCTACCATCACTAGTCTCGTATTTGTACCAATTAGGGGTACCATCACCAAAATGCATGTCACTGAACTTGTTCTTGAGGTCTATGTAAGGGTTCTTATGGGGTAAACAATGTATAACCATACTAGCCATCATATCTTTGTGCCTAAGGTGGGGCATATTCTTGGTCGGAGCCAAATAGTCACAAGCAAACACGATCTTCTGAACATACGTTCGAGGAGTCTCATTATCCATCTTCTCTAAGTATCCTAGACTGGTGAACTTAGAAGGTAGCATCCTTAATTCCTGAAAATTCACAACTAAAAAGTCTTACTAACGCGTTTCCATAGAAATTCCAACCCCAAAAGGATACAATAAATAGTTCGTGGAGCCATACAATTTTCAATGCACAAATATATGTTCAACATGAAATATGATGCAATTAATCACATAAATCAAGATAAAACATGGTTAGAACATATACATGACAATTAATAATCCACATAATCACATAAAATGCATACTTAAACTAATTTGCCATTCTTAGTCTACCCATTTCTCTCTTGAAAATAATATTAATTTTAGAAATTAATTATGAAATAACTCCTAACTTAGTTGAAATTATTTAAATTAAAATCGAAAATTAATAAGAATTATTGATTAATTAAATAAATAAATAAATAAATTTCGGACAATTAAAAATTAAAATAAAAAAAAAGAAATCCGAAAAAATTAAAATATAAATTCGAAAAAAATATTCGAATAACAATAAATAAATAAATAAATAAATAAATAAATAAATAAATAAATAACTAAAATAATTCGGATAATTAAATAAAGAATTTCCGAAATTAATAAAATAAATTCGAATTTAATTCGAAAATTTCGAATAAAAAAATAATTTCGGAAAAATTAATTAATATTAAATAATAATCCAACTTTTCAACTCATTTCAAACGACCCAAAATAATTGATATTTAACCTTTAAAATATTGAGTACTCAAAATAATATGTTTTGACTTTAGGAAAATAATATTTAAAAATCCTAAAGTTCCGCATTAGTCTCCGATTACCACTTTGTAGTATTGATTAATATTGAGTACTCAAAATAATACGTTTTGACTTTAGGAAAATAATATTAAAAAATCCAAAAGTTCCGCATTAGTCTCCGATTACCACTTTGTAGTATTGGTTACTACAAAGAAGGAATGAAACTAAGCTCTAGTATACCACTTTGTAGTATTACTTACTACAAAGTAGCCTTAAGCTCCTGAATACCACTTTGTAACACCCTAATAATTCCTTGCTTTTATAAAATCATTTTCCAACTTAAAATAAAGGAATTACTAAAGCATTACTGCCACCGTGATAACGGTTAAGGCTATTACCAGAATTACGCAGCGGAATTTAATGTTAACTAACTTTTAAAAACGTAATTAATAAAATATCGAGGCCTCCCACAATTTGGAACCATAATGGCCCAAAACTCAAAGTATAAATATTTCAAACATAATTAAAGTAAAGTTAAATAGTTCTAAATACGTAAACATGCAACTCTCTCGATCATCTCAAGCCACATGATTCCGCTCTACCAACCTGCTATTTTATTCTACTCCGCATCAATGCAAGTGCAAATGATAGATCATCATAGGGTCATTAAGACAAAGGCCATGACCAAAACACACAAAGCACGTAGTCAGCAAAAGCTGAGTACTTACAAGAATAGAGTGAATGAAACTAAAACATGCATCACTCCCTAGGTACTAATCAACATGCAAAAGCCACATAATAATAAAAAATCAATCATGAATACAAGACTCGACTCTTGACTCGACTCTTGACTCACAATTCAATTAGAATAAGATTTGAACGGGCCAAAAGAATATTCCATAAAGGAAAGGTGATGGGAGCCAACCATACACCAAATAATAAATAATAAATTCGGGCCATACCTAGTGTCGGGCCATACCGACGGAATTCCTGCGCATAATATAAATGAAACAATGTCTTGTATCATTAGTAGGAGTACGAGCTTTCCGGAAAGACTCCCCCCATTGTTCATACTCAAGGTATATACGTTACAAGGGTTTTGAAGCTTGTTCTGGTTGCACTTTACGTTTATTAATATTTTATTAAAGGCGAACTCAAGACTCAACAACATACACCCATACAATTAATAAACAACAACCAAAACAATCTTATTTTAACGCTTTAGGACTTGTGATCAACAAAACAAGACACTGGTGAAATTACTACCATGTTCCTCCTCACCAAAGTGAGACTCCACATCATGCACATTAACATGAGGGTTGTGCCCTTGCACGACAAATCCTAATTCATTTCATACATAATATTCCCAACTGAACCCTACATGTGCGGTGGCTTACATGAGCTAACCTTTCACATGTGGTAAAATAAAAAGTACAACAAAGTACGATAATTGGCTCAAAGTAGGCTAGACATCCCGTACAATAGCATACAATTAAATAATTCATCCCTTGCATGTGAAACAAACCATACATGCATAAATATTGAACAACATGATTGACAATGAAATCCATGCTCATAATAATTTCAACATGCTTGTTCAACAATTAATCCAATAAATCCAACATCATAAATCACATGCTCGTTCACCAAAATAAACATGATTCCACATAATATAATTCACATCATCAACAATCATGTAATTCTCTTGACAATTGGTGTGGTCTCCCTAGACTTGTACGTACCTTGAATACCTAAGCGTAGGGGCCACTTTGCAATAACGAGCACTCAACTAGAAATCACCCCTATCATCAAAATAATGAAACTTAAATTATTTCCATGTTCATTAAATTTCCAGCAACTTTATAAAATCTAAAACCTCATTTAAACTTTAGAATTTAATCGTTTAATAATAATATAATCGTCTCAATTTGCAAAATCAATCCCTTGTACGTGAACATACTTTTTCCGCCTTTAAAATCCTTTATTCAAATCTGAAAATATATTTGATTATCATAATTAAAATCATCACCTAATTATGCTAATCAATTGACTCATTAGGTCTAGGTTAAAACCCTAACTTGAAAATCCCAATAAAACTAGTTTATTATCATAAAAATCAATTCTTTATTCAATAAACAAATCTGAAAATTCGTCCTTTAATAATTAAAACAAGCCTAATGAATCACAACACGCAAATCCTCAAACCACGGTATTCATAACCGGTTCCTAGCATTTTAACTACTCAAAACAATATTAATATTATAATTTAAAATACCGAATTTAAATAGAATAGGCAAGGAAGAAGAGAATTATTCCAATCCGGCCTATAGCACGGAACAACCACAAATTAATTGTGATTGGGCGAAAGAATTGAACAAGAACGAACACACACAGACACACCGCGCATAACTCGTGTGCGTGTGTGCGCAGCGACGAAGGGGGACGCAGCAGGGCCGCGAGCGGCTTGGGCATTGTGCGCGAGGGAGAGAGCGAGGGAGCGAGAGGGCGAGTGAGGGCGAGGGCGTGGGCGTGCGAGGGCAGCAGCACACCACACAATACACACACTCGATGCAACAAGAGAGCAAGGGGCGAGGGTTGTGCCGTGCGAGAAGCGCGAGCAGCAGAGAGCAAAGGGGACGGCGAGCACGAGTGCTGTGCGAGCCGACCGAGAGGAAGAGGGCAGGAGGAGTTGGGTGCAAGCAAGCCTAAAAGGGTTTTATGAATTTAAGGGCTTCTTTAATGATGGGGGAGTCCTATTTATAAGCTCCTCATTTCCAATGGGCTACGCTTAGGAAATTAGAATTGGGCTTAGGAATTAAATGATTGGGCTAGCTTAGGACTTGAATTAAACTCTTTTGATTGGGCTCGTTTAATAAAACGAATTGGACTTTTTATTTAAAACCCGAAGCCTTTAAAAATAATTTGCAACTCATTTAATTTCCCGACTCAAGAATTAAATTCGTTTCGTAATTAATTAAAATAATAAATATTCTAATTAATTAAAATTCATTTAAATAAAATACATTTAAATATTATTTAAATGCTAATTAATCGTAAAATTCTTTATAAATATAATAAAATATACTTACAAATATCATAAAAATACGAGTTATTACATGTGTGCTTTGAGGTTCGATGCTTCTTGCTTATATAGGTAGAATCCAACGGCATGATTAGTTGAGAGGATCCCCGGAAAGTAGGAACCGGTTGATGGTCGTTGCCCTCGCGTTCTCCGCTTGTCTCCAACAGCTCCCGAGATCTTTGGAGACTTCCTTGACCCATTCTATTTATTCGTCGGCGCTGTACACCTTGGGCCTTGGGCCTAGATCTTGACCTACTTTCTTCTCGTCGCTTATCTCTTGTAGCTAGTTACTTGTCGCCTATATCATGTAGCTTGATGCTACATCCGACCTGTCCACCCGACACGGCGCTACCTGTGATACGACAGTACCTAGTCGACACGACATGATCAAACGTCAAGGCAGTTATATCGTCAGTCCAAAAAGTGGGATAACAGTTTGCCCAAGTAAAAGAAACAATTTTAAATTTCGAAAAATAAACTTCTCAACTGCTTCTGTCGTAGGGAACCGCTATGAATTAAAAGAAAATAAATAAGGATCAACGCATGCAATAAGTCTTTCACATAGAAAGCTTCGCAAATTTCCAGATCTGAAAACAAGAGAGACAAAGAAAGAGAAAAAAGAAAAGTGGAATCGTTTTCCTGTTTAATTTCGCGCAACCTCAGGTAAATTTCGACCATTTCCCTTCGTTTTTCCTTTAGAATTGTCTAGAAACAATGGTTAGATCTAAGTCTGTAGCGGTAAGGAAAAAGATGAGGTCGGGTCTAGTCGGGTTAGCTCGCTTAATCCGATTTATTCTACTGTTGAGAGCTTACAGGCTTTTATCAAGCTTGCTGGTCTGCCGCCGTCGGCGGAGGTGGTGATTCCAGGCCCTAAGGATGAGGCCCTTCATTGTCCCAAGGGTTATGTGGTACTATACGAGTACCCGTTTACAATTGGCTTGAAGTTTCCTTTCACACCTTTGGCTAGGTATTTCATTGAGGTGCTCCACTTGAGCCTTGGCCAACTTATGCCTCATATCTGGCGCATTTTCACCGTTGTACAGAGAGTTACTTCGGATTGGCGGGTACCATTTGATCTGGCCGATCTGCTGCATACTTACGATTTGGGAGTTGAAAGAATGTTGTTGCTACACCTTGGTTACGAGGAAGGGGGTGAAGAATTTGGGCATTGGTTTGAGTGTAAACGACAGAGGCTGGCCGGGTTTTTGTTTTTTTGAATAAGGACTCTTTGGGATATGTGGGAATTTCTTGGTCGAAGGGTGGACGACGGAAGGTAATTTTATTTTTTATTTTGGTTTTTGCTATTTTACTGAATGCCGCCTTATTTGGCGTTGTTTTGCAGTTGTCAAGACGTCGTTTTCTGAATTGAACTCGGATTCGTACAAGAAGACTCTCAAATTCCTGGGATACTCTGTCGACGAGAGGTCATTTCGTCGCGACACAAGTCGCTTGGAAGGTCAAGAAGGTGAGCGGGTAGACGACGTCGACGAGGAAGAGGTGGAAGAGTCGGATCGTTTGACTCGTCGACGAAAGAGTTTGGGTTTGCTTGAGGAAGTTATTGCGAACTCGTCGTCTGACGAAGCTAAAGCGGATTCTGAAGGTGGAATGGCTGACACTTCAGGTATGGTTTTGTGTTTCTGGTTGTGGCGTGTTCGTTTTGGTTGGTATTTTTGAGAAACGATATGTGGTTTGTGCAGAGCATACCTTGTCGTCCAAACCTGTGGCTAGAATCTCTCAGGCTGAGATGATGGAACGTGCGAGGAAACGACTGAGGTCTTCTACTTTTTCTGGTGAGCAACAGCTGTCTGTTGTCACGCGCCACTCTAGAATAGGTGTGTCGCCTGAAACGCTTTTTTTTATAGGCGGCGAGGGTTTTCATCCTATTGCCTTGTCGTCACCTCCGAAGCTGTTCAAGATGTTGTCGTCTGCTCTTTCTGTTGGTAAGACTTCTGCGGCGTCCGCCAAGAAGTTTCCTGGTGAAACGAAGTCTGCTGCTGATAATATCAGCGTCGTCTTGCCCCCAAACTTCTTAGGGGACGGCGATACTTCCGTTGTTTGGCCTTATGCTGATCGTTTGATGCTTCCGTCGACGTATCAATGCTATCGTGAGGCGACGCCGATGGCTACTGCGATCGATGCTGCTGAATTAAGCTTAAGGGTAAGTTGTGAACGGTTGTGGATTAATCTGTCGTGTGTTGTGTTTGTCGTTTATCTTTGTGTTTTATTTTTAGCGCGCGTATACCGTCGTGTGTCACTGATGTGGTGACATCTTCTTTTGCAGGCGTTTCAAGCCTCGATGGCTGCTCGTAAACATTGTGCACAGTTGGGCGATGAGCTAGCTTTTGCTAGTAAATCGGTCGTTGCTGCGCACAAGGCTTCATCGTCGTGGGAGTCCAAGTGGAAGGTGGCTAAGAAGAAGGTGGTTGATCTGACGGCAGCTGTAAGGGCTAGGGATGAGCAAGTTGTTAGGTTATGATACATATGACAATTCATAAATCATGCGGAAAAACCATAAAGCCAGGAAAGCATATTATTTACACATAATCATTTAGCATAGAATAGATGCATACATGTTGTAGCGTGCCTTCCCTAGCTGCGCCCGAACCGAACAAGAACAAGTCTTTAGGACTCCAAATGCCGTCCCTCCGTAGATAGTCCACAGTACGTCCGGATCCGCCTCAAGTTAGACTAACTAGAATCGCCCTTAAGGTGCTTAGGAATTTCGGCTAGTGTTTGCAAGTGTATGGCTGATTTTTATTTCAAAAACTTACCCTTTGAATACTTCAATCGTACCCATAAATTGTGACCCTAGGCACCTATTTATAGGATTATGGAAAAGGAATTGTAATCCTACTAGGATGTGGATTTGCTAGTTAGACCTTTATTAGGACTCTAAATAACAAAACAAATCTAATAGGATTAGGATTTTAATCTTTGCACAAATCCAAATAGGATTAGGATTTCCCGCACAAGCATCGCACAAGCCGTGCACCCGCGCAGGCCTTGCGGCCCACGACAGGCGCACAGCCCACGGTGCTGCGCTCGCGCGCGCGCGCGCCCTTGGCTGGGCCTGGCCTTGCGCTGGGCCTGGTCGAGGCGTGCGTTTGGTGCGTGCGGCTCGCTGGGCGATGGCCTGGCTTCGTGCTGGGCCTTCGTCTAGCGGGCCTCGTCCGATGCTAATTCGTACGATACGCTTTCGATTAAATTCCCGTTTCCGGAATTCATTTTCGATACGAACAATATTTAATATTTCCGATTCCGGAATTAATTTCCGTTTCGAACAAATATTTAATATTTCCGTTTCCGGAATTATTTTCCGATTCCGATAATTCTGATTCTGACAATATTTCCGATTCCGGCAATATTTCCATTTCCGATAATATTTTCCGATACGTACCATGTTTCCGTTTCCGGCAACATCTACGACTTGGATAATATTTATATTTCCGATACGACCCATATTTCCGTTTCCGGCAATATCATCGTTTCCGGAGTATTCATTTCTTGCTTGTGACGATCTCAGCTCCCACTGAAACCAAGATCCGCCGATTCCGAATATCCATAGATAGAGTATTTAATGCCATTAAATACTTGATCCGCTTACGTACTATTTGTGTGACCCTACGGGTTCAGTCAAGAGTAAGTTGTGGATTAATATCATTAATTCCACTTGAGCTGAAGCGGCCTCTAGTTAGGCATTCAGCTCACTTGATCTCACTGAATTTTTAACTTGTTAATTAATACTGAACCGCATTTATTAGACTTAACATAGAATGCATACTTGGACCAAGGGCATTATTTCCTTCACAAGTGAAGGCTAAAGATAGTCAGATCAAGGCCATGAAACAGGAGGTCGAGGCTAAAAGAAATAATGCCCTTGGTCCAAGTATGCATTCAATGCTAAGTCTAATAAATGCGGTTCAGTATTAATTAATCATGCAAGTTAATAATTCAGTGAGATCAAGTGAACTGTATGCCTAGCTAGAGGCCGCTTCAATTCAAGTGGAATTAATAATATTAATCCACAACTTACTCTTGACTGAACCCGTAGGGTCACACACATAGTACGTGAACGGATCAAGTATTTAAGTGAATTAAATACTCCATTTATGGATATTCGGAATCGACGAATCTCGGTTCCAGTGGGAGCTGAAATCGTCAGAAGGCAAATTATGAATACTCCAGAAACGATGATATTGCCGGAAACGGAAATATGGATCGTAACGGAAATATAAATATTATCCAAGTCGTAGATGTTGCCGGAAACGGAAACATGGTACGTATCCGAAAATATTATTGGAAATAGAAATATTGCCGGAAACGGAAATATTACCGAAATCAGAAATATTATCGGAATCTTAAATAAATTTCGGAATCGGAAATATTAAGTATTTGTTTGAAACGGAAATTAATTCCGGAATCGGAAATATTAAATATTGTTCGAATCGGAAATGAATTCCGGAATCGGAAAACGAATCGGAATCGCAACGTACGAAATAAACATCGGACGAGCTTGCTAGACGCAAGGCCCATCACGAAGCTAGGACTGCGCCTAGCGAAGCCCGCGCAAGCGCAGCAAGCGAGCAGCAACAGCCCGCCGTTCAACGCAGGCCCAGCCAAGCACGGAGCAAGGCCAGCCCAACCGAGCAAGGCAAGGCCACCAGCAGCAGCGCCCTTGCAATGGGTAGCGTGACTGCCTGCTATGTCGAGCCGCGCGCACAGCACGCCCCTTCGTGGATTGTGCGTGTGTGTGTGTGTTCGGGCAATGCCACGAATCCTTAAACGCTTAGGATTGTCCGATTAACTGTTTTCCTAAATACACGAGAGTTAGTTGTTTGATTAAACACTTAATTCAAAGGATTAATTTTAATAGAGTTCTAGTCGAATTAGTAAATTGAATCCTAGTGGAAATCGAAGTCCGATATTTCCTCCCTATAAATAGGTGATACATAATCACAATTTATAATACATCAATCACAAGTATTCATAGAGTTTAAGATTAAACTAACTTAATAATTTGCCAATGTAATTAAGTTTCGAATAACATAAAACCTTAGACTATATTCTAGTTAATTGAATCTAAGGCGGATATGAACGTGCTGTGGACTATCTACGGAGGGACGACACTTGGAGTCCTAAACTTGTTCTTGTTCGGTTCGGGAGCAGCTAGGGAAGGCACGCGTCACATGTATGTATCCTAGATTATGCTAATTGACTATGTGGAAATTATTTGGATTCCTGGCTTTATGGTTTTTTCGCATGAAATATATGTTTTATATTTGTCATAACCTAACAGAGGCTGCGAAAGAGAAGTTATCTTTGTAGGCGACAGAGATGGAGGGGTTGAAGAGTTTGTATGATGCTTTGCAGGAGGAGTTTAAGGGCTATGAAGCGTTAGCTATCTGGAGGACGAGGACGCAGATGATGTACTCATATTTGATTGGGGAAACGAGCATCTGGCCAGCACAAAAGGAGGTAGATGACTATTTGGCTAATGGAGCTACCATGGAGGAGTTGGCGGTGCCGGTGGTGGATGTGGGAGACATTGATGATACTGCTAATACGGAGGTTATTGAGGCCCAATCGGTCGAGGATGCCCCCGTTTCCCTCACCACTCAGGAAGAGGAGGGTGCCCCCATCATAGCCCCGCAGGATGAAAATGAAGAGGAGGGGGAGGCAGCGGTAGCAGCTCCTATCGCCGCTGACGTGCACCCCGAGCATATGTATGAAGACCCTGTCCCTCCCCAAGAGTGATTTGTAATAGTTGGTAGTGTTTAAACTTTGCTTTTATTTTGGTTGTTTTTTACTCGTAGTCGACGGCGGCGACGAGGTGTTTGGACAAGGTGTGTATTTTTGTCGCCCGTTGAGGCGGCGGTTTGGATTTCAAAGTCGTGGCCCTTAGAGGTTGCGCATTTTTCTTGTATATAAGTTGCGGGTTTATTTGGCATGTGTGGTATTCTCTTTTGGAAAAACTAGTATGGTTTATGCTTTTTAACAAACGTCGTATGCCTTGGTGTCTTTTCGTGTGTCGTCGCTGTTTGTTCATTAGCTAGTTAGATGTCACTAATTAGGTACTCGAAGGACAAAGTTATGTGCACATAAAATAGTACATGCATCGTTTGCAGTCGTTGTGTTTTAGAGATGATGCGTCGTTGTTATCCAATTTGGTTTAAGGGTCATGACCTTCGGGGGCGACATCGACCACTGTTGGTTGCGTCGTTGTCTCCTCTTGTATGCTTGTGACTTTGTCGACTGTATGACATGCGAAACGAACATGGGTCGCAAGGAGAATTGGCCGTTGGGGCTTCCAACGGCCCTCCGATGCCTAAGTCAGTAATGGTTATGAATGAAAAGAAAAAAAATGAAAGAATGAAAAGACGATGTAACAGCTGTTAAAATTGTAACGACGAAGGTTCAAAAGTGATAAAGTTTAAGGTGGGCGGCGTTCCAGCTTCGAGGGACCGACTTGTCGTCTTTGGTGACGAGTCTGAATGCCCCCTTTCAGATGATCTTGTCGATTAAGTACGGTCCTTCCCAAGCTGGTGCCAATTTACCTGCGTTTAATTCCTTTGTGTTTTGAAACACTTTGCATAGCACCCAGTCGCCCTCCTTGAACATCTTCACCTTGACGTTTTTGTTGAAACACTTTGCGACGATCTGTTGTTGTGATGCCATCCTTATCAATTATGCTTCCCTTAAATCCTTCGTATTGTCGAGATTCTCACTTAGTTCCACGTCGTTCTATTCTGGCGTCATGAGACCGTATCGTGCACTGGGAAGTTTCACTTCTGGGGGCAGTACCGCTTCGCACCCGTAGACGAGTGAGAAAGGTGTATGCCCCGTCGCCGTCCTAGGCGTCGTCTTGTTGGCCCATAGGATGGAAGGCACCTCTTCTGCCCACCGTCGCTTCTTGTCGTCTAGGCGCTTCTTCAGCGAACCGATTATCGTCTTGTAGCTGGATTCTGCTTGGCCATTTTCTTGGGGGTATCTTGGTGTCGACGTCTTTAGCTCGATGTTCCACGTTTCGCAGAAATCTCTCGTCTTGTCGCTTATGAACTGTGATTTGTTGTCGCATATGATCTCTAAGGGTACTCCGAATCTGCATATTATGTTAGTCCAAATAAACGAGCATACTTCTTTGTCCCTTACTTGTTAGAACGCACCTGCTTCTATCCACTTAGAAAAGTAATCCGTTAGTGCTAACATAAAGACCTTTTGTCCTGGGGCGACAGGTAATTTACCAACGATGTCCATCCCCCATTTTATGAAAGGCTAGGGTGTTAAAGTTGGATGCAAGAACTCAGATGGTTTATGTGTCATACCTGCGTGCCTTTGAAATTTTTCGCACTTGGCAACGTACCTCATGGCGTCTTTGAACATCATCGGGCAGTAGTATCCGTTTCTCTTGATCCTAGTTGACAAGCTTCGTCCTCCTTGTCCTCCGCATTCTCCTTCGTGGTATTGCTGGAGCAGTCCTTCCCATTCTGTCTTTTCTGCGCATCGCTTCATCATTCCGTTGGCTGATTTTTTAAATAAGACGTCCTGCAAAATAACATATCGTGAAGCTTTGAAAAGGATTTTTGTGGCTTCGAGCTAGTCGCTGGGAAGGGTTTCGTGTGTTAGGTAGTCGAGAATGGGTTTGGTCCAGCTGTTTGTGTTTGTGGTTGATAGGACGAGGCTGGCGTTTTGTGGAATTTCTTTGTCTATAGCGGGTGACAGTAGGTGTACTAAGGGTATGGTTGAGAATGGTGTTTCTCTGAGTGCGGATCCTAGGCTTGTAAGTGCTTCGGCCTGTGTGTTTTGGTCTCGTGGTACTTGTTTGATGGAAAAAGGTTTGTATTTTGTGGTTAGTTTTTTGGCTTTCTCGAGGTACAAGGTCATTTTGAGATCTTTGGCTTCGTAGTCACCGTTGATTTGATTGACGATCAATTGGGAGTCGCTACAGATGTCGAGTCCGCTTGCTCCTAGATTTTCAGCTAATGTCATTCCGGCGATCAGTGCCTCGTACTCTGCCTTGTTGTTCGTCGCTTTGAAGTCGCAGCATATGGCCTGTGCTATCATGTTCCCTTGTGGTGATTTCAGCACGACGCCTAATCCTGCACCTCGAAAGTTGGAAGAACCATCGACGAAGAGTGTCCATGTTCCGCCTTTGCTCACGTTGTTGATGTGCTTAACCTCGTCGTCCTCGATCCGCATCTGGGCAGTGGCTCTCGATATGACCTCCTCGAAGGTTGCGCATGGATATTTGGTAATCTCCCGGTACAACTCCGAGTTGGGAATGAGATCTCTCTTGAATTCTTCGATAGCTGTCTTGACATCACAGTTTTTTATACTAATTTTTTCAAAATTAAAATGGTTAAAATAATCGCGTACCGACTCGGTGGGACCTTAGGCCAACCGATAAAGGTCGCTCGTCTATTTTTCCAATTGACGAGTGCTAGCGAACTGTTGATAGAAGGAGTTGATGAGATCAGCAAGGCAAGATATGGATCCGGGGGTGACATTCATGAGCCATACCAGAGCTGCTCCGTCGAGGGTACCTCCAAAAGATTTGCACATGACAGGTTCAACCAGGTCGTATGGGATGCCGATCTGCCACATTCGCTGCTTGTAGACGTTGACATGCCTGTAAGGGCCGGACGTTCCATCGTAGAGGGTGGTCCAAATAGGTAGTCGTAGCTGGTGCGGGACTGTTACCCTGGCGATCGCCTCGCAGAATGGTGATGCTGCGTATCCGTCGGTCGGCTCAGTCTCCACTGGTGTAGGTGCTCCTGGTAGCTTGATCATCAACGAACACTGCTTCTTCATATGCGATTCCATCTTGTTCAGGCGGCGGGTCACAGGGTCAGGTGTCGCCCCTTCTTCTTCTTCATAGGGCTCCTCGTCGGACGGGGTCAGATCTTCGAACTCTTCGGGCATTTCAAATGTCATCTTCTTTGGCTTTCCACCGGGTTTGTAACGCGACTAGTACTTGTTGCTCTTTGCGGACTCTATTTCTTTCTGGAGGTTTTCAACAGATGCTTTGGAGGACAGGTTTTCAGATGCGAGCTGCTCGTTTTGGGCGAGGATGCGGGCGGTTTCAGATTTTTCCCGGGCTAGCTCTGCTTGGGCCTTGTCGTAGGCCGCTTTCATCTGCGAGTGTCATGTCTCTGGAAGTAATTTTGAGAGAGGTGTTTTGTGAGGGGGTTTTTTGTGCGAAACCTATTTATTGTCCCCACAAACGGCGGCAAACTGTTTATGCCAAAATTTGTCAAGGGGCGACACTTGGCTTGGGTCGACACTAACTAAGTTAATAAATGCAGAAAGCGATAAAGGAGAGACGACACAAGGATATGTTGACGCGAAAAACGCAAGAATAGGGTAAAAAACCGCGGATAGCTATGAGGCTGTCAATCCACTAAGTAACCCTAAGAAATAAATAAGTAATTTCAAAGTACTTTGCGAAAGAAATAAAATGAATACAATGACTGCTTTAATGGCTAGAGATCAGTATAATGCTATTGCGTTGCTTGGAATGCTTGAGTTAACGTGTGCTTGAGGTTCCCTGCTCCTTGCTTATATAGGTAGATCCAACGGCATGATAAGTTGAGGGGATCCCCGGAAAGTAGGAACCGGTTGATGGTCGTTTTCCTCACGTTCTCCGCTTGTCTCCAACACCTCCCGAGATCTTTGGAGACTTCCTTGACCCATTCTATTCATTCGTCGGCGCTGTACACCTTGGGCCTTGAGCCTGGATCTTGACCTACTTTCTTCTCGTCACTTATCTCTTGTAGCTGGTTACTTGTCGCCTTTATCATGTCGCTTGATGCTACGTCCAACCTATCCACCCGACACGACGCTACATGTGACACGACAGTACCTGGTCGACACGACATGATCAAACGTCAAGGCAGTTATATCGTCAGTCCAAAAAGTGGGATAACAAAGATCACAAAAATTACAAATTACTAGATTAGATCCCGTCCACACGCATGGATAATCAGAAAAAAAAAAAAAAAAAAAAAAAAAAAAGAAAGAAAGAAAAAGAATAAAGTATTATAGAGTACAAACGAACTTGCAGGTTTTCAAAATATTGCGGAGTAATAAAGTTAGGGTATATTTTATGATTTTACAAATATTATTTTGAGAAATAAAATTAATTACAGTTAAATTTTTTTTGAAGATCAAATAAATAGGGAATATTAAAATTTAGTCAAAATAATGAATCCATAGAAGTTGACTTAAATAAATAATAAATAAAAAAATTAATGGGAAAATTTTCACTAGAAGGTGACACATGTCACTCATGGTGTATGTTTTAGTATAATGTAATTGATTTTAGATAATTGAATTATATAAACCAATATGCATACTTTAACAATGTATATACAATTTTTTACTTTAATATAAGCACGAATCCATGATATTGAAACGTTAAACTAAAAATGACTTCTCCATTTTATATTTTATATTCATAAAATGATTGGATATACAAGTAAGCTACAATACGTTTAGTACGTACCTATTTTGAGAGGGGGAAATTTATAGCAAATATTTTTAAAATGACTTACATTCCTTCCATACTTTTCAGGAGTTACACTTTGACCAGACCAAGTTTTAGGAATATGAATTAATTTTCTTATAATAACGTGCAAGTGTGTGGATGTGTTAATTCTTTATTGTAAATATTCGATAGTGATTAGATAATTATTGTGAGAAAAGATGATGCGAGTATGTGTGGACTGAGAAAAGATCTTCGGGGCGAGTTTCCTGATGTCGGCTTACGGTGTCGCCGCTATCAAAGATCCTAACTCCCAAGTTTTTTCGTTTTTCTCTCTCTTCCTAAATCTTATTTCCTTTCTAACCTCGTTTTTTCACTAACTTGTTTTGAATAAAATTGAAACAGATCTTGAAAAATTGAAGATATGAGAAAGATGCTTGAAGATGAAGCTTGTGTGCTTTGTGAAAGTCATATGAAAGTCGATTAGGCGATGAGGATTCCCCGAGGTATTTATTTTTGGAATAATTTTTGCTTAATTGTTGTAGATCTGTAATTTATGGCTATTTAATTAATTTATCTGGTATTTTTGTTATTGTTGTTATTTCATAGATTTTTTTTTTCATGATAATCATGATTAATATATTTTGGTGCTTACTCCTTGTATATTTTCCGAATGTGTGTGAATTGTGCTCTGCTTATTGTGCTACTATTAATTTGATGTTTGTAGTTGGTAGTATATGTTGCCATAAAACCCCTGTGTGCTACATGTTTTTTGGAAAATTTCCTCACTTTCTATTTGTGTTGCGGGGCAGAAAGTGGGTTCATTTAAGGTGGGTAGGAATTGCTAGGTTATAAAGGTTTCATGTGACTTGTAAAAAACATATGGAAGGATTGCATACAGTCATGTTTAGAGTCTGATCGTGTTCGTGAGTTCTACTGCTATGAATGACCGTAGTAGCCTTGTGTGGGTGTGCTTGAGCTCATAATAAATTCCTGAAAACCAACTATGCTCCTGAGGTTGGTTTATCCTTACTCATAAAGGTGAAATTCCTATTATCTTAAATCTCCTTTTCCTTGCTCCTTGCTCCATGTTTTGGTCTAGCAGCGTCGAATGTGATTTTGGTTTGAATAAAGGTTCTGTTGATTATCTTGAATGAAAATTTTTAAGATATTGTGAGCCCACATATCAGGCATTAATCTATAATAACTTGTGTGTGGGACTAGCCGAGGAGGGGGAGGTCTGTATAAGTGTGTTATGGCTAAATTATGTGCTTCCATATTTGGCGAATTTCAAGTTTTGAACTACGTTTGGTATTGAGGTCTTTTAAACTCTCTGGGGTAATTCTATGAAAGTATGGATTGATTATATGTTATTGTTGATCTGATGTTGAGGAGGTGTTCGGAATTTCATAGACTTTCTTAGACTTTCTCATATTTTCTCCCCATTGAATTGTCCATGTGCTTTCTTACCTCATTGTAATCACATATAGGTGTCAAGTGTTTGATACCACTAATTAAGGTGGATTAAAGAGTCCTAGAACATAATGCATGTGATTTGGTGTATGATATTTCGAAGGATTATAGCCACACTGCCACAGTCTCCACAGGGGTCCTTCTATTTGGTTTGCGATGTGTATGAAGCAGATAGAGGAACCAGTGTAAAGGGTTTCTCATAAATATGGGTTATTTCCACCATTCTTGCAAGAGTTTAGCAGATTGCCATTGAGCTCCCTGAAACGTGGAAGTTCTATATTATGTGTACTCCCTATGTTTCCAAATAAGTGTTTATTTTTTACTTTTTACACCTCACTTTTTTTCAAAAGAAGCATCATTCTACATATTCAATGTCAGATTTTGGTCAAATATGAAAAGGGGGAATGTGGAGATTGTCATTTGAGAGGGAGTTGTAGCTTGTAGGTATTGCACTTCTTAGTCTGCTTTTAGATGATTTCACATATACATCTTCTGCGTGCTTTCTGCATATGTTGAGTTAAGAATGTCTTTTTGCTTTTAAATGTTTGACAATGCCTCAATTACACAATTTCGACTCTTCTGCTGGCAGTAAATCTGAAAATCTCAGAGATACTGGATCATCCCAATATCCAGGTAAATGATCTTGCAATGCTTAAGTTCCAGTGACCCTATAATCTCTTAAGACTAATTGACAATGATGCTTAATCCAGATCTGCAACTAAGGCCGCCAAAACGCGCTTGCAGAAATCTTGGAAGTATTCACAGAGGTATGTGAAACTTATAAAATATCCAAGGTTCGATTCCCGACTGCCAGCTTCCCCTCCTTTATTTTATCCTTTTTTGACTAATATCCATTCACCTTCTACTCCCCTTTACTTTATTTGTGATACTTTTTAAATTTGTGAAATATTATGTGGCTATGTGCAATGAAGTACCCCGTAATATTTTTTTCTGATGCATATTTGATCTTTCCTAGTCGCCCCCCCCCCCCCCCCCCCAAAGAATTTTTTTGGTTCGACCCCTGCCTGCTGAAATCTGTACTAAATTACGTTAAAGTAAACTACCTGTTTGCACCGCACTCTCTTAGATAGATCTTGATGATTGAGAAGAAATGCAAAGGTTTTTTGGCTCATCGGCGTCCGTTAAGGTGTACCAGAAGTTCACAACTCGGAACCGACATTTACTTATTGGGTACTCTAAAGGGACGGGGCTGTAAAGAGAGTTTTCTTATGGGTTCCTTAAACTCCGAGCTACTGTTTTGTTATTCACAAGTTAAATTTTGAATGTAATTAATCTTTCCTAGTACAAGGAAATAGGAATTCAATTGATCAAGGAGTTCTGAATAATACATTTAGGGACGTTAGGGCATACCTAGGGGTTTACATGAATTACATCACTGAGGAAAACATCTTTGTTCACAAACTTATAATTCCATACAAATTTTCTTCAGAAATATGTTTACCTTGGAAAATGAACAACATTTTACTTTGTAATTCATTTATTTAGCACACTCCAACATTTTACTTTGTAATATTGTTTTGGTAGAATCACTTAATTCTTTCAATGATTTTGTATAATCATTATAAATGATTATCACATTTAATCCATTTATGAAGATTTGACTTTGTTCATGATAGTCTCTGATGATTGCTGTTGTTCCCAACATAATTGGATAGCTGGCTATATCATTTGCCAAAGTGAGTTGTACTTGTTGTTTATTCACACTTAAAATTTTGATATGAATGAGAATTTGAATTTATATATATGTAATGAATTTTCGTGCTTTATGTTGCCCAATTCTGTGCTCAATTAGGATTCTTCATTTTTGTATATGGGAAGGATGTTGGCAGGCTTTGGCGTGGGAATAATTTCATACACGTTAATCTTTGTTGTTCTGTTTAATCAAGTTTATGTGGAGAATTATGAGAATGGTGTATGAATCCTTATGATATACTGTGGCATATAGGTTCCTGTGTGCATTGCTGAAATAGTACCACAGACTATGAGAGGAGCATTGGGTCCAGTAAATCAGTTTTGCTAGTGTTCGATATTTCTATTCTTCTGTACATTGTAGCTTGTTAGATAATAAAAAAAAAAGTAATCTCCTTGGTTCTGATTTAGTCATATTTGTTCTTTTGTAAAAGCTATCTGTTACAATAGGCATAATGTTGGATTTTTTGCTGGGGTTGTTTGTTCTGTATCCTTTCTGTTTTAGGTAATTTATCTATCCTTCTATGCTCTATGCTGCCAAAGTACCACAGTATCTATGATGTTCTTTGTTATCCTATTTTTAAGTTTGGTTGGTTGTGTCATGGAATTGAATTAAGGCTGTTACATAATGTAAAGGTCGTTTTGCATTCAAATTGGCATTTTAGGTAAAGCGGTTACTTAACATGTGCTTAAATTTCACACCGAAATATCTATCGTAGACATTACATTACCGCATCAACATATATAATTCACTACTAAGGCTGCTATGCATAAAAAATCACCGAAGTCACATATAGGAGAACTTCATTGTTAAGTATCCAGCCTTCACCGACTTAAAAGTGTCTTTAACGATTTTAATTTGATAAATAGTTTTCACTCACATTAAACTCGAGTTAAGAGGGTTTTATATTACATTAGAGAGGCTTTACTCAACTAACAAAATTAATCTAGCATGTATTTAGGGGTTTCACTTGTCTAATCACAAGGGTCTTTCAATCACTTCAATAACTAATTAATGTAGCTCTTGAGTTTAAAGTCAGACTTCTCAATACTGATTACTGACACAATATTTCTGGAAATATACCCAAACTTTACTAAATCAACACACATTTCAAAACAATTACGAAAAGTGCCTTAAATGACCCTCCTTTGCATGAGAATGTCTCATATTGGTTGAACTGATGAACTGTTGCGCTTATGATTTTCAGGAATATTGCCATGCATAATATTGATACTTGGTTTATTCTTCATACCAGAATCTCCTAGGTGGTTGGTATGTTAGTTCAAGTTCCTCGTTTCTGTTTCACGATTGTAAACCTGTGCACAGGTATTAATTGCAATCTCAATTTACTTTCAGGAAAAAATGGGCTTGATGGAAGATTTTGAGGTTTCCTTGCAAGTTTTTCGTGCCTTTGATACTAATATATCTATCGAGGTTAACGAAATCAAGGTAATTGTCAGCTGTTCTAGGCACGCTATACCAGTTTTTCAAGGCTTCTAGTCCACCTGGTTAAGTGCTTCTTTCACTTACAGGTATGAGTTTCTTTTTGAAAATCTCATGGACCCGGCTCATCTTCCGTATGCACACTATGGTATATTGGAAACACCCAACTCCCAAAGTCAAGGCTGATAGAGAAGGCGGAAGACCTCTTAACTTGTATTAAAAACATGGACATTGATTTTGTGGGTCATGTCACGCTTCCTAAATTACAAAGGAATGTAAAATTATAGACTATTTGTGGATGTTTTTGTTGGTTATAATTTATTATGGATTTTGTTAATAATTGTTGATTTGTTAACGTGTGGCAGCTTTGTTGTAGCTGCAATTTTTTTTTTTTACAATATATATGCATTATTTGCAGCACCTGCCTCAGTAGGCAAAGTTGTAAATAATGTCCCTTTTTTGGCCTTTGGAAACATTATTTACAGCGCACAACATCTAGAAAAAGGTGAAAATAAAGTACATTTCGTAGCGCGCATTGAGCAATGTGAGCTATAATTACTCAAATTTTTGCAACGTTTTTGGTGGTTGCATAAAAGGAGTATTTTCTGCCATCACAATTGTCGCGGCCCAAAATGCTGCAAAAAGCCTATTTTACGCGGGCTGTAAATGATGTTTTTTCTACTAGTGATAATTCATTTTGTGTTCGGCAAAACATTTTTTCCATCTATTTTATTTTTTTTATATTTTTAAGAAGTTATGCAAATGTAAGGGTAAAAAGTCATCTAACCAATTTTACGTTATACTTGGTAGACAACATGGACCATTTTTCAATCAAGATTATTTTATTAATTACAATTAGATTGATCTGAACTGAAGAAAAAAAAAAAAAAAAACATTTCTCTCTTCCATGCTGACGTGGATGGTATGGTGGGAATTAAGTTAGAAAGTAACGTATTTTGGGAATTATTGGATCTTTATGCTATATTGAAGGAAATCTTTCTATAATCAGAGATGTTGATCTTTATTTTTTTAAAATTTATTTAAGTGGAGACCATAAGAGAGAGAAACGATAAGTACTTTGAGTGGTGATTATTGAAAAAAATTATAAATACTAAAATATCCTGGAAAGTTATCATATGTAGAGGAGATGCATTTAAAAACACCCCATAAAAGTCAAGTGATGCATTTTTTAAAAAAGGGCGTACTACTCAACTTTACTCACTTGCACATTAAAATAACCAACTTCATTATATTTTTTTATGCGAATGAATAATGACAATACAAATTATAAATGGGGGTGAGAATTTGAATCTGGGACATCTTGTACAAATGTTCAATATCTTAACCACTAAACCAAAACTTCATTGGTAAAAAATTCTTTAAATAATTAACCAACTTAATTCTTTTGTCTTAAACTTTGTGGTAAACATTAAATCTTATAGGAAAGTATTAAATCTTATTAGACTTTTTAAACTTATAGGAAAGTATTAAATCTTATTAGACTTTTTAAAGTTTAAATTTGTAACCATTAGAATATTGATAATAGTTGATTATAAATATTAATAAATATAAATTAATAAAGAAATTATTATTTAGTTCTTATATTAATAATTATGTTTTATGTAATTTAATAATATAAATTATTATGTAATAATTATCCAAATTTTATAAAATTCAAGTACGAATTCGACCCATTTGTACAAATATTTGTAACTAACTCTTTAATAAACATATTTATACTCTGTAATGTAACTTTATCACGGACGATAAACAACTCTTTGATAATCCGTACGAAAATTTCACTTGATGCATTGATGTAAAGAAGTAATATCTATTACATCAATACCTAGTCAATACCTAGTCAATACCTAGTATTTAAAAAGGATAACCATACATCAATAGATGACACATGTCACCTTAAATGACATGTGTCACCTCTTTCTTACATCCATGTATTTTGTATTTTTTAATTTTTTTTAATTTTTCATGTTGTTGTTTGTTATACGAAGCATATAACAACTTCAACACATCTTCCACATCCAACATCAATTCACCATTTAATTCATATTCAACCTCTACTACTTCATCTCCCTCTTTAACACTTAATATTAATTTACCATATAATTTATACTTCGTATATTTTTTCAACTTAGAAATTTGATCACCTCTATATAAATCATATACCCTAACTAAAATCACAATCCCTCAATAAAATTAACACTTTAAAAACGGCTTTACAAACAATATATAGTTGTCCGTTCTTTGAACGGGCTCCAAACCTAGTTTTACTAAAATAGACACCAGGGATGACACATGTCACTTCCTGGTGAAAAAATTTCCCGCCAAAATCCCCTTTCCTAAAAGAAAATATGTCTACTATAGTTTATGTATATATATAAAAAAAAAATAGGATTATTTAATATGACAACATTAGAAGATTTTGGTAATAATTTAGTCAAATCTTTATATCAATAATGAATGTACATTTACTCAGTATTTTGGTCAAATTAACATATTAAGCGAATATTTTGGTCAAATTATCATATTAAACATATAAAATATATATTACATAGTAGGGTAGTTTCAAAAATATAAAAAAAATAATATGTAATAGGGCGAAAATTGCATATTAGATGATTAAATAAGTACGTTCAAGATTTATTAATTGTACAATTGCTTTAAGAGATAAATATTTCATGATATTCTGATAAATTGCTTAATAAACATATAATTTAATTTTTCCTACTAATTTAAATATTCTAATAAATATTTTATTTAAATATAATTTGTACTACCGTAAATTAGTATGAAAAATTAAATTATATGTTTACTATGTTTAAAACTAGTTATGTATTAAAATAAACATTGGACGTGAAAAGTTGTATTTCTTTAGTTACTTTTCTAGATGGATAAAAGTATCAATAAACATTGGATATGATATATTGTATTTTTCTATTTCAATCGCTAATTTTTGCCAAATACTTAATTTATCAACCGTTGTTTTGACATCTAGCCTTCTATGTTATTAGGTAACCGTTACTCTCTATTCTAACAGTTATCTACTACCCAACCGCTAAAAGCTACCATTACTATTAGTTTTGCTGAACATAACCTAAAATGTGGTCTGTATCTCTTGACAAATTCAAGGCAAAAAACTAAGACACCTCAGTCAATTCCCCGAGTCTACGGGACTCCAGATCAACCAAATGAAAAAGAAATACTACCAATTATTGCATGTTGATCAACGTTGACGCGCACGCCGTTAAAGAATTGTTTTAAAATGAAAATCTTTCACGAATTTACGCCAAATCATTCTCCACGGTTCAAAGTTCAACATTCCAAATTGGGATCATATCATTTGCGTCCAATTAACTAACAATTGAACATTTTGTACCGGAAAATGACACATGTCATTTTTAGTGTTTGTTTTAGTATAATTTAAATTTTAACGTATGCAATTAGGATCATATATTAATATCCGTACATATATGATATCATTGAAGTTTTGTGCCTAGTGGTTTAAGACTGAAGGCATGTGTACAATAGGTTTTAGGTTCGTATCATCCGCCCCCAATTTGAAATTATTTTTCCCTTGTGGCTCATTCGCGGCAAATAAAACTAATTCTTAAATAAAATTGGTCCATGCCTGAAAAAAGGTCAATAACTGAAGAAACTCAAACCAATTTGGGAGAATTTGAGAAACAACAGAATTCTGTTATTGAATTGTATTCTCACACAACTGAAATAAGCCAGCATACTTGTTTTTATATACAAGGTGTGATGCCACCTCAGCTAACAACCTAACTGAATGAGTAACTAACTCATATTATAAAATATAAATAAATAAAAGTAACCACTAGTTCCTATACTTCCCCTTCAAGCTGGACCTTGGATATAAGTCCAAGCTTGGCAGAAAGGAACTTATGTTGAGTGGAAGAGAGTGGCTTGGTAAGGACATCAGCAAGTTGTTGTGAACTGGAAACATGAACTGTTTGTATGAAACCAGAGTCCACCTGCTCTCTTACATAATGCATATCCCTTTTGAGATGCTTCGTTTTGTCATGAAACATAGGGTTCTTAGCAAGATGTTCAGCAGAAACATTGTCACAGTATAAATTAACAGGCAAAGTAATTGCAACTTGAAGATCTTCTAATAAACCTTGAATCCATACCAACTCACTTGCAGCAGCTGACATACTTCTGTATTCAGCCTCTGCTGAAGATTTACTCACACTTCTCTGTTTCTTGGTCTTCCAAGAGATCAGATTAGGACCTAGAAAGACTGCATAAGCACTGAGAGATCTGCTACTGAATTGGCAAGAACTCCAGTCAGCATCACTGTATGCAGAAAGATGAAAATCATTGCTTGCAGAATACCAAATGCCATTATCCAAGGTACCCTTAAGGTATTTAAGAACATGAAGAGCAGCCCTTAGATGAGGGACTCTAGGAGAATGCACAAATTGACTTAGGTGTTGCACACAATAAGAAAGATCTGGCCTAGTAATGCCCAAGTAGAGCAGCCTTCCAACCAATCTTCTGTAAACATCTGGTTCAGTGAGTAAATCCCCAACATTAGTGGATAATTTGAGACCACAAGATAATGGGGCAGAAACTGAATCACAATTTTCCATACCAGCATCAACCAGTATATCTTGAATGTATTTCTTTTGAGAAAGAAAGATACCTTCAGAACTTCTATGTACCTCAATTCCCAGAAAGTAAGCCAATTGACCAAGATCTTTTATGGTGAAAGCTTGATCCAAAGCCAATTTGACATTTTCAATCTAAGAGGTTGAAGTTCCAGTGAGTAAGATGTCATCAACATAGACAAGTAACACCAAGAATTCACCATCTAGATTTCTGGTGAAAAGAGAGTAATCCTGAGTAGATTGAGTGAAATGCAATGTTTTCAAAAATTTGCTTAACTCTTTATTCCACTGTCTAGATGCCTGTTTCAGGCCATAGATGGACCTTTTTAACCTACAAACTTCACCTGGTTGGGCCTTGGTGTAACCAGCTGGTGATTTCATGTACACTTCTTCATCAATGAACCCATGTAAAAAGGCATTATTAACATCTAATTGACATAAAATCCATCCTTTCATAGCTGCCAAGGCAATAACAATTCTCACTGTGGCTAGTTTGGCAACAGGAGAAAAAGTTTGAGTGAAATCCCTTCCTTCAACCTGTTGATAACCAATAGCAACCAGTCTGGCCTTGTATTTGTCAATTGTATAATCAGGATTCAGCTTTGTTCTATAAATCCATTTTGACCCAATTGCCTTTTTGTCCTTGGGTAACAATGTGAGATCCCAAGTGTCATTGCTGTCAAGAGCTTGGATTTCCTTATCCATAGCTTGAATCCAGTGTTCACTGGTTTTAGCTTGATTGTAATGTGTAGGATTAGAAGAATTAGTACACACAGAAAATGCAAGTGATTCCCAGGTATCAAAATCATGCAAGGCTAAATTAAGTAACCAATTTGGATCTTCTGCCAGATTAGAGTTAACAGAAAATGAGAGTGACTCACTTTCATCTGATTGATTCACAATATCCCTATGAGGAACATATCCACCCACAAAATCTTTGAGAGTAGAAGATGGTTTGATGATTCTAGTAGAATGCCTGACAACAGGTGCAGAATCAATAGTAGGATTTGAAGGTGGTTCAAGATGATCAGTAGATAAAGTATGATTTGAGACTGGTAAAGAAGAACCAGAATTATGAGAAATAGGAGAATGATTAAGTGGAGAAATGTTGATAGAAGTAGAAATAGAAGGAGAAGTATGTAGTGGAGGAGAGGAAAGAAAATTGTCAGAATCAGTAGATTCAGTAGTTTCAGAAGGTTGTGTGTTTGACAGATCATAATCAAGACCAAACTGAACAAGAGAAGGAGAAGATATAGAACTTGTGATGGATGAAGTGGACAAATTATAAGGAAATATTGTTTCAAAGAAAGTTACATCGCTTGAAACAAAAACAGAATGAGAATCAAGATCATAAAGTTTGAAAGCCTTATAGCCAGCTGGATATCCTATGAAAATACACCTCCTTGTTCTGGAATCAAATTTATCCCTTTGAATTTGATTATTATAAGCAAAAGACAAGGAACCAAACACCCTCAGAGTGTCATACTTAGGTGGTTGTTGGAACAAAACCTCAAATGGTGATTTCCAGTTTAAAACCTTAGTGGGAATTTTATTTATCAAGTGAGTAGCAGTAAGAACACATTCACCCCAAAACTTCTTGGGAAGATTAGCATGAAATCTCAATGATCTGGCAATCTCAAGTAGACTTCTGTGTTTTCTCTCAACCCTACCATTTTGCTGTGGGATATAGGGTACACTTTTCTCATGAATAATACCCTTATCAGCAAATAAAGTTGTACATGAAGTTTTTACAATTTCAGTACCATTGTCTGATCTGATTCTCCTGACTCTAGTGTGAAACTGAGTCTCAACCATGGATAAGAAATTGGCTATAACCCTTTCAACCTGAAGTTTATTGTGAAGAAGATATGTCCAGGTTGTTCTGCTATGATCATCTAAAATGGTTAAGAAATAGGAGGCATCATCCAGATTTCTCACTTTATATGGACCCCACAGGTCTAAGTGTATCAGATCAAAGCATGCATCAGCTTTATTTATACTAATAGCAAAAGGTAACTTGTGCTGCTTAGCTTTACGACACACAACACAGTTATATTCAGAAAATCCTTTACAACACTCAGCATCAATACATTTCATTTTGGACAAAGATGGATGTCCTAGTCTAGCATGAAGCATATGGATTTTATTTGCTACTGAAGTCTTAGCTTGAGCATTACTAGTAGCTGTCTTATGTGATAACATATCAACATTAGTATTGGGGACATTTTCTACTGTATTACAGCTTTGTGGTTGAAGGGTGATACCTTTGGAAGAACCAGCATGGGAGGGTAGAACAAAATAGTACAATCCATTTGTCCTTTTTCCAGCACCAAGCAACTCATGGCTAGCAGGGTCCTAGAAAGTGTATCCAGTTCCATTAAATAAAACTTGAACACCAAAATGTTCTATCAACCTACCAACAGATAGAAGGTTATGCTTGAAACCCCTAACCAACAGCACATTATGCAGAACCAATTGGTTGCTTAAAACAGTGTCTCCTATGGTGTCTACAGCTAGTTGAGAGCCATCAGGAAGACCAACTTTGATAGGATTAGTTAGATTTCTGATGTTGGTTAAGATAGTGTCATCATAAGTCATATGATCACATGCACCAGAATCTACTATCCATAAACATTCATCATGCATTTTAGTCACAGCACAGTTAAAAGAGTGGGAAATTATACCTGCATAATTGGCATAAGAACAATGAGCTCCACTTGTCTTAGTACTCTGTGCTTGTTTGCCTTTCATCACTTTCATAACTTCTTGGCAAATAGCATTCAGCATTTCATTGTTCATCATCCCATTGTCATTGTCTGTGTTACCCAAGGGTTCATCATCAGTGTCAGCAGTGTAATTAACATGTGCTGCAAGTCTGTTTCCAGTGGTGCCATTGCTCTTAGAAGCTTTGATAGAGTTGTACCACTCAGGATAGCCAATGAGCTTGAAGCATTGATCAGCTGTATGTCCCTTCCCTTTCAATGAGTACAGATTCGATTCATCTTTTCCTTTTTAATTTCTTTCCAATCTTTCTTTGCTGGACCAGCATTATACTTCTGAAACTGTGATTGCACCCCTCTATGAGCTTGAGCAGCCATAGCACCGCTATTCATAGCAGTACAGTCAGTATTACCACCATTCAATTCCTTTTGTTTCTCAATTTGTTGAGTAATTGAGAATACTTTGTTGATACTAGGTAAGGGATCCATGGACAGAACATTAGTCACAGTACTGTCAAATCCACCATTCAGTCCAAGTAGAAACTGCATCATTTTATCTTCTTCTTCTTCAAACTCAGCAATCTTCTTCAGAAACTGACAGCTACACTGCATCATAGCACCACATGTGCAGCTAGGAAATGCTCTTAAATTTTGCATTTCATCCCACAATTTCTTCAGTTTCCCATAGTAAGTAACAATAGTCATGTTTTGCTGAGTTAAATTTTCAATTTCTTTCTTCAATTGGTAAATCAGTGGACCATTAGACTGGCCAAACCTCTCATTCAATTCACGCCACAAATCAACAGCAGTATCAATATAACCAAAATCATCTGCTAATTCATGATTCATTGAACTCAATATCCAGCTAACCACCGTGAAATCAGCATGTTTCCATTTCATGTATTCTTTGTGATTCACAACAGGTTTTGTTATCTCACCATTGATAAATCCTTCTTTGTTCTTAGCTACTAAAGCACGTTTAACATTTCTACTCAATCTCATAAAATTCACACCAGTAAATATAGCAGCAACTAATGAAGAGGTTGGATTATCTGAATTAGCAATGAAAAACGGATCACAGTTATCAGTGTTACCTCCATTGTTGTTGTTGTTGTGCGAATTATCACTCTCAGAATCTTGGATTGCCATTTCTAATGATCAAATCACTCGAACAATTGATGAAGAATATCGCAGCTTATCGCAAGAAATTTCGCAATCACACTCGTGAATTGCAAGAAAATTTCGCAACAAAATTCCTGCTATCAGATACTCCCAGCTTTGATTCAAAAACAGATCGAATTTATCTCAAATTGAGCAAACCTCAATCTCAAATCAGAGATTCTTGCTCTGATACCATGAAGAAACTCAAACCAATTTGGGAGAATTTGAGAAACAACAGAATTCTGTTATTGAATTGTATTCTCACACAACTGAAATAAGCCAGCATACTTGTTTTTATATACAAGGTGTGATGCCACCTCAGCTAACAACCTAACTGAATGAGTAACTAACTCATATTATAAAATATAAATAAATAAAAGTAACCACTAGTTCCTATAATAACTTGATTCTAATTTATTTTGACGTGTTTGTGTTTATTAGAATTATTATGAAAAAAAATCAATTTGGTGTCGTTAGTAATGTTGTGCATGAATAATTTGATTTTAAGTCACGACTCTGTTTTAAAACATAAGGTTACTTTGATTTTTAAAAATGGTTATTATATCTAAGAAAATTGGAGTTTAATTTACTATAGTTACAATGTGAATAATAAAGGTCATTAGTAGGTAATCAAATTCAGTTGCATTGACCAAAATTCATATGGAATCGACTGACTGTTCCAAAACATAGATTTTTTATATGGTTGGCATTTCTAAAGAATACGAAAGAAAAGTTGGTGAACATTGGTGTATGTACAGATGATAAGTGCGTCATTTGTGATAATGAGACAGAGTCTCATATGCATCTATGTTCTAATGTTGTTATAGTATGAGATGTCGTAATGCCGTAAAGCTTTGGTGTGGCGTCAAGTCAAATGGCCAAAACCTTCAGAGTGTGCTAAGGTGGATTGACATGAAAAACTATGGCTCCAAATTCAGAATATCGGTTTGGATTGTGGTTGTGTCTGGCTTTGTTTACTGCATTTGGAGGACAAGGAACGATGATTTTTGGTCCCAAAGTGTACATACGGTTGAGCATACTGTAAAGAAGATACAAAGCATAGTGAAAGATAGAGTATATAGTGTTTTTCCTAAAAAGGTAAGTATTAAAGATAGTGAGTGGTTTAGAAATCTGTAATTTTTTGGCTTTTTCTTTTGAGCTGCTAGGTAGTGTAGCTGTGTCCTTTCTCCTAGTGGAGGAGGACATTCTAGATGGTTTTCTTCCTAAAAGTTAGACTTGGTTGGTATAGCTTTTGATGAGAGTTTCAATATATCTTACTTATAAAAAATAAAATAATAAAAAAAGGTCACTATGAATTTAAAATGCATACTAGAGCAAATTGTTGACTTTAGGTCCACAATAATATCCAGGTCCAAGCAAGAATAACCCTAAATATAGCTTTCGATTTCATGTTCGAAATAAAACTTTATTATCTCTCATTTGGAGAGTTTATTTACTTATTTATTGGGTTACATCAACGCATTTATTGGGTTTTACCTCTCTTCTTGTGAGTATTTGGGGCTATGTTTTTAATTTCTCATGAAAAGTTGATTTATTGATAAAAAAAAATTATAGTGTAACTAATAAAGGGTAATAAGGGTATATTCGTAATTGTACTATTGTACAATATCTATACCTAGTATTTAAAAACCCAAACCACATCTGCCACATGTCATCTTTTCTTTTATAAAATCCTAACCAATCCTGCCACGTGTCATTTTGTATTTTCACCAAAATTTTCTCCCTTTTCCCCTTTATTCATTTCCCCATTTTCAGCCTCCCCTCATCTTCCATGATCCCATCCCCTTCATATTCTTCCTTCACCCTTCAAATCAAATGCCCATTTAATTGAGATACCTTCAACCATTAATTAAATTCACTTCTCAATCCATCTACCCTCTAACCGTTTTCAGCAAATAAAGTGACATTGAAACCATGAATTGATTCATACAAGGTAATGAATTCTTTCTTAATTCTTCATTTTCCTTAATTTACTTTTGACCGTTTTCATCAATTGAATTAATTAATAGAATACTAAATAAATAGTTGATTTGAAACGGCTGTGGTTTTATGGTAGTTGATCAAATAAGGTATCATACCCATATTTGATCTTAATTCTATATTTATGTGTGAATTTTAATATTTGTATAAATATAGGCGGAGTTGCGGTGGAGATGAAGGTTGTTAGGAGGAGAGAGCCGTCTAAAGCGATTACTATGGGGAAAAGTGGGTCTGGTCAGCAGAGTTATGGCATTGGGGTTTTGACGAGGTTGCTGAGGTCTAAAGTTTCCGCCACCACCATCGCAACTGGTGTTGGAGATGGATGTCTGAATTTTGCAGAGCATTGGAATAGTGTCACTGCCTTGAGCCTTTGTGGGTGTGGCATCACTGTAAGTATTAGGGGTGCTTATGAGCTCCCCGAACTCGCGAGCTACTCGAACCCGACTCGGTCAAAGCTCGGTCAAAACTCGACTCGAATCAGCTCGACTCGAGCTCGAGATCGACTCGAAAATTTAACGAGTCGAGTCGAGAAACTTGATACTCGACTCGAAAAGCTCGAGAAGCTCGAATTATATATACATAATAAAAACTGTTATAAAAATATAAATGTTTTATTTTATCATTTTTATTCATCATTTTATGTTTTTTAATTCTTTAATAAAAATATTTTTTTTCTTCCTAAAATGGATGAATAAGTTATTAAGGACAAAAAAAAAATCTAATTCGTCCATATGGATTACACTATTTGGCAGTCAAAATGTCTTCTACCGTTACTCCAACGTTGGTACATAAATAAGGGAGGAAAGAAGGAAATAAGTATATTCATTTTGTCCCACATGGGTAAATAAGTGAGGGAGGAAAGAAGAAAATGTTATATTAACTTTGTCCCACATTGGTGAATAAGTGAGGGAGGAAAGGGGAAAAGGGTTATAAGTATTACTCTTTGAGTATGAAAGTGTACAAATCACTTCCATTGGGCTTTCATTTGGGCTAATGGATATATTGATTTGGGGTATAAACTTACTTTTTATAAGATTTAAATTTGATTTAAGTCGAATTTAAGCTCAATTTTGGGTTTTCAAGTCGATTACGAGTTGAGTTTTAGCTCGAGTGCTTGTGTTTTCGAGCTGAGTTCGAGTCGAGTTCAAGCCGAGTTCGAGCTTGAGTTTAGTTTTGGAGCTCGGCTTTGAGTTTTCGAGCTGATTTCGAGCCGATTTCGAGTCAAGTTCGAGCTCGGGTTTAGTTTTCGAGTTCGAGTCGAGTTTGAAAATTTTAGGCTCGCGAGTTTTCGAGTCGAGTCGAGTTTGACTATGAGTTTTCGAGTTCGAGTCGAGCTTAGCCAAACTCGAGCTCGACTCGGCTCATTAGCATCCCTAGTAAGTATGCTTCATGAATCTATTTTCTCTATCCGCACTTGGCAATCAATTGAAATACTAGGCGAGATACTGGAGAGTGAGGTCATTTGGTTAATGCAATTGAAACTACTTCAATTTTACTAAAATTCACAACTTTATTTTTTTAAGGACAGATCATATGGTTTTTACTGGCAACCAGAATGGTCTGAAGGAAAGGGAAGTTTGGTTGTCAGGTATGAATAATACAGCTGACACTCTTCTGGTAGATGGTGCTTGGAAGAAGAATAAGAAAACAGGAAATGTTAGGACAACTGTTGGATGGGTTCCCACAATGCCTTGCAGTCTTAATTAAGCTCTTGCTGTATTGAAGGGTCTAAAACATGCTAAGCAAAGAAGAATTACAAATATTGTGTTAGGAGTTGAAGAATGGAAGAGGTGAGCACTGATCTTTTGTTTGTTTGTAATAACTACCAAAAAAAATTACTTGCTTTTAAGTTTTTTCCCCATCGTGTTAGATCAAAGCTCCATGGTACTTATTTGGATTACACAACAACAGACAATGGAATCTAGAATGAGCCGTCTCAATGAATTGAAGACAGAGATGCTGACGCAATTTGGAAGATTTTTGTATACTTTAAAATTTCATTGCAAAAGCATACTTATACTTTTGCGGCATCTAGGTTATAGAGAAATGTGTATACTAAACTATTAATGGTAGTGGGCTTTAGCCCACCCAAATGCTTAATAAATACTCCGTATTTTTTGGGGGTAAACAAAATACATGTATTGGAAAAATATGATCCACATGCCTATGAAGTATTTACATGAAGTACATTCTTATAAATAGTCCGTTCGTAGAACGGGCCAAAAACTAGTTATTATATAATATGAGTTCCAGACATCCGTATTAGGGTAGAAGTATCATTATATAATAATATCGTATAGTAGTACAAGTATGAGTTACCCTTATTATCCTCTATTAGTTATACCGGATGTCAATTCTACGTCTACAATCAATAGAATCGAACTTAATTTAATCTCAAAACTACAACAAATCAAAAGACCCCCCGTAATTGTATCAAACAACGATGTGATAGATGGTATTCATCATTGTCAGATCTCATCCATACGACCGTGGCTAGAATTTTGCTTGATCCAACTGTCTTGTATTTTTTTAGTTTTGTCGTATGACTATTTTATTAATGAACGAATTTTACCTTAAAAAAAACAAATCTTAAATGAATTTGGTTAGTCCAGGGAAACTTCAAAATTTCATCAAGGATATTAAAGGTCTTAATCCAACATTTTGAAATACAGAATAACAAACATATTGAGGAACACAAATAAAGCAGCATATTAGATTGCGAATGTTAGCCATTTATGGTGCATTCTATTCACCTGATTTTCACCTATATTTCCTGAATTTATCAAAACTTATATTAGTTATAAATTTTATTTGAGCCGCCTTATCTTATCTAAACTTATTAAAACTCATTTTAGTTATAAATGAAACTTGGATAACCCTTATTTTTTTCTTGAACTTATCTTTTCTGAACTTATTTTTCCTGAAATAAGTAATACTAAGGTGATCATAACAAAACCTTAGTTAGCACTAGTTAGTGTGTGTGTAGAGGAAGTATATATATATATATATATATATATATATATATATATATATATATATATATATATATATATATATATATATATATATTATATATATATATATATATATATATATATATATATATATATATATATATATATATATATATATATATATATATATATATATTATATATATATATATATATATATATATATATATATATATATATATATATATATATATATATATATAGGGGAGGGATCCGGTGAGAACACCTCCTTATGTAAGAACACTTCTTATGGTGAGAACACTTTTACACTCTCTATGTTCTATATTTATTCAACAATGTTCTAAACTTTCAAACTCATGTTCTAAATTTATTCAACGATGTTCTAAATTTATTTAACCATATTCTAAATTGGTTCAACCATATTCTAAATTTATTCAAGCATGTTTTTAATTTTATTCAACCATATTCTAAATTTTTAACTTCATGTTCTAGATTAATTCAAGCATGTTCTAAAATTATTCAACCATGTTCTAAATTTTTAACCTCATGTTCTAGATTAATTCAAGCATGTACTAAATTTGTAAGCTCATGTTTTTAATTTTATTCAACCATATTCTAAATTTTTAACTTCATGTTCTAGATTAATTCAAGCATGTTCTAAAATTATTCAACCATGTTCTAAATTTTTAACCTCATGTTCTAGATTAATTCAAGCATGTTCTAAAATTATTCAACCATGTTCTAAATTTGTAAGCTCATGTTCTAAATTTATTCAAGCATGTTCTAAATTTATTCAACGATGTTCTAAATTTATTAAATGATGTTCTAAATTTATTCAACGATGTTCTAAATTTATTCAACGATGTTCTAAATTTGTTCAACCATGTTCTAAATTTATTCAAAAATGTTCTAAATTTATTCAACAATGTTCTAAATTTAGAACATGAGAATGTAGTCAACACATATACATGTATACATGTTCTAAACTTTTAAGCTCATGTTCTAAATTAATTCAAACATGTTCTAAAACTATTAAACATGTTATAAAATTATTCAAGCATGTTCTAAATTAATTCAAGCATGTTCTAAATTTATTCAATCATGTTCTAAATTTTCAAGTTCATGTTCTAAATTTATTCAAGCATGTTCTAAATTTATTAAATGATGTTCTAATTTTTTTCAAGCATGTTCTAAATTTATTCAAGCATGTTCTACATTTATTTAAACATGTTCTAAATTCATTCAAACATGTTCTAAATTTATTCAAGCATGTTCTAACTTTATTAAATGATGTTCTAATTTTTTTCAAGCATGTTCTAAATTTATTCAAGCATGTTCTAAATTTATTCAACCATGTTCTACAATTATTTAAACATGTTATGAATTTGAAAAACTCTCTCGAAAACCCCGAATCTAACGCCTAACTCGTCTTTAGTTTCGGCTCTTCAATCTACCTTGTCGGCGATCTTACCACCTCATCCATCCTTCGTCCAACTAAGCTCACCTTGCCTCCGGCATTCCATGGTTTGAGGATTTGGAATTGGAATTTAGAACATGAATCTGGATAAATTTCGGATTAATTTAGAACATGAATTCGGATAAATTGACTGATATTAGAATCAAAGAAATCAATTGATTTTAGAATCTCAGAAAACGAAATCGATTGATTTAAAATTGAAGAAACCGAAATCGAAGAATCTAAGAATCAAAGAAACCTAAATTGAAGAATCAAAGAAACCTGAGAGAAATCAAAATCAAAGAAATCTTACAGAAATCGAATTCGAAATGGAATCACCATAAGTTATTCGCAATCTGATTTGCGGACCACAACCACCGCCACCACCATATTTTGTTCGAACTCCGATTCACGAACCACCACCAACGCGACCGGTGACGAATTTCTGCGAGCAGCGGCGAGCGTCGTGAGGAAAGTAGAAGCGGCAGCGAGAGGAGAGAAGAAGCGGCGGCGTAGAGGAGAGAAATAGCGGCGGCGATAGGAGAAAGAAACAACGGCGAGAGGAGAAAGAAACGGCGGCGAGAGGAGAGAAGAAGCGGCGGCGAGAGGAGAGAAGAAGCGGCGGCGAGAGGAGAGCACAATCGGCGGCGAGAGGTAAGCAGCGGCGGTGCTAGCGGCGGCGGCGATTGGTGGTGGTGTTCGAATAGGAGAGAGAGGGGAGTTGAAGAGAGAGAAAGATTGCCAGAAAATCAGAAATATTGGGGGAAAAAAACGTGAAAAAACAATTATATTGGTTTATTTGTTTATAAAAATTACGAAAATGCCATTATAGAAAGTGTTCTCACTGTATGGAAGTGTTCTCACCGTAAGGAGGTGTTCTCACGAGAGCCTTCCTCTATATATATATATATATATATATATATATAGGGTCACCCTCAAATGAGCAACGCTCAGATTGTGCAGGGGTGTGCATGGTGCTCTTGGTGCACCTGTCCCAAAACGCACATAAATAACAATAATACGCAACAAAAATAAAAACCGCAAAAAAAAAGAACATTAACAAAAGAACATTAACAAAAAGAACATTAACAAAAAGAACACTAATATTGACAAATCAGATAAAAAGTACAAATATAAAAAGCAGTTATATTTTTTCTTGTTCTTTAAAGTTCTAGAAATGTTCTTTTCCAACCAATTTACAGTATGTTCTAATTAAAAAATAAAACGACGAACCTTTGATGAACTTTAAAACCAGATTTATAATTTTTCTTGTTCTTTTAAGTTCTGGAAATGTTATTTTCCAACCAATTTATGTTCTAATTAAAAAATAAAACGACGAACCTTTGATGAACTTTAAAACCAGATCTATATTTTTTCTTGTTCTTTTAAGTTCTGGAAATGTTCTTTTTCCACCAATTTATGTTCTAATTCCGTTATTTTATTTATCAAAAGATATCTGAAAACAACACTATAAATATGTAAATGAAGGAAATAATGCCCTTGGTCCAAGTATGCATTCAATGTTAAGTCTAATAAATGCGGTTCAGTATTAATTAACAAGTTAATAATTCAGTGAGATCAAGTGAGCTGAATGCCTAGCTAGAGGCCGCTTCAGTTCAAGTGGAATTAATGATATTAATCCACAGCTTACTCTTGACTGAACCCGTAGGGTCACACAAATAGTACGTAAACGGATCAAGTATTTAATGGCATTAAATACTCCAACTATGGATATTCGGAATCGACGGATCTTGGTTTCAGTGGGAGCTGAGATCGTCACAGGCAAGAAATGAATACTCCGGAAACGATGATATTGCCGGAAACGGAAATATGGATCGTATCGGAAATATAAATATTATCCAAGTCGTAGATGTTGCCGGAAACGGAAACATGGTACGTATCGGAAAATATTATCGGAAATAGAAATATTGCCGGAATCGGAAATATTGCCGGAAACGGAAATATTGTCTGAATCGGAAATATTATCGGAATCGGAAAATAATTCCGGAAACGGAAATATTAAATATTTGTTCGAAACGGAAATTAATTCCGGAATCGGAAATATTAAATATTGTTCGTATCGGAAATGAATTCCGGAATCGAGAATTTAATCGGAAGCGCATCGTACGAATTAGCATCGGACGAGGCCTGCCAGACGAAGGCCCAGCACGAAGCCGGGCCATCGCCCAGCAAGCCAAGCGCAACAACCACACGCCAAGCATGCGACCAGGCCCAGCGCAAAAGCCAGGCCCAGCCGAAGCTTGGGCGCGCGCGCGGGGCTGCGACGAGTGGGCTGGCGCTGTGCGTGGGCCGCAAGGCCTGCGTGCGGTGCTAGCGTATTACTCGAAGTGTGTTACTCGAATCCTAAAGCGTATAGAATTCGTTTAATGATTAAATTCCTAATCCTAAAAGATAAATTAATTAAATAAGAGTTCCACTAGGATTCTAATTTAATTAATTCGTATCCTAGTAGGATTCCAATTCTCTTTCCATACCCCTATAAATATGTGGCATGGGTTCACAATTTATAACGAGTTTTCAAGTATTCAAAGTGAGTTTTTGAGAGAAAAATTCAGTCACATACCTTGCCTAAAAGTGCCGAAATTATTAGTACCTTAAGGCCGATTCTAGTTGGTCAATCTTAAGGCGGATCCGGACGTGCTGTGGACTATCTACGGAGGGACGACACTTGGAGTCCTAAAGACTTGTTCTTGTTCGGTTCGGGCGCAGCTAGGGAAGGCACGCAACAAAGAGTATGCTTCTAGACTATGCTATATGATTATGTGTAAATAATATGTATTCCTGGCTTAATGGTTGTTTCCGCATGATTTATGAATTGTCATATGTATCATAATCTAACAGTGGTATCACGAGCCTCTTATTATTTTCATAATCTAAATTGCATGAACATGGTTAAATATTACAAATTTGCAAGAATTAAAAGGGGTGATTAATTTTCGTAATTGTTAATTAATTGCAAATTGCATTTATTTAATTATACGTACGCAGTTTTTCGGCAGTTTCTTCGTTACTCATCCAAATCGAGTGATTTTTTTGTCAATTCCGCATGTAAAAGGCATTCTAAAATTTTGACAAAAAATATATTTTTCGGCCGAACCCAGAATTCTCAAATTCGAAGCCTAACTATGACTTTTCGAAGGTTTTAGTTTTTCGAATGCAAAATTTCGTAAATTTAAGATGTTAAATTAAATATTTGCGATTCTTGTTGATAAATCTTGAATTTTTGATTGACCTACTGTATATGTTTAACAAGTTTGAATGCATAGCCTTGTTAATTATGCAATCTAATTTGTAATTATGATTAATTTGTTGAAAATTAGAATAATTTAGAATTAATTTGATTTTCATAATTAATTATAATTTAATTAGATACCTATGATTAAAAATCACCATAAAAATTGTAAATTTATGATATATTTAATATTTTAATGACCTAGACTTGAATCCATGTTAATCGGAAATCAATTGAATAATAAATTTTCGATTTTTCGCCCTAAAATTATGAAATTAATATTAATTTATTAATTTGTCATTAATTTTAAATATAAATTTTTTAAATTTTATGCGATTCGTTCATATAACTTGCACGCACAAAGCAATGGACGCTACGTGTTACCCTTAAGGGGTGTTGTATAGTGCGGGCATGTGACGACGAGCAAGGGAGCTCGTCGCCCATGCGGCACGAATGCAATGAGCAAGGGCATGGTGCACGAGCACAAGGCAGCAGCCCTGCCTTGTGACGTGGGCTATGAGCAATGGAGGAATGGGCATGGGCGAAGGCAAGGCACGACAGTCGCGTGTGGGCAGCAAGCGAGCTGCGCCACAACGCGCACTGCCTCGCGCAAGCGCGCGCAGCCTCGTGCGTAGCGAGCGCAAGCTCGCGTGCCACGAGTGCTGCGCCCAGCGTCGATGCTGCGCGCAGCGAGCGCTGGCTCGCACCAAGCGAGCGCTAGCAAGCGCGCACAGCATGCGCTGGCGAGCGCACGAAGCGAGCGCTGGCCCGCGTGCAGCGAGCGCTGGCGCGCGCGCAGCGAGCACATGCTCGCGTGCATCGAGCGCTGGCGCGCGCGCTGCGAGCACCAGCTCGCGCGATGGCTTGCGAAGGGTAGAAGCAGCAGCTATGCGACGCAGCGCATGGGCTGCGCGCACATGGCCAGCGATGGCTGTGTGCGTGTGGCCCATGGGCGTGTGATGCGTGAGGTGTTTGCGTTGCGATTAGATCGTTTTGAAATTATAATTTGAAATTTTCAGTTTACGTAATTTTAATTAATTTTAAAATTAATAATTTAAATTATTTTCTTGGATTTTAATTTTGAATATTGTAATTATAATAAATTTTATTTATTCTAATTATTTTACTAAAATTAAAATCATGAATTAATTTAAATACTACTGAAATTAAATTAAACTTTTTGGATTCAATTATAAATTTATATGAGCTTTAAATTTTAATTAAATTTGTATGTTTCCGGTTAGACTAGAAATACATTTTTATGTTTAAAATTAGTAAAGCATATGAATTTATTGGTTTAAGTGGGAGCGCTTTTAGTCATAAACTCTTGATTAGGTCTACAAATCCTTAAGGTTAAAACAACTTGATTAGAATTAATAAGGACTGAATAATTGGTAGATTATTAGTGACCTTGATTAATTGCTGCAAATGTTTACGTGATGCATAATGTGTTTTACTAACCAGCTATGTGGGCCATTCATGATAATGAATGGGTGAATGGTATATATTGTATATGTACTGTTTTGCAGGTTATGAAGTGACTAGTATGGCCCAAATAGGATAGAAAATATGGTCTGCGTACCATTAATTTGAATGTAATTGGTCTAAAGTACCAAAGTTGTTTTTCAATTCAAATATGGTCTGCGTACCATCAAATAGTTGTAATTAGTTTTAATTATAGCTTATCCTATTTGAAGAAAATGGTGCCTCCCACGGAGATTTTCAAGACGGACTTTGAAGTTGAAGCTTCAAGATGAAGTCGGGCCATACTAGATCACATTTATCTTATGCATGCTTTAAGTTATTTATTGCTTTAAATATGTCTTAATTATGCATGAGATTGTGGCTTGATTATGTTGCATGATTAAGGATTTTAGTTCACTTAAAATCTAACCAACACAGTAAAAGCCTTAAAGTTCCAAACTTAAAAATTGAGTTATAAGGTGCCATGCCAAAATATACACTTGCTTGGATATCCTTTACATCAATCTAGTAATAGTTTTCGCTCAGCGAGGTGTTACTTATTGGTCCTAAAGGGGCAAGGTACACAAATAATTGTGAGTACATGTTAGTTTTGGTGAAACTCAACGATATAAGTAAGGAGTCCTTTTATGTCGTGGCAAAATCGATAGGTTTACCTAATAAGTTCTTAGACGTACCTATCAACCAAGAATAGTTTCTAGACTATTAGCAAAAGGCTTTTGCTTACCTAAGATGTTTTAGGATTAAGTCGACAAACTGTGCTTAGTTCTTCAATGATTTTAGGATCTTGGAATCATTTTATTCACACCTGCCGGAACACATAACTTGAATAAAATGCTTAATAAACATTGAATTATGCATGTATGCTAGAATTTAAGTTTATTAAGAGAAACTGTGAATGGTTATTTATTTGTTTATTCTTTTCAATTGTAGTTTTTAATATGGCAAACAACAATTCATTCAACATTCGATCAATTCTCGAAAAGGAGAAGTTGAACGGGAAAAACTTCCTTGACTGGCAAAGGAACTTGCAAATAGTTCTTATCCAGGAAGAAAAGGAGTATGTCCTAGAAGAGGCGATGCCCGAAGCCGCAGGCGACGGGGTCACTCAGGCAACCCTCAATCGTTGGATTGATGCCAACAAGGATGTGAAATGTCTAATGCTCGCCACCATGAGTGCGGATCTGCAGAAAACGTTCATCAACTCAGATGCTTTCACAATCATCAGTGAGTTGAAGAACATGTTCCAAGATCTGGCTCGAGTCGAAAGATTCGAGACTCATAGGCAAATTCTTGAGACCAAGCTTAAGAAAGGCGAGCCCGTAAGTCCACATGTTCTCAAAATGATTGGACTCATTGAGAATATGAGTCGGCTGGATCAGCAATTTTCTCAGGAAATGGCTATAGACACCATCCTCCATTCTCTTCATAGCGGGTATGATCAGTTCAAACTGAACTACAGTATGAATAGTCTGGACAAAACGCTCATTGAGCTTCACGGTATGCTGAAGACCGCTGAAAAGACGCTCAAAAGTGATAAGCAGGATGTGCTTATGGTGCGTGGGGGCAAGTTCAAGAAATCTGGAAAGAAGAGGAATGCTAAGAAAGGTGGCAACAAGGCCAGCCCAACTAAGCAAACTGGCGCCAAATCTGTAAAGAGGAAGGCCAGTCAACCCACTTCTGAATCCGAATGCTTCTACTGCAAGAAGAAGGGGCATTGGAAGAGAGATTGCTTGAAGCTAAAGGAAGATCAGAAGAACGGAACAGTCGTTCCATCTTCAGGTATTTTCGTTATAGACTGTATACTTGCTAATTCAACTTCTTGGGTATTAGATACAGGTTGTGGCTCACACTTATGTTCCAATTCACAGGGACTAAGAAGAAGTAGAAAGTTAAGCAAGGGTGAAGTCGACCTACGAGTGGGAAATGGAGCACGGATTGCTGCATTAGCTGTAGGAACTTACTATTTGTCGTTGCCCTCCGGGCTAGTTTTGGAACTGGAAGAATGTTTCCATGTTCCAAGTCTTACTAAAAACATCATTTCAGTTTCTTGCTTAGATGCTAAGGGATTTTCCTTTTTAATAAAAGACAATAGTTGTTCGTTTTATTTTAAAGAGATGTTTTATGGATCTGCTAGATTAGTCAATGGACTTTATTTATTAGATCACGACAAACAAGTATATAACATAAATACCAAAAAGGCCAAAAAGGATGATTCAGATCTCACCTATCTGTGGCATTGTCGATTAGGCCATATAAACTTGAAACGCTTAGAAAGACTTCAAAAGGAAGGAATTCTAGAACCATTTGACTTAGAGGATTATGGTAAATGCGAATCATGTTTACTTGGCAAAATGACAAAGCAACCTTTCTCTAAAGTTGGAGAAAGAGCAAATGAACTATTGGGTTTAATCCATACAGATGTATGTGGACCAATGAGTACAAATGCTAGAGGTGGTTTCAGCTACTTTATCACTTTCACTGATGACTTCAGTAGGTATGGTTATGTCTACCTAATGAAGCATAAGTCTGAATCCTTTGACAAATTCAAGGAATTTCAGAGTGAAGTAGAGAATCAATTAGGCAAGAAGATTAAGGCACTGCGGTCTGATAGAGGCGGTGAATATCTGAGCTATGAATTTGATGACCATCTGAAAGAATGTGGAATTCTATCAGAATTGACTCCTCCTGGAACACCACAATGGAACGGTGTGTCGGAACGGAGGAACAGAACCTTGCTAGACATGGTCAGGTCAATGATGGGTCAGGCCGAACTTCCATTAGAATTTTGGGGACATGCACTAAATACAGCTGCACTCACTATAAATAGAGCTCCGTCTAAAGCTGTCGAAAAGACTCCATACGAATTATGGTTTGGAAAGCCTCCAAATGTGTCTTTTCTTAAGATTTGGGGATGTGAAGTATACGTCAAACGATTAATTTCAGACAAACTTCATCCAAAATCTGACAAATGTATCCTTGTGGGCTATCCAAAGGAAACAAAGGGGTATTACTTCTACAATACATCTGAGAACAAGGTATTTGTTGCTCGAGATGGTGTCTTTTTGGAGAAAGATCACATTTCCAAAATGACAAGTGGGAGAAAAGTAGACCTCGAAGAAATTCGAGTCGAACAACAAACTCTAGAGAATGCTCAAGATGACATTCAGGATGAAACTCAGAGATCTTTAGAAGAATCTGGTGAGAATCATGGTCAAACTAGAAATGTTACCCCGCGTAGATCGCAAAGATATAGATCTCAACCGGAAAGGTACTTAGGTATTTTGACGAACGAGAGCTATGACGTTCTATTACTTGAAAGTGATGAACCTGCGACTTACAAACAAGCTATGACGAGCCCTAGCTCCAAGCAATGGCAAGAAGCCATGCAATATGAATTAGACTCCATGTCTGAAAACCAAGTATGGGATTTGGTCGATTTGCCAGATGGCTACCAAGCCATTGGAAGCAAATGGGTTTTCAAACTGAAAAAGGACAAGGATGGGAAACTTGAAGTTTTCAAAGCTAGATTGGTTGCAAAAGGTTACAGGTAAGTCCACGGTGTGGATTACGGTGAAACCTTTTCACCAGTTGCAATGCTAAAGTCTATTCGGATAATGTTAGCAATCGCTGCATATTACGATTACGAAATATGGCAGATGGATGTCAAAACTGCTTTCTTAAACGGCGTTTTAACAGAAACTGTGTTTATGACACAGCCTGAAGGTTTTGAGGATCCAAAGAATGCTAAAAAGGTATGCAAGCTAAAGAAGTCAATCTACGGATTGAAGCAGGCATCCAGGAGCTGGAATATACGTTTTGATGAAGCAGTCAGTAACTTTGGTTTCATCAAGAACGCAGACGAATCTTGTGTATACAAGAAGGTCAGTGGGAGCAAAATTGCTTTCCTAGTATTATATGTCGACGACATATTACTTATCGGAAATGACATTCCTATGTTGAACTCTGTCAAGATTTGGCTTGGGAAATGTTTTTCGATGAAAGATCTAGGAGAAGAACAGTACATATTGGGCATCAAGATTTACAGAGATAGATCTAAAAAGATGATTGGACTTAGTCAAAGCACTTATATCAATAAGGTGCTTGATAGGTTCAAGATTGCGGACTCCAAGCGAGGCTACCTACCCATGTCTCATGGAATGACGCTAAGCAAGACTCAGTGCCCAAAAACACTTGATGAGCGTAGACGAATGAATGGGATTCCATATGCATCATTGATTGGTTCAATAATGTATGCTATGATATGTACACGCCCGGATGTTGCGTACGCACTCAGTGCTACGAGCAGATACCAGTCAGACCCAGGAGAGGCGCATTGGACTGCTGCCAAGAATATTCTGAAGTACCTGAAAAAGCATAAAGATGACTTCCTGGTCTATGGTGGAGATGATGAATTAATTGTTAAAGGCTATACGGACGCAAGTTTCCAAACCGACAAAGATGATTTCAGATCACAGTCTGGGTTTGTCTTCTGCCTCAACGGAGGAGCAGTAAGTTGGAAAAGTGCTAAGCAAAGCACCATTGCGGATTCTACAACTGAAGAGGAGTACATTGCTGCACATGAAGCAGCAAAGGAAGCTATATGGCTAAGGAAGTTCATAGGTGAACTTGGTGTAGTCCCCTCCATTAAAGGACCAATAGCCCTGTATTGTGATAATAACGGAGCTATTGCACAGGCAAAGGAGCCTAGACACCACCAGAGAGTCAAGCATGTACTTCGTAGATTTCACCTTCTACGAGAGTTCGTTGAAAGAAAAGAAGTCGAGATAAGCAAAATTGGAACTGATGACAACATATCAGATCCATTGACTAAACCTCTGCCGCAGGCGAAGCACAACTCGCACACTGCAGCTATGGGAATCAAGCATATTGGAGAATGGCTTTGATGTCTCTGTTTAATGTTTTAAAGTTTTAGAGTTTAAATCTTTGTAAAACATTATTGGTTAATCATTCACAATAAATGAAAAGAATTCATTTTTCCATTTAATTTGTGGTTTATTAAATGATGAGTCCATTCAATTTGACGATATATTCAAGATAGACTGTCAGGACCAGTCCTGTGACTAAGAAATGTCTATCAAGTGAACTTGAATGTCAAAGGTTGAAAATGGACCCTAGTCGGAGTTTTCTATAAAATTGGACGCATAGAAAACGTTAGACGACTAGAATGCAAGATGACTAGTAGTTCTGTTTCTTGAACTATGTGGACATGGCAATGTCATAATCATTTGCATAGATACTTACTTTGGGAAGACTAGTATCGGACAAGACCTATGAAACTTTACTGTAAGAGATGAAAATCTGTCATAAGTAAATTTCATTAAAATTATTAGACACTAAATCCTCAATACCTGAGTGATTTGAGATTACTTGTTTGAGAACTGGTTGCTTTGACGTTGACCAACCGTCGCACCGTAAAAGGAGGCTATAAAGGCAACGCTCAGGTAATCACCTATCAAACGAAGTCTAATCTCAAGATCGCAAGATTGGGATTGTCCTCCCATAAATCGGGATGAGATGCTTAAAAGTTGTACAAGGCCACTCGGAGAGCTAGAAACTGTGAAATGCATGGCCGTGCTCGGATGAATCATAGGCTATGATTATCTGTTTATTTGATCAGTTGAACTCTGAAACCGAGGAACACCTCTGGACATAATAAGGATGACAACTCTTACCTTATGTTCAAGAGCAAGCATCGAGCGACAAAGGAATTAGGAAATGCACACTTGTCCCTAAGGACAAGTGGGAGACTGAAGGAAATAATGCCCTTGGTCCAAGTATGCATTCAATGTTAAGTCTAATAAATGCGGTTCAGTATTAATTAACAAGTTAGTAATTCAGTGAGATCAAGTGAGCTGAATGCCTAGCTAGAGGCCGCTTCAGTTCAAGTGGAATTAATGATATTAATCCACAGCTTACTCTTGACTGAACCCGTAGGGTCACACAAATAGTACGTAAACGGATCAAGTATTTAATGGCATTAAATACTCCAACTATGGATATTCGGAATCGACGAATCTTGGTTTCAGTGGGAGCTGAGATCGTCACAGACAAGAAATGAATACTCCGGAAACGATGATATTGCCGGAAACGGAAATATGGATCGTATCGGAAATATAAATATTATCCAAGTCGTAGATGTTGCCGGAAACGGAAACATGGTACGTATCGGAAAATATTATCGGAAATAGAAATATTGCCGGAATCGGAAATATTGCCGGAAACGGAAATATTGTCTGAATCGGAAATATTATCGGAATCGGAAAATAATTCCGGAAACGGAAATATTAAATATTTGTTCGAAACGGAAATTAATTCCGGAATCGGAAATATTAAATATTGTTCGTATCGGAAATGAATTCCGGAATCGAGAATTTAATCGGAAGCGCATTGTACGAATTAGCATCGGACGAGGCCTGCCAGACGAAGGCCCAGCACGAAGCCGGGCCATCGCCCAGCAAGCCAAGTGCAACAACCACACGCCAAGCATGCGACCAGGCCCAGCGCAAAAGCCAGGCCCAGCCGAAGCTTGGGCGCGCGCGCGGGGCTGCGACGAGTGGGCTGGCGTTGTGCGTGGGCCGCAAGGCCTGCGTGCGGTGCTAGCGTATTACTCGAAGTGTGTTACTCGAATCCTAAAGCGTATAGAATTCGTTTAATGATTAAATTCCTAATCCTAAAAGATAAATTAATTAAATAAGAGTTCCACTAGGATTCTAATTTAATTAATTCGTATCCTAGTAGGATTCCAATTCTCTTTCCATACCCCTATAAATATGTGGCCTGGGTTCACAATTTATAACGAGTTTTCAAGTATTCAAAGTGAGTTTTTGAGAGAAAAATTCAGTCACATACCTTGCCTAAAAGTGCCGAAATTATTAGTACCTTAAGGCCGATTCTAGTTGGTCAATCTTAAGGCGGATCCGGACGTGCTGTGGACTATCTACGGAGGGACGACACTTGGAGTCCTAAAGACTTGTTCTTGTTCGGTTCGGGCGCAGCTAGGAAGGCACGCAACAAAGAGTATGCTTCTAGACTATGCTATATGATTATGTGTAAATAATATGTATTCCTGGCTTAATGGTTGTTTCCGCATGATTTATGAATTGTCATATGTATCATAACCTAACAGTAAAAAGAACAATTGCTGATTCTAAAAAAGAACACACTGTTTTGATGCCACAGAAATAGAAAGTTATAAGAAAAGAACATTAAAATTTAAAAAGAACATAGAATTAAGAACGAGAAAATTTACCTTAATCACCCGATGCACCTTCATCAACAGCATAAACCTCTTTGAATTAATAAAAAAATTCAAAAAATAGCGAAATTGAAATAGTATTTCGCTTAATAAACTAGTTTTTTGTAAACGTAATTCTATTAAAATCACATTTCAGAGAAAGAAGGAGGAGAAAATTTGTTTTGAACTTTCTCTCTCATAAAATCTCTCTTTTGTTGGGAGAAACTAAAAGCTCTCCTCTTTCTCTCTCAAGAATGTGTTTCTAAAATGAGAAGTTATGAATCCAATAGGAGAAATATTATATATATAGAAAATGAAAAATAAAAAAAATAAAACAAAAGAGGGGGAAGGAGAAGAAATACAAGCCATGTTCATGATAAGAACGGTGCACTTGTTTTTTTTTTTTTTTTTTTTGGGTTTTGTTGTTCTGTTCTTTTATGTTTATTAGATATAAATCTTAATGTTCTTTTATTTTTGTTCTTTTTTCAAAAAGTACAGTATTGAAGAGCAAAGGAAGCTTTTACTTGACCAGCAACAAATGATGTTAAATCTTCAAAAACAGCTGAAAGAACAAGAAGAGAGGCTGAATAAACAGCGCAATTCCTCAAAAGAACAAAAAGAGGATGAACCTAAAAGAACATTATAAATAAAGAAAAAGAACATTATAAATACAGAAAAGAACATATCATGTAGAACACTTATTTTAACCATGTAAAACAACATTACCAATAAAAAAACGAACAACAATAGAGCATAAAAGAACATAATAAAGTAAAGAAAAAGAACATTAAAAATAGCAGAAAAGAACATATCATGTAGAACACTTATTTTAACCATGTGAAAAAAGAACAACAAAAAAGATAAAAGAACAACAAAAATGGTAAAAGAACAATTTGATTTGAAGTGTGTAATATCAAAAGAACAACAAGCTAAAGCAAAAAAGAACAAAGAACAACAAGCTAAAGCAAAAAAGAACAACATGTTCAATAATTATTTTCTGTATTATTACAATCTCTTAATACATATATGAGAACCAATATATAAAAGAACAAAAGATAAGACTAAAAGAACATATAAAATCGAAAAAAGAACAGAAATCAAAATCATCAGAAATATATAATCAAGATACATTAATCATCAAAATTATCAAAATATAGAATCAAAATACATTAATCAAGGTTATTGAGAAATGCAGAAATCGAAATGATCCAAAAAATCAAAATAAATTGAAATGATGAAAATAATGAACATGGAAATCAAAATCATCATAAATAAGTAATTCGTTTTAAAAAATTGAAAAATTACCTTCACAAATCGGATTATCAGCATAGGAATTCAAATTTGAAGAAGAAGAATCAATAGAATTTGATATTGAAGTAGAAAAATCAACCAAAATCTGAGAATTTTCTATTACTTTCTCTCTCCTCTTCACAGTTTCTCTCTCCTTTCCATAGTTTTTCTCTCTCCTCTTCACAAATTCTGATTCGAAAATTATAAAAAAGAAGGTATATATACCAGAAAAATGGAGTGAAAAACAAAAGAACGAAAAAAAAGGGACAGAGCAGTCATTGTTCTTTTTTTTAACAAAAGAACAACGTTTGTTCTTTTTCTTATCAAAAAAACAACGTTTGTTCTTTTCTTCTCCGGATTCAACAAGATATCCGCGTTTTATATTTATTGCATGTCGTTTGGACACCAATGCACCAAGAGCACTGTGCACACCCCTGCACCATCATATTTGCGTCTAATGAGAAGTTTTTTAAAATGAGAAGAATGAGAAGAATTATGGGCCATTAGATTGCGTTATGTACATACGGACAAGATTAAAAGGAAGAAACACAATTTGTTAGATCCCCACGTGATTTCCTTTGCTTTTTCCTCCTGAACTTCCAACCCATCATCTTCTTCATTTTTCATCCCCTTTTTTTCCCTCCAACCTCCATTGTTAGATCTTGCTTTCTCTCTCCTCCAACAATAATGATTCTCAGGAAGTTGTCTGTACTCGTCGCTCTCAATTCTCAACCTCTCTAAAAATTCTAGGTGTTTCGTATTCTGAATTAAATCAAAAAATGGATCAGATTATTTTTCGTTTTCGATATTAAATTTCAATCCTGATTGTTAATTGATCTTCTTGATTTTTATTTACTTATTGCATTTATTGTTTAAAATTAGAGGATTTATCCATAGCCCAATTGTATGTGATAATTAATGTGATTTTCCCCTTGATCTTGTTGATTTGGGATGTTTTCCATTAGCTATCGTTTTTTTTTTCTTTTACTTCTTTGGCTTTGATAGATGGTGGTGGAGGTGTGGTGGGAAGATGCAGGTGGTGCAGTGGTTTGTTGGGCGAAGAGGACGATGATAGAGAAAGGGAGACGGGTATGGTCGTACGGGGTTTGAGCAAAACAATCTGCTATTTTTTCTTTTAATGAGCAAAACAAAAAAATGAGCAAAATCGTTTTGCTCATTTTGACTAATGAGCAAAATAGTTTTGCTTATTTTAACAAATGAGCAAAATCATATTGCTCATTTTAACAAATGAGCAAATTAATTCGCGCAAATTCCGGGTAAGTTGTACTTAATTTTTGGTATTCATCTCCCTCCTACTCGGATTGGGACTGTTCTAATTATCAATTTGGTGAGGTATTTGATGAGTTAAGGTAACATTTAGGTACTAACATTTGATATTTTTCACCTTTTAGGTACTCACCTTTTTTTTTCACCGTTTGGGTACTCACTTCCCAATTCCGGCGAGTTAACCAACCTTTAACTCACCGTTAACCATACTTTGATTTTTTTTTTTTAAAATAATCATTATATGTCCAACAATTGCATTAGCACTTCTAAAAAAAAAAAAAAAACAGAAATTTATGTTTGTTCCTTAAGTTCCAAACGGTCATTAAGAAATATTATATCAATGTCAAAACAAAGTACAATATCTTGCCAAAATCAAATAAATATTTCCAAGATAGCCTAAAAGCACTATTCTATTTCCAATTAGCAGCACATAAATACTCTTCTTGACGAGTTGTTCATCAGCCCTTATCATTCCTGCATCATAGAAGTGTGAATAAGAGCAAATTATATTCCTTTTCATAAGCTTCTGAAACAATTAAAAAACGATTGTAGTTGTGTTTCAAGTAAATATCTAATGGCTTTGTCTCACAAACTATTAGATGCATTTCCTTAGTTGTGATATTTACGTAATCAAGAAAATGGAAATTATAAATGAAACAGAGGCTCTAATAATGAGAAGGCCTTGTAAAGTCGGCAATTAATATAAGTTGAAACCCAACATGCCAAATAATCAATGAAGCTTTACTTGAAACAACACTTCACAAAAGAGTGAAAAAAATCTGATCCTCTGAAGTACAAAAATTTATGTATTGTGCTAGACTGCTACTGTATTGTCAGTTCTCATAACACAAACCTGAGACCAGGATGCACACCCTTTCGAAGAAAACAAATACAGTAATAAGAGGTTAAAAGTTTAGCTTCAAGTATTTAAAGTACTAATGAAAATTTGAAAAAATACTACGTAGTTTACTTCATTTTATACAATATGAAAGCCCATGAAGTAAAGAAAAATATTAAACTTACTATACCTGAATATAGATAAATGGAGAAGCAACACACTACCCATAGTAACACCCAAACAACTTTTGTACAAAGCAACATTTCCTAGTTGACAAATGATAATTGACAAACTCATTCAGGTTTAATAAGAATGTACATTACCAAGACGACGAATTCTACAATGTACAAATGGTATCAATATTAACCAAAGAAATATGCATCATAGGAAAATAATATACAAGGCCAAATTAAAGTTATGGTTTCAAGCATTGTAATCATATCGCTAACGATATATTGTACTAGGTTTAGTTATTATGTTCAAGTAAGATATTTATTTAACCTGCTATTATGAACCTCCTTGTTGTATAATGGTTGATGATAGACCACCATGGTGTGTACTTGCTGATGCAACACTGCTTTGTGATCCATTTGTGTTAATGAACTGCAAGCATGTTAAATTTAGTAGAGCACTGATCAAATTATTAGAGCATTGATCAAATTAGGAAGTTAAAGCTAATTAAATAAATTAAATAATATGATATGTATAACGAACTAACTTACCACGGCTTGTCTTTGGAATCCATTAGGATAAGTGTATATGCCAAATAAAAATTACAAAATTATCTTGAATCCAAGCTCCACAAGAAGAAGAAGAAGAAGCCGCGAATAAAGAAAAAAAAATTAAGGTGATTTTGTTTAAAAGAAATTAGGGGACTGACTTTTTGCTAACCAAGGGACTAACATATTAACTCAAGGGTTTAAGTTTTTAATGGGCTTTAATTAATTTTCACCGGAATTGGGAAGTGAGTACCCAAACGGTGAAAAAAAAAGGTGAGTACCTATAAGTGAAAAATATCAAATGTTAGTACCTAAATGTTACCTTAACTCGGTATTTGATTATGTTAACGACCCCCCTCCTTCTCTCTCCTCTACTTTACCCCCTCCTTCTCTCTCTTCCATTTTACCCCCTTTGCTATTTCTCCGTCCTTACATATTTCACCTGCTCATATTATACAAAAAGGAAGACAACTCAATTTGTAAATTAGATTTGATTATATAGTCTATTGGTTGATTTACCACTATTGGATATGATTTGTGTTGTTATTTATGATGAATTTTATTTTTTCAATCGGAGCTTTTGATGAGGAAGGAGATGGATGTCATGGGTAAGGTAGTGAAAGAAAATGGAGCTGAGGAAATCGGGTGAAAATCTTACATGTAGCTGAATGTTCTTCTCTCCATTATTCCGAGATTCATTTGAATCTGTTGCATCTCCTTGCGGCAACATCAATTTATTATCAGCATTGCTTTCGAACAATTTTCATCACTCCACTTTGAGATCAATGCTTGTATTTGTCTTTGTGTTTTTGTCCATATAATGTTTTTAATTTTTCATTTTAAAGGTTAATTTGAATATGTGTATTTGTCATTTAATTTGAATCTGTGGATGATTGAGGAAAGTGCTCTTTTGAGCTATTAATTGTCATGGACTCATGGTGTTAAGTAGAATGAAATCGAGAAGAGGGAAAAATAAGATGAAGTAGAGTTTGGATAATTTTGCTCATTTGGATTAAATGAGCAAAATGAATTTTTAAATGAGCAAAAATAAAATTAATGAGCAAAAAAGTTTCAAATGAGCAAAAAAAGTTAAATGAGCAAAAAAGTTTCAAATGAGCAAAAAATTTCAAATGAGCAAATTTGATATTGGTCGTACACGTGGATGCTTCAAATCCCTTCTCATTTTAAGTCTCCTTCTCATTTGAGTGTAAATATATATATATACTTAGGAGTGACTCTCAAGTGGAAGGGCTCTTAATATATTGTTATCCTTATCTTTCAAAAAAAAAAAATCTTAAAACCCATCTAAAATATATACAAGGACATACTAGAAAGTTGCTTAAGGAAAAAGATAAGGTGCGGTTTAAATATTTGTTTAGTTCACCTTATTTCATAACTTTATTATTTATTTCTGACCTAATCAGGATAGATTTAAATAATAACCTCAAAGAAAAATTATTTGCAAATCATTACTAATTACAATTTTATTGTGTTGTAATTAATATTTCTATAATTGTTACTCCATACTATTTTTGTTGTTATTATTATAATAACTATTTATCACAATCCTTTTATTATTATTTTTATTATATTTTGTCTTATTATTATTATTATTATTATTATTATTTTTATTATCGTGTAAATATTTTACATAAAGTTGGATGGGAGTCTAGAAACAAGATGTGCTCCCACCCCTTTCTGAATGCAAAAACTCAATCCGTGAAAGATAAATGCACCATTCTTAGTATTGTTAGAGTGACTAATGGAGAGAGACTTGATACGCGAAAGAGTGGTAAGCTTCCTTATCTAATTCCCCGAACGTAGAAAAACCAAATGGGATGAAATTTTATCCGTTGTCCTAGCATTGGACAGATACTTCTTCTTTTTCTACTCCACGACGTTGTGCAAAGCCACCCCAGGAGCCCAAGAACTCACACCCATACCAGCAAAGCAGAGGCGGAATTAGGGGGGCTGGCGATCCGTTGTCCTAGCATTGGACAGATATTTCTTCTTTTTCTACTCCACGACGTTGTGCAAAGCCACCCCAGGAGCCCAAGAACTCACACCCATACCAGCAAAGCAGAGGCGGAATTAGGGGGCTGGCGGGGACCATGCCCCCCCCCCCCCAATAATATGTTTTAGTATTAAATATGCACTATAAAAGCACATATCTAATATAGCTCAAGTAGTTATTTTCCTTAAAAATTGGAGGTACAAGGAGGTACAAGGTTAGATTCTTAGCTCCCTCAATTTTATACTTAGTTTTCTTATTTTTTTTTTTCAATGTTATAAAAATTATATGTTAAAATTTGGCCCCCCTGTGTATAATTTTTGGTTCTGCCACTGCAGCAAAGGGAGAGATAGTAGTCACATCCAAACATGCATCTTTACACTGGAACCAATTAAATAGTAAAAGGTCTTCAGGTCTTAGATCCTTCCCTACCTATGAGAGGAAACCCATTGGAGCCTCCTTACGCACCATGATCCCAACTTCGGAGCAAATATCAACAAGAATATCACGCACCCAATTATTCCTGAACTTCATACCCACTTCACTAGAACAGTGGACACCATGATATCCCCATTGGTCCATCCTAGGAGCCTTGCAACTCCGACATACACTACCTTCAGAGAACAGAGGTACCGTGAGCCTCTAGCAAAATAGAGCGGAATTTCCCATAGCCAGAATGGTGAACATGAAATCTTGTGCATGCGGTGCACATATACAACTGAGAACAACAACATGTCTTGAGCTTAGCATGTACCTAGCAACGAGGTTTTTCTCAATGATACCAAAGTAACACTTTTCCAAAGTTTTCATCATCTGGGGGCAAGAAGAGCCAATGGTGACATAGAGAGTATCAACGTTGTAGAAAGCATTGAAATCATCAAAGGCATGTTGAAAAAAAGATCCATAGGAGACAACACCTGTCTTCGACGGAATCTTGGCCTGCAGTGTGCTCATTTGCAGGCGAGAAGCAAGAAAAGCTTAACGGGTTACAACCCCTACAGAAAGGATGCCATGACCGCTCAACTTGATTGGGAGAGTGGCGAGAAGTAATTTCTAGTCACCGAATCCCAGCCCTGAAGCAGTAACAATCTTCTCCAAGTAGGTACGTAGCGCCAGATCAAACTAAACCTAGACAACTGGGAAGGACAAAGGGGAGAAAGTTCTCAAAGCATAGGACAATTCCCAGCCCCCTCACAATTGCGAAGAAGAAGGAGCTCACTCTGGGGATCATTAAGGCGATGATTTTAGAGACCCTTTTCAAAGCCAGATCTCAATAAAATCCTACATCCAAACTCACTGAACCACCAAGAATTTTGACACCATTACCTGGGTGAGATATATTTGTTGGAAAAACACCCTCCACCCTACCTCTAGGATCTTCCACATGCCAAATAAGTTCAGTCTTGTCCACATCCAGGAACAAACCACGAGCCGGCCCATCAGTCCTGATGATGTCAAACGCCTTTACAACCATAAGGGTATCTCCAACAATAGTACCATCTTCGAGATTCCAAGCCTGAAGGGCAAGCTCACAAGAAAGATTAATGGACTGAACTAAAGGATGCAGAGCTAGGGCAAACAACAAAGGACCCAAATAATCACCTTATTGAACCCCTTGTCAAGACCAAAGGATAGAGTCATCATAGTAGAGCCTAGAAGGTTGTGAATAGTAGAACTCAATCCATGGAGCAATGGAAGGGTACTGCAACCTACTTTCCTGAAGTAGGACACTCCTATCGACAAGGTTGAAAGCATTCTTAAAATCCACCAAAATCATAGAAAGCCCAGCCTCATTATCCTTAGACTCAATGAGCTTGTTCAGAGAATGAAAAATAGCCTCACAACCACCAGGAACGCCAACGCCAAACTGAAAATCCTGCAAATAGTTATTCATAGAATTTCCAACAGAAGAAGAAGCAACCTTAGAAACAAGCCTCCTCCACACAGTGCCAACATCAATAAGGTGTATACCATCACCTGGCTTGACCAGGGGGTCAAAGAGGCAGTAGCAATAAAATCCCCTAGCTGGCTAGGACACTTTCCACTGAGGAACAGGTTGACAACCCCAGTGATGGATCCTAACAAATCATTAGCAACCGCAAAAGCAGCCCCTCCCAAAATATCCATAAAATTTTTTGCTCTAAGCCCATCGCGACCACAGGAGATCCCTTTAGGAAAGCTTTGGATCCTATTCAGCACCAAATCTTTATGGACAGAAAGGGAAGCCCCACTAAGTGGAGAAGAAGGAAAAATCTGAGATGGGCATAGGGGTGTTTGGCCTCCAGATCACAGAGTGTGTCAGGATTAGATGAAGCAATACCAGTTGACATGAGCACCTTAATAGTAGCGGTAAAGTACCCATCTTCCAACTTCCATTTGCATTGGAAAATATTGACTTCTTCAAGGGTTTTGGAGTTCTTCACACCATTGGAGGATGAGCTTGCCTCAGAAAAGCAATCCAACACCAAACAAAGCCTATCTCTCTCACCTAACCGCCGTTGAGCTCTTGTAGGCACAAAAGTAGCCAAAATGCAACACGGAAAAATAAGAAGTTGCACCCAAGCCGACAAATCCCCTGGGGACACAAGGACCTTTTCAAGAGCACTGATAAAAACTCTAGAAAAACCAAGCCACAATTTAGGGGGAATGCACTTAACCGCCCGCAACTTCCTCGAAAAAACACGATTAAGAAGATTGACGTCAAAGCAAGTGCGATCAACCACATGTAAGGATGGTTGAGAAGGAACATGAAGAGTGCAACTAGACTCATTTTCTGCACCATCAACAACCAACAAATCAGGCCAAGGAGGCTCGGTGATACCATGGATAGCAACTTCATCAAAACTAGGTGCAAGAATCACAACACCATCGAATGTTTACAATTCTTACTAAATGTGTGAGTGCTAAACACTCACCACAAAGCCAGATTTCAGCCTGGTGAAGTGCATAGTCCAAGGCAGAGAATAAAGAAAAGTCACTTGCAATACGAGCTTTGTGATAAGCCTTTAAATCAACGATTTTAAAATGAGGAGACTCCAAATGGTCAATAAAATATTTCTTGGTAAACCCCCTACCATTGTAACCATCACATCCTTGTACAAGACAAGAAATTCTAACAACAACCTGACAAGCCAAGATAAAAACAAAACCCAAAGAAGCCAACCGAAGACAACGACACACCAACTACAACATCAAAAAATAACAAAAGGACAAAGAACCAACAAGACAAAATAGTGAATCACCAAAGCAAAATCAGGGACAAGACCCGCACAATAAAAAACATGCAGGGAATCTCGCGGCAAGCCCGCGACTGGGGATTATATGCCACGAACCGGCAGCGAAGTTGGTTGTACGTAAGTACGTAACGCAACAACAACACGGCAATACCACTAACGACAACACAACCACACCATCAATACGTCCACGCAACACCCCAACAACAAAACAACAAAAACAAAGCAACAATACGAGCAATACCACGCAGCAACACCAACACGAACACGAACCACAACCACTGCACCAATTATAACCGGTCGCACCCACCCCTGAATTACGTAACAAACGCAACAACCGCCATAAACACTCACGGAAAACTGCTATGTTGATCGTGAAATACCGTTGTACCCTAATCACAAAACACCCATACCCAATGTCGTTGCTCCCTTTCTCACCTTAATTACGCTAAACAGTCTCCTTCGCGGAAAACGGCCCTCACCGGTCACAACAAGGGCGCCGGTCAAAGTCGGACCGCCTGCTTGGACCCTCCTAAGCACCCTTAATCGCTTCCGTAATATAGAATTATCTGATTGACAACAAAAGAAGCCCTATTGTAGCAAAAACAACTACTGAAGAGAAGATACCAAGCTCTAGGAGCCGTCTTCAAACCATAGATTGCTTTCCTAAGACGACAAATGTGGTTAGGAAAATCATGATGAATGAAACCTGCAGGTTGTTTCATGTACACCTCCTCAATTAAATCACCATGTAAGAACACATTTTTAACGTCTAACTGACAAATGGCCCAATTGGAGGAAAAATCTAAAGGCAAATCCAAACGAATGGTAGTTGATTTAACATGGCTAAAAGTCTCAGAATAATCTATACCTTCTTCTTGTCTGAACCCACGAGCAACCAGACGAGCCTTAGTCCTAATCACATAACCATCTTCGTCGATTTTTATCGTATAAATTCATTTTGTACCAACCAAGTTCTTTAACGCATTAAATTGTACTAAATCCCAAGTTTTTTTTTCAAGAATTGCATTAATCTCTTCTACCATAACTTCATGCCATTTTGGAATTTTATTAGCTTTTCAAAAATAAGTTGGTTCTTTTTCTTTTTCAATTGTACTGAGATTTAATGTTGACTTTGGTTTATAGATTTCATCTTTAGCACGTGTTTGCATTTGGTGAACATTGCTTGTAGGCGGAACCACAAAAATACCACTCGAGGAAGGTGCATTAGTGGGTGAGGCATGAAACGTAGACAAAGAAGACAATGAATGGGTATAGGCGTTGGGCTCATGCAATGGTTGGGAGTTAAAATCAAGGGACGGTTGGGTAGTGCTAGAAAGGTGAGCCCCATCCAAACTAGACAGCTGGGCTATTTGGGAGTGTTGGCCCACTAAGATCTCTTGAGCGGACTGCAAGGGAGAAGGAAGAGGGGCGGACTGCAAAGTAGAATGCTTCATTGGGCTTGCCAAAAGAGTGGGCTCAAGTGAAGAATTGGGTGCAGAAGGAATTGACAATAACTTTGCCTGACTTAGCAGCATGGTTCGCGGTGTACCTATGGAAGATTGACTCGGGCCACAGGCAGGCCGTGGGCCCTGCTGATTTTTCTAGGCAATGTCATCAAGCAAGCTATTTGTTAGTCCTATTGGCAATGTACTAGGAACAAGAAGATCGTTGCCCGACTCATTACTCGAAGGTAGATTCGATGGATTGGGAACGCTAGAAGAAAATGGAGGTGCATTATGACTTAAAAGGGACGGTAAAAGGAGGAATGATGGGTCCATATCACTAGTATTTATCGACGATGAAAGAAGAGACGACACTAGATTTCTATACAGGAAACTTGCTCGTGAAGTTCCACATTCCGACTACATAAACACGACCCAACTTTGGTTCATGACAACGATACCCCTTATAGCCCGGAGAATACCCAATAAAAACACATTGAACTGACCTCGGAGTTAACTTATTTGAAGGTTTCGCAATAAAACTCGGAAAACACTCACAACCAAACATGCGTAAAAATGAATAATCGGGTTGTTTTGAAAATAATATTTCAAAAGGAGAAGCACCTTGCGAAACTGAGGTAGGCAATCGATTTATAATATATGTTGTCGTATACGCAGCATCGACCCGTAATTGACCAGAAAGCAATCAATCAACGAGCATCGTTCAAGCTAGTTCAATTACATGTCGATGCTTTCGTTGAGCAACATCGTTTTGTTGTTGAGTGTCTGGACAAGATTTTCGAAACGATATTCCACATTTTCGAAAATGATCAAGCAAATGAGCATTATCAAATTCCCGACCCCCAACTTTGGTAATATTTAATTTTGCAATCAAATAAATTGTTAACTAATTTTTGAAAATCCATAAAGCGATTATGCACATACAATTTTTGTTTTAAAGGATACATCCAAAAATAGCAAGAAAAATCAGGATGAATGACAAACATAGTATTTAAAACCAAGATTTGACAAGATATTCGACTGTCGTAAATCAGAATAAACTAATATATTACATCCTAGAAGGGTAGTCTATGAGACTTTCCTAAGCAACATGAAACACAATTAAAAAAAAATGACTACTGGCGCAAACAATGACCTTATTTTCTTAAGAGCACCTAATACTCTATCACCACAATGACCAAGAAGATGATGCCATGTAGGACCGGGAGCTGTGATTGACAAAATTGCAACTGGCCTCCTAGGTGTGTTGGTGAGGGTGATGAGGATGATACTGCCTTGACTAAAAGCTTTGAGAAACACCTCCCCCGATTGGTTGTCCTTGTCAAAAACATAAGAACCATATATTAAAACTCACAGTACAATTGTTATCCTTATATTAGCTAATTTTTGCACCGGCATTAAATTAAATTTTTAAAATGGGACAATGATAAACGTTGTTTAAAACCAAAAGACGAATATTTGAGTTTAATGTGACCTTGCCGACATTATTATTATTATAATTATATTATTACTATTATTATTATTATTATTATTATTATTATTATTATTATTATTATTATTATTATTATGTCAAGAGCAAAACGATTGTGTCCAGATTAAATCAATCAATCCTAATCATGTCTAGGTGAGAATAGATTATCCAAATCATGCCCAAATTAGTATATTGGAAACTTTTATTTTCACTTTATGGTGTATTTGGGTGATTTGCCACAATATCCGTTTTAGGTCCGTTCCGTTGGACTTGCATTAGTTTTTGTCGAGAATAACGTATTTATCTTACATGATAGACTATCCTATGAGATAGGGTTATGGTACATGATATGAGATAGAAGTATATGAGACTTATGAAACCTACGAAACATAAGATATCTAGTTTGTATTATATCCTACGTTTCGTGGGTTTCCTAAATCTCATAGACTTCTACCTCATATCGTATACCATAACTCATAGGATAGTTTATCATGTAACAGTTTTATAATGTGGTGGATAATTGGCGCTCTCTTTGCCATATGTGCATCAATTGCCAAGTTACTAGACGACCTCGCCCTAAGAGGGGAAGTAACTCGATTATGTCAACCGCATGTCATCTCTCTTGACGGATATTTTCCTCATATGTGATGCATGGACTGATGGCGCATGGCTAAATTCTTCCAACGAGGAAGGGGTGGGATGGGTGTGTGTTTCAACATCCTCTATCTTTCGTTGTCTTGGATTTTGGGGCTCAGTCATGTCTGCTTCGTTCCGCTCTTCATGGTAAATTAACACCTTGTACGGGATGCCATACCGGCAGGACACCCCTTATGGGACGAATGGTCAACAAAGCCAGCCAGAGACCTTTATTCCCCGTCGACATTCTAACCTAACTAGGTCCAGTCGGCCTTATTAGGTAGGTAATTCCACGTAAGGTGTGACAGGTCGTTGTCTCACGGATCTTTCGGATCTTTATCCGTACGGGTCACTCGTCTATATATATGGATCCTCATTTATTGCCAAAGGGACGTAAAATCACCAATCATTCCACAGCTTGTTAATTACAGAGCAATCTGCATTACTGACTTAAGCATCGGATGGGTGATACTTGGACCACCCCCCAGGCTAGTTAACCCATTTTCCAGGCCAAGCCTTCCAACCGTTCCAAGTCCACAACCGGAACACACCTTGTTTTGGGTTTGCAAATGGAAATCAAGCGCATGTTTCTAAAATCATAATCCATACAGACTCCATGTACTAGCCTACTACGTACTTTTACTTGAGTATCACCTTTCGATTCATATTGCGGTTTCACGTGTAACTTCCTGCCTGTGTGTTAGAATAATGCGTTGAATCGATCAAACCCCTTACTACAACGCCCCAACATGGGGATCTCGCTATATAAACTCCTTAGGTCATAACCTAGTTGTATTCTGTAATCTTTATCCTCAAGATCAATAAAACTTTCCTCCACTCTGCCTGTGGACGTAGCTAACACATTGTCAGTGAACCACGTTAAATCTCTTTGTTCTTTATTTACGTTATTTAATATTTCTTTGAATCTGTTATAACATTGTGTACTCTTCTTCAGAGTTTAGATTACGTTCGGGTTTGAAAGGTGGTCAAATTAATGGTTGCTCAAAATCTCATGAAATTGGTTCTCATGCCCGTCGTCAAAAACTGCTCTTTTACCGTTTTAAGTTATTTTTGTTTATTTTGTTTGTTAGTCCTTGTTGTAAAAAAACACAAATCTTAAAACCGTTCGGATCAAATATATGTCTTAAGCTATGTTAACTGGTAGCAATTAGTACTTTGTTTAGGTCAAAATACTAAATGAAAAAATTAGAAGCGTTTAGCTAGGTGCGATGTAGGATTGTAGGCAGAAAGGTAGAAGTAGCGTTTGACAAACTTGCTATCCATGTAATATCTCTTCTCTATTCTATAAGTGAACTCTTTACAATTTAATGTCCACTATAAGTTTCACATTTACCCTTTTCCTTATATTTTTATTTTATTCTAATATGATATGAGATTAATTTATCAAAATTCTTACCATAATTGACATGTATGTAATCTCTAATATATAAAGGAATCTTGGTCGACTTAGGTGGGGTCCCCCCGTGAGATACTTATGTTACCCCTATAAGTACGGAGTATTTAAATATTCCTATACTTAATACGTAGTAGTATCAAATTACTTTATTTGTAAAAATTGTCAAGCACGCATGCATCTAGTTTGAGAATTGTGAATTTACAATGTTTCAAATAATGAAAAAAATTTAGTTTCAAAATTTAATTAGAAGAAAAAAAATTCACAGAAGACAATTTAAGCATGTCGCATGTGCATATAGGACTAGCTAATGAATAGTAATTCCTCAAGTTTTGACTCCATCTTTGCATTTTTTATATATATATATGGGCCATTGGATTAGAAGGGATCTAGCCACGTGCATGATTAATTGCGTTCAATAATGGCAACGTTGTAAATAAACAGATTTTTCTTATACAAGTTAGAACATGTTGTATGTTTGTTTAGAACTTATTTTGTGTTTATTCGGAATGTGAAATACGTTTTTCTAGAACATGTATATTTTTTTGGAACATGATTTATGTTTTCTTAGAACATGCATGAAAGAAACCATACATAATCTTCAACACCATTCCGATCCTCCATTTTCTCTCTCCAAATTTCTCACATTTCTTTAAATTAAGTTCGTCTTTAATTTTCAAATTAATCAAAAAATTGTTATAATACTTGCATATAATCTTCTACATGTGATTTAGAATGAGTCATTTTTCATTTTAATTCAATGAAAAAAATCTTCATACATGTTTTTATTTCTACCTCTTTCTATCTCTTCTTTCATCATCATTTGAGTAACTGATTAAATCATGTTTATGATGTACTATTAAGATTAGTTGAATTTAAACAAATTTGTTGAGTTTGAGGTTAATGGTTCAATATGTAGCGTAAATCATCCTTTCTATTGAATATTTAGTCTTCTAATTTAAAGATTCAATAATGGATCCAATTTGAGGAGAGATAGTGGGTGTTTTTTAGTAGAAAAGAAATGAGGGAATATATAGAATTTTGTTGTATTTGAGCTTAAACATTATTAATTTTATTTGAGGAGATATAATGAGTATTCTTGAGTAAAAAAAAACGGGTCTTCAAATTTCACATAATTGGGGACGAAAAATAAAGAAGAACCTAAATTATAACTTGATGAACAAATTAATAATCAAGATATTTTAGAACATGAATTGTCACAGTTTATAACAAGAAGTACGACATTTTAGAACATGAATTGTCAAAGTTTAGAACACGAAGTACGAGAATTTTGAACATGACTTGTTACAGTCTAGTACATGAACTATGAGACTATAGAACATGAATTGTCACAATTTAGAACATGAAATATGAAATTTTAGAACATCAAGTTTAACCTAAATAAGTTGAATATCAAAAAAATAGATGTAGAATTTCGTCAAAGTTGTTCAGAATTACGTTAAATTCATATAGTTTGTTGAATTATATTTTAAATATTTTGTTGAATTTGAGCTTGCCGTTTCAACAGAGCCAATTTGAAAAGAGAGAATGTGTATTCTTGCTAGAGAAAGTGGATCTTCTCGAGGAAAGAGAAACGGAATTGAATTCATCCTTAATTAAGTCGAAAATTAGAAATTAAATTTGATGAATAGTTTTGTTGAATATGTGAAGAACTTCGTTGAGTTTGACCTTGGAGCTACATGAGGAGGGAAAATGGGTACTCCATATGATTTAGGAGAGAATGAGTATAATAGAGGAGAGAGAAACAAAGTTAAATTTGCATATGAATTCAACATATACAAGTCGCATTTCACAAAATTGGATGAAAAGTTTAGTTAAATTCGTGAAAAACTTGGTTGAATATTAGTTTGGTGTTTTTAACAAGGTCCATTTGAAAAGAAAGAAATTTTTTGAACATACCACATAATTTGTAGAATATAGGGTATGTTCTCACATAAGAAAGTGTTCTCATAAAAGTCTTCCCTTATTATATACTAGTATGATATGCATGCGATGCGTGCGAATATATGAAACAAATTTGTTTTATTACATTTAAACCTGAAATAACATGTAAAAAATATAATATAAATGCAATGAGTGCGAAAATAAGAAACATTCTCCCTTCGTATTTTAAAAAGAGATACTCCGTACATTTTTCTTAAACGACCATATTTTAAATAGAGATACACTTTCCTTTTTTGATATGTTTTGGTCCCCACTTTCAATTATATTAATATTTTTTTTCTTTCTTGTGGTCCCCATACTCAATCACATCATCATTTTATTATAATAAAATAATTCACCCACTACCTCCACTTTTGTAGACACCTACTTTTGTCCCCATTCCCGCAAGGGAAAGGTTCGATGATGAAAGCATAAAAACTCCACTTGACAACGCATCTCCTATAAAATAAACGAATCTCGATTCCCTATTTCATTTCACCCGAAACCTGCTATTTATGGAAACCTGCTAAAAATAGTAACTGCCGTAAAAGGTAGCGTCTAAAAGTGGCAAATCATAAAAGATAGAAACCTGTCAGAATTAGGCGTTGCACTCCAACATAAATCCTAAATGAGATAGAAAACCGCGAGAATCCTATTCCTAATAGGATTCGGAAATAAGAGTTACGTATTAATCAAAATCCTAACGAGCCTAGAGTTCGTAACGGGCCCAGACGCATTCCGTCATGAAATTGATACGCGCTAAAAGACTCGAATTAATCTCAAACTCTACGGATTTTAGGAATCCGAATCTGACTAAACAAAGCTGCCCAGACCCTATTTTCAACGCCTGGCTCTGGGCGCCGAAATCTTCGGCGCCCAGGCCTGGGCGCTGAAAGTACCTGGGTACGTCTCTTTTCCTAATTCTTTGCGGATTAGAACTCTGCAATTCTATCTTTCCACGAACTCTTCCCTATAAATAGGCCCCTAGTTTCGACGTGAAACAACACACAACAACACATAATATATTCTGAGTATTGACTCTAAACCCCTTAGCCTAAGCCTCTCGCTGCGAAACTGTTCACGCGTTCTGTCGCAATCGATCCATAAATCGAACAGAACGTATCCTGTCCCATAATTGAGTTTCGTTAAATAAAAAGGAGAAATAGCAAAGTCAAAGTGGTTAGTTTTCTGAGAACCGTGACGCACCTCTCAAGGGTGCGTCGTAATGTGTCCCTTTTCGATGATTTAACTGCTTTCCTCGCCCTTTTTATGAACTGTTAAACTAACCTAATATGATTGTTCTATCACGCCTAACAAATATAATATTTTTGGAAATTGGATTATCATGCTAGGTCCCTTAATGTTATTTAAATCAGATAATCACGATCGAATTAGTATTATATGTTGCATATTGCTAAAATCAATTCAGATTAGTTTAATAGTTAACGCATGTCCCTTCAATTATTTATGCTGAGCTAGTAAGGATATCCTACCTCTGGAGTTATCGACGAGCGAATTACTCCTCTCGGTAGTTACAGTCCCCCGAACCCTCAATCTCTACCTTGCGGGTGTATATTGAGAGATCCCCACACCAGGGATCACAAGGGAACCTACGGCCGTCGTGGTCAAACATAATTGCACTCCCTTTATGTCACGATAACCGGGTTTTGTCAGTTTTTCTCATTGTTGTTAAAAACTGAATGGCGACTCCTATATTACTAGTCAATTGGGTGTATACTCACAGGAAATCCAATTACACTTGATTGAATAAAAAGAATCGTCACACCCACGAGGGACAAGGTCACGCATTAGCCTCGCGCTTTTTTGACCCCCTCACAGTGGCGACTCCACTGGGGATAGTGAAGGAAATACTCGTGCTTGTAGGTAATCAAAATAGCCGAAGGGTGAAACGATCCTACCCCGCGTTTATTTCTCCATCAAGTTGGGACGACCTGAAAATCAGCATATTAATGTGAACGGGCAAAACCGCATAACGAATCTCGGCTCCCTCGGGAGTTGGGACTAAGGATACCTTTTTTCGCCAATAGGGGGGTGCATACGCCGCGCATGTTTCCCACTCGGTACTTGTGCAGGTAGTACACCTATCCCGAACCCAATCGCTCGCCCATTAGGTCCCTCTCGCCTGCATGCCCCCTTGGCTTGCACTTGCGGGTTGGCCTCTTGAGCGAAATTCGTCTGTTGAAGACACTACCTCGACCGGGGCATGTGTTGGATCTACGATAGAAGCGATACCAAGCTAGGCGCAAATACTACCCATAGAAGCCTATCATAAACTACGTGACATATTTAATTTTCAAATCCATGTTTGTAATGTAGTTATGTGTAGCGAACTATGTGACTATGTTATGATTGTGCGTACAAATAATGCTAGAAAACTAACGATCTTAAAAATTGCCCAAACATTCATAAACCAATTGGCCAAAGAGTTATACCGAAACACGTGTTTCGCAAGCCCGAACGATCGCCACAAAAACAAGCGACGCTCGGGATGGCCTGTAACGAATCCCACAAACGCTGCACAACGCGTAAAGGACGTTATTAGGCAAGCACGCAAAATTAAGTCGCATAAAACAAAAGAATATACGCGAACAGAAAACGAGTAACAGTCAGGGACGCATTTTCAACGCCCCTGGCTGGGCGCCAATATTTCTCACGCCCACTGCTGGGCGCTGAAGTTGCTGTCTGGCCTTTGGTCAGGCACAGCAGCCTCGGTGCCCGCGCATAAAAAAATATACGTAGCAAAAAAAAAAACTTTTCGTAAAAACAATTGCTACGAGGGCGTATGAAAAAGCACTCGATTCTAAAAGCGACTTGTAAAAAATAAATAACTCTTTGCGTCGTTGTTAGGCCTCCTACGACGACAATGCTCGGCACTAAAAATCGAACATGCTAATAATTATGAATGTCACATGGGCGAAGTATTCAAAAAAATAATGTTCGAATAAAAGTCTTCAAGAAAAAAATGAATGTTCAAATAGAAAATAAATAAATCCGAGTCTAGACTAGGCTATGCCAAAGTACAATCTAAATCCTAAGTCTTAGTTGTCTTATCCATAGAATCGGTCCCAATGCTTGGTGTCGTTCTGCAAGTTAAAAGGTTAAACCATATTGAGTCTCCCCTCCTAACATTTAAACCAATAAGCACCCATATGTAATTGTCATCCCTTTCTAAGAATCCACAGCCTCAATACTCACTCACCAATAAAAAGAATATACTATAGTATTTGCAAAATGGAAACAGTCACATCATGGAAATCATCCCCCATAGTCGCACAACCTCAAAGTGAACCTAAGGTGTCAATACCATTGGCAAGAAAAATTAATGGCCTCAAGGCTTATAATCACATTGGGTCACGACTATCATAGTCCTCTCGAGTCACTCACTCCTTGAAATACTATTAAGTACGGACTAAAAGATTTTCCATGAATGCAACATGACCAACCATGAAAATACCCAAATCGGCATACCAATAGGGCTACCATTGGAGTAAAGCAATACACACTAAGAGAGAAGCCGCACTAATGATTCTAGTCTTGCAAAAATAAAAATTCGATCTCCCCAATTAACTACCTTGCCAACATTAAACAAAATGGCGCATGACAAATGAACACCCAAGGGTTAAAATCTAAAGTGTCGACCAACGAAAGTTATGGTCCAATTAGCCTAAGTCTGAGAGTTGCTTGGTCAAGTATTATAGGCTTACGGCACGTCATTATTTTGAGTCTAGGCCACCTCCTTGTATTCATACACGAGTTATAATCAGAAAAATTAATGAAAGTTTGAGTCTAAATCACAACTTCCAATTAAATCCCAGAAACTGGAATCTGAAAAGAAACAAAAAATTACTTTCGATGTAATTCTTTCGTTAAAATTCAATAAGGTAAAAACAACATTTTGAATCTACGCTATTTGCATATTTTAAGAAACGACTAAATACGCTTGCAAAGTAAGACAATTTAAAGGTCCACCCTAGGCCTACTAAAATTAAAGGTCCACTATAGGCCTACCAAACGAGGCTCACTCAGTCTCGCCTCGTGACTCAAAGACCACAACCATCTACCCTTTAGCCCAAATTGATTGAAGGATTTATGTTGGGGAGAAATCCCAAGCAAAAAGAAAAAAATAGAAAGAGAAAAGGGAGAGCGAAAAGAGCGAGCCATGAAATACTTAGCCCGTACCTCCCAAAGTACGAGATTTACCCAAGTAAACGAAGGAAGAGAATTGAGTCAACCAATGCAAATCATAAAATTCTACGATGTCTACCCTTTCCAATCCTTATGCTCTTAGACGCATTCGCTCTGGGGTCCCTGTTCAGCTCATCTAACCCATCCATGTTCTCATTGCCATAACCCAAGAAACCATTACCTCGACTCTTGTTCTTGAACTTGTTGTCAACCGCAAACTACGCACGGCCATTGACACGTGCGTCATACCCTTTATTTCCAAAGCCCAAAACCTGTTCTTACACCACCATTAGCATAATGACCATATAACTTGTGTGGATACATACTGTTGATATACCCTTAAGCCGTCCCCATACTACTCATTGACCTTGGTTAATTTAAACTCACGACACTAGTTCGAGGCTGCAAATTGTGAGCCCTAGCTAATATAATCCTCATGCTTGACCAATACCTATACAAATTATCCTATCTCATTCGACCCGCCTTTCAAACCGTCTTGAGTCACGAATATATAAAAAAAAAGACAAATGAAAAGTACAAAAAATGTAAATAATACAAAAGCAAACTTTGCAAAGCGCCTCTAAAGTTAGTCTAAAAAGGAAAAGAAGCATCTAGCGCACCAAAAAAAAAGATCCGCCCAGAAGTCATTTTCAGCGCCCAGAGTTGGGCGCCGAAAAGCGCCCCTGCCGGGGCGCCGAATCTCTCTGCTCGCCAAATTTTGTCCAGAAGTGCTCGTCATTTTATCCGCACATGCACGGAAAAATAACGAACACTTGGAGGGGTACAACACGTATTCAGACATACGTACCACCAAAAAATACATGTACTCAAAAAATATATAAAACAAATTTTTGGCTTACGGCAAAGCAGTAGATTAAAATAATAATAAACTTCACTTATTCTACCGTTTCAAATAATATGTTTCCACATCAGAACATACTTATCAAATTCGGCATTCTAAGAAACCATTTTCTAGGCTAAGAACTACGCAAGACCTGATTCCAAATTAAATCTATTTAAGGCGGATACGTAGGCAATCCATGATTCGGTTAAACCAATTTGACAAAAATATTAAAGCCTATAGAAAAACAAGAATAAAAAATAGAAGTCCCTTATTGAAATTTAATTACTTGCAATCCAAGTCGAAAGAAAAATCCAAGTCATCAAAATGCCAAAATTAATGAGCACATACCGAAAAATAATAAGGGCACGTACCCTTGCCAGGAAGAGCACTCACACTCCTAGGCACTTAGCCAAGACTCAAAAGATCGCTTCGCCTCAATTGAATGGGGGCTAGCGCAAGCGTCCATGACCTCTAAAGTACTCAACTTGACCCTCCCTAAAGCGAACTAACTCACTTAAAGACTTTCTTTCACCGTTAGACATAGTCATAATCGCCGACAAGTAGTAAAGGCAGTAAGCTTGCAATAAAGAGGATTGTTCTACGGCATCGCCCCATCGTTCCTTCAGGGCACCCGTTCATGGTAATTCAAATACTTGCGAATCTCCTTTGAAAAAATCAGACATTGTCAATAGGACTTGGCACTTAACCAAGGCTCACCCTACTCAAACATATGACACGGGCATCTAAAATCGAAATCTAAAAGCATCATTAATGGGAAGGCATAATAGCAACTGGGGGCTAAAAAAATTGAAGTGAAAGAGCTAGGGAAAGAACTAAGTATACCTTGACCTTTTGTACGGACATACACCAATTTGACAACGGTTTATATTCCCGCAATTCTGGAAAAGATGGCCCTAAAAGCCTAAAGCATATGCCAAACGGGCACAAGTAATATCTTGACGCCTGCACCCTGGCTTCCAGCAAATCCTTAGACAGCATTCCAAAAATCGTAACATATTTTGATTCACTCATGTAATCCTGTACGAACCCTTCTATAAGTCAAACTTACTTAGGACACCTCGGATTGTACACAGTAGGACTCGGATTTCAAATAATTTTCAAAGGCTTCTTCGAACATATTTCTAAAGTGTCATTGGTTTAATCTAAGTATGCGTTTTGCAAGTGAGTCAAAGATATTTCTAAATATGATTATGGGTAAAGAAAGGCACCTAACTTTTGGTCAAGGCACACTTTAACATGTGACTACCTTGACCATGGCAATGTTGCACAATACGACATTGACAAGAGAAGCAGCAAAATCACTACTCGAACAGACCTCGCACTAAACGAGTCTGGTTCAAACTATTCATGATCCGTGTCACCGTGAATGCATAAAAATGTATGCAAAGCATTATAGCACCAAGCCAATCCCGTAGCTACAATTGGAGGCTTGAGAAAAACACTCTAAAAATGCTCGAAATGACGATTTTATCGCAAATTCTCGACGCTAATGCTATACATACATCATAGGGGCACAATCCTAAGCTTTAAATCATGTAAAACGAACCTTAGAATGGCTGCAACCCCTTCCAAATTCTAAGCATTACTTAGAGTATATAAAGTCGCCCCACTAACAAGGGTAACTGAAAATCGCGAGTCACCAAAACTCCGATCAAACCACTGCACATAACGCTCGCCCTATAAAGCGCCCGTTACACAGTCTACATCGTTCCAAAGCTATAGCGAAAGAAAAAAAGAGAATAAAAAAAAACTGTCAAAATTCTGCCCAGAAATCATTTTCAACGCCCAGAGTTGGGCGCCGATATCTTTAACGCCCCAGCCTGGGCGCTGGATATCTCTGCTTGCTAAATCTTGCCCTGATATAAAAACAAGAAAGAAACACCTATGAATCCTCGCATCGAACGAAGTAATAAGCCGTGCAAACCCACGCAGAAGGTGCTACACTTATTCGAGCACCTAAACAAGGCATGATGAAATAATCCAATGCAAATGATATCCCAACACCTGGAAGAATGTTCTAAGACACGCCGTTAGGCCACACAAGCCTACGTCGCACCATAAGTTCAACCGTCCCACGGTACAAGTCTAAAAGAAGAGTAAGGCATGTTGCACTAATGTAGGCACGACCAAGAACACGTGTAAAAGAGGCAAAGACTACTTATCGCCCAAATTCAAAATGTAAGCCACACGACTTCTACATTAAGGATTAAAGGTAGCAAAATATTACCTACCACGGAAGGGATAGCTCGCACCTACACGAGCGGAACCCCAAGGCAACTTTCTCGAAAGAACCTACAAAAATCGTACGCCAAAAGGAAAGCATCCCAACATGCATACTTGGGGGCTCCAAGCTACGAAACGACCATACCAAAATAAAAAAAAAACTCGAAGCAAATGTTTGAACGATCAAGAAGGGCACGATGTTTGAGCCCACTTCATGAATGTGTTAGGTTATGATTCATATGACAGTTCATAAATCATGCGGAAAAACCATAAAGCCAGGAAACATATTATTTACACATAATCATTTAGCATAGTTTAGATGCATACTCTTTGTTGCGTGCCTTCCCTAGCTGCGCCCGAACCGAACAAGAACAAGTCTTTAGGACTCCAAGTGTCGTCCCTCCGTAGATAGTCCACAGCACGTCCGGATCCGCCTTAAGATTGACCAACTAGAATCGCCCTTAAGGTTCTAATATTTTCGGTTAGGTAGGCAAGAATATTGGCTGATTTTTCTGCTTAAAAATCTTAGTTTTGAATACTTAAAACTTGTGTATAAATAATGACCCCTAGGCCTTTATTTATAGAGTTATGGAAAAGGAATCGTAATCCTAGTAGGATACGAATTAATTGAAATTAGAATCCTACATGAATTCTATTTAATTAATTTATCCAATTAGGAATAGGAATTTAATCATACACTAACTCTTGTAGATTTAGGAATCACGCATGAGCACAAACTCACACACACACGGCAGCCACAAGGGCTGCCCATGCGCGTGCGAGCAGCAGCCCACGCAGCGCGGCCCACGCATCCGTGGCCTTGGCGCGCGCTGGGCCTGCCTTGCGGTAGGCCTGGGCGCTGCCTTGGCTGGGCTTGTGGCGCGCGTGCTTGCTGGGCGATGGCCCGGCTTCGTGCTGGGCCTTCGTCCGGCAGGCCTCGTCCGATGCTAATTCGTACGATACGCTTCCGATTAAATTTCCAGTTCCGGAATTTATTTCCGATACGAACAATATTTAATATTTCCGATTCCGGAATTAATTTCCGTTTCGAACAAATATTTAATATTTCCGTTTCCGGAATTATTTTCCGATTCCGGTAATATTTCCGATTCTGACAATATTTCCGTTTCCGGCAATATTTCCGATTCTGGTAATATTTCCATTTCCAATAATATTTTCCGATACGTACCATGTTTCCGTTTCCGGCAACATCTACGACTTGGATAATATTCATATTTCCGATACGATCCATATTTCCGTTTCCGGCAATATCATCGTTTCCGGAGTATTCATTTCTTGCCTGTGACGATCTTAGCTCCCACTGAAACCAAGATCCGTCGGTTCCGAATATTCATAGATGGAGTATTTAATGCCATTAAATACTTGATCCGTTTACGTACTATTTGTGTGACCCTACGGGTTCAGTCAAGAGTAAGCTGTGGATTAATATCATTAATTCCACTTGAACTGAAGCGGCCTCTAGCTAGGCATTCAGCTTACTTGATCTCACTGAATTATTAACTTGTTAATTAATACTGAACCGCATTTATTAGACTTAACATAGAATGCATACTTGGACCAAGGGCATTATTTCCTTCAGTCTCCCACTTGTCCTTAGGGACAAGTGTGCATTTCCTAATTCCTTTGTCGCTCGATGCTTGCTCTTGAACATAAGGTAAGAGTTGTCATCCTTATTATGTCCAGAGGTGTTCCTCGGTTTCAGAGTTCAACTGATCAAATAAACAGATAATCATAGCCTATGATTCATCCGAGCACGGCCATGCATTTCACAGTTTCTAGCTCTCCGAGTGGCCTTGTACAACTTTTAAGCATCTCATCCCGATTTATGGGAGGACAATCCCAATCTTGCGATCTTGAGATTAGACTTCGTTTGATAGGTGATTACCTGAGCGTTGCCTTTATAGCCTCCTTTTACGGTGCGACGGTTGGTCAACGTCAAAGCAACCAGTTCTCAAACAAGTAATCTCAAATCACTCAGGTATTGAGGATTTAGTGTCTAATAATTTAATGAAATTTACTTATGACAGACTTTCATTTCTTACAGTAAAGTTTCATAGGTCTTGTCCGATACTAGTCTTCCCAAAGTAAGTATCTATGCAAATGATTATGACATTGCCATGTCCACATAGTTCAAGAAACAGAACTACTAGTCATCTTGCATTCTAATCGTCTAACGTTTTCTATGCGTCCAATTTTATAGAAAACTCCGATTAGGGACCATTTTCAACCTTTGACATTCAAGTTCACTTGATAGACATTTCTTAGTCACAGGACTGGTCCTGACAGTCTATCTTGAATATATCGTCAAGTTGAAGGGACTCATCATTTAATAAACCACAAATTAAATGGAAAAATGAATTCCTTTCATTTATTGTGAATGATTAACCAATAATGTTTTACAAAGATTTAAACTCTAAAACTTTAAAACATTAAACAGAGACATCAAAGCCATTCTCCAATATGCTTGATTCCCATAGCTGCAGTGTGCGAGTTGTGCTTCGCTTGCGGCAGAGGTTTAGTTAATGGATCTGATATGTTGTCATCAGTTCCAATTTTGCTTATCTCGACTTCTTTTCTTTCAACGAACTCTCGTAGAAGGTGAAATCTACGAAGTACATGCTTGACTCTCTGGTGGTGTCTAGGCTCTTTTGCCTGTGCAATAGCTCCGTTATTATCACAATACAGGGCTATTGGTCCTTTAATGGAGGGGACTACACCTAGTTCTCCTATGAACTTCCTTAGCCATATAGCTTCCTTTGCTGCTTCATGTGCAGCAATGTACTCCGCTTCAGTTGTAGAATCCGCAATGGTGCTTTGCTTAGCACTTTTCCATCTTACTGCTCCTCCGTTGAGGCAGAAGACAAACCCAGACTGTGATCTGAAATCATCTTTGTCGGTTTGGAAACTTGCGTCCGTATAGCCTTTAACAATTAATTCATCATCTCCACCATAGACCAGGAAGTCATCTTTGTGCCTTTTCAGGTACTTCAGAATGTTCTTGGCAGCAGTCCAATGCGCCTCTCCTGGGTCTGACTGGTATCTGCTCGTAGCACTGAGTGCGTACGCAACATCCGGGCGTGTACATATCATAGCATACATTATTGAACCAATCAATGATGCATATGGAATCCCATTCATTCGTCTACGCTCATCAAGTGTTTTTGGGCACTGAGTCTTGCTTAGAGTCATTCCATGAGACATGGGTAGGTAGCCTCGCTTGGAGTCCGCCATCTTGAACCTATCAAGCACCTTATTGATATAAGTGCTTTGACTAAGTCCAATCATCTTTTTAGATCTATCTCTGTAAATCTTGATGCCCAATATGTACTGTGCTTCTCCTAGATCCTTCATCGAAAAACATTTCCCAAGCCAAATCTTGACAGAGTTCAACATAGGAATGTCATTTCCGATAAGCAATATGTCGTCGACATATAATACTAGGAAAGCAATTTTGCTCCCACTGACCTTCTTGTATACACAAGATTCGTCCGCGTTCTTGATGAAACCAAAGTCACTGACTGCTTCATCAAAACGTATATTCCAGCTCCTGGATGCCTGCTTCAATCCGTAGATTGATTTCTTTAGCTTGCATACCTTTTTAGCATTCTTTGGATCCTCAAAACCTTCAGGCTGTGTCATAAACACAGTTTCTGTTAAAACGCCGTTTAAGAAAGCAGTTTTGACATCCATCTGCCATATTTCGTAATCGTAATATGCAGCGATTGCTAACATTATTCGAATAGACTTTAGCATTGCAACTGGTGAAAAGGTTTCATCGTAATCCACACCGTGGACTTGCCTGTAACCTTTTGCAACCAATCTAGCTTTGAAAACTTCAAGTTTCCCATCCTTGTCCTTTTTCAGTTTGAAAACCCATTTGCTTCCAATGGCTTGGTAGCCATCTGGCAAATCGACCAAATCCCATACTTGGTTTTCAGACATGGAGTCTAATTCAGATTGCATGGCTTCTTGCCATTGCTTGGAGCTAGGGCTCGTCATAGCTTGCTTGTAAGTCGCAGGTTCATCACTTTCAAGTAATAGAACGTCATAGCTCTCGTTCGTCAAAATACCTAAGTACCTTTCCGGTTGAGATCTATATCTTTGCGATCTACGCGGGGTAACATTTCTAGATTGACCATGATTCTCACCAGATTCTTCTAAAGATCTCTGAGTTTCATCCTGAATGTCATCTTGAGCATTCTCTAGAGTTTGTTGTTCGACTCGAATTTCTTCGAGGTCTACTTTTCTCCCACTTGTCATTTTGGAAATGTGATCCTTCTCCAAAAAGACACCATCTCGAGCAACAAACACTTTGTTCTCAGATGTATTGTAGAAGTAATACCCCTTTGTTTCCTTTGGATAGCCCACAAGGATACATTTGTCAGATTTTGGATGAAGTTTGTCTGAAATTAATCGTTTGACGTATACTTCACATCCCCAAATCTTAAGAAAAGACACATTTGGAGGCTTTCCAAACCATAATTCGTATGGAGTCTTTTCGACAGCTTTAGACGGAGCTCTATTTATAGTGAGTGCAGCTGTATTTAGTGCATGTCCCCAAAATTCTAATGGAAGTTCGGCCTGACCCATCATTGACCTGACCATGTCTAGCAAGGTTCTGTTCCTCCGTTCTGACACACCGTTCCATTGTGGTGTTCCAGGAGGGGTCAATTCTGATAGAATTCCACATTCTTTCAGATGGTCATCAAATTCATAGCTCAGATATTCACCGCCTCTATCAGACCGCAGTGCCTTGATCTTCTTGCCTAATTGATTCTCTACTTCACTCTGAAATTCCTTGAATTTGTCAAAGGATTCAGACTTATGCTTCATTAGGTAGACATAACCATACCTACTGAAGTCATCAGTGAAAGTGATAAAGTAGCTGAAACCACCTCTAGCATTTGTACTCATTGGTCCACATACATCTGTATGGATTAAACCCAATAGTTCATTTGCTCTTTCTCCAACTTTAGAGAAAGGTTGCTTTGTCATTTTGCCAAGTAAACATGATTCGCATTTACCATAATCCTCTAAGTTAAATGGTTCTAGAATTCCTTCCCTTTGAAGTCTTTCTAAGCGTTTCAAGTTTATATGGCCTAATCGACAATGCCACAGATAGGTGAGATCTGAATCATTCTTTTTGGCCTTTTTGGTATTTATGTTATATACTTGTTTGTCGTGATCTAATAAATAAAGTCCATTGACTAATCTAGCAGATCCATAAAACATCTCTTTAAAATAAAACGAACAACTATTGTCTTTTATTATAAAGGAAAATCCCTTAGCATCTAAGCAAGAAACTGAAATGATGTTTTTAGTAAGACTTGGAACATGGAAACATTCTTCCAGTTCCAAAACTAGCCCGGAGGGCAACGACAAATAGTAAGTTCCTACAGCTAATGCAGCAATCCGTGCTCCATTTCCCACTCGTAGGTCGACTTCACCCTTGCTTAACTTTCTACTTCTTCTTAGTCCCTGTGGATTGGAACATAAGTGTGAGCCACAACCTGTATCTAATACCCAAGAAGTTGAATTAGCAAGTATACAGTCTATAACGAAAATACCTGAAGATGGAACGACTGTTCCGTTCTTCTGATCTTCCTTTAGCTTTGGACATTCTCTTTTGTAATGGCCTATTCCATCACAATAAAGACAGCTTGATGTGGACTTGTCCTGCTTTGATTTAGCATTGCCCTTGGACTTTCCACCTTTCTTGAATGGTCTCTTTCTAGCCTTGAGTAAATCTTTGGCTTCACAGTCCAGTACTATTTCAGCCTTTCTGACAAGGTGAATAAATTCTGCAACTGTTTCTTCTCTTGGTTCACTTAGGTATAGTTGCTTGAAGCGACCAAACCCACTGTGTAGTGAATTGAGCAAGACAGAGACTGCCATCCTTTCGCTTATTGGTGTTCCTAGTAGACTTAGGCGATCAAAATATGAACACATAAGATCCACATGGAACCTCAGTGGGACGCCTACCCTCTGTTTAGTGCGAAGGAGCTGAACATGTGTTTCTTGGACCTCCATCCTATAACACCTGTTGGGAGAACTAACCTTTAGACCAGACATTGATTCAATCAACTCATGGACGTTCAGGTCCCTGTCCTCCGTACTTCCACGACAGATATCCCTCAGATTCTTGATGAGCGTAAAAGGTTCATAGGCTACAAACCTTTTAGCCCAATCATCAGGGATATTGTTCAGCATGAGACTCATAACCTTTTTGAGATCCGCATCCCAAGCGTAAAATCTCTCAGGGGTCATGTCTCTGGCATAGTAGCTTGGCATGGGATGTGACAGTACATACTCAAGTCCATTGAGTTTGACTATTTCAACTAGCTTAGCTTCCCATTCAAGAAAATTTGTCAGGTTCAGCTTGACCATAAGCTCAGAACCCATGATGATGTTTTGATTGTTGTTTGCCATATTAAAAACTACAATTGAAAAGAATAAACAAATAAATAACCATTCACAGTTTCTCTTAATAAACTTAAATTCTAGCATACATGCATAATTCAATGTTTATTAAGCATTTTATTCAAGTTATGTGTTCCGGCAGGTGTGAATAAAATGATTCCAAGATCCTAAAATCATTGAAGAACTAAGCACAGTTTGTCGACTTAATCCTAGAACATCTTAGGTAAGCAAAAGCCTTTTGCTAATAGTCTAGAAACTATTCTTGGTTGATAGGTACGTCTAAGAACTTATTAGGTAAACCTATCGAATTTGCCACGACATAAAAGGACTCCTTACTTATATCGCTGAGTTTCACCAAAACTAACATGTACTCACAATTATTTGTGTACCTTGCCCCTTTAGGACCAATAAGTAACACCTCGCTGAGCGAAAACTATTACTAGATTGATGTAAAGGATATCCAAGCAAGTGTATATTTTGGCATGGCACCTTTTAACTCAATTTTTAAGTTTGGAACTTAAGGCTCTTACTATGTTGGTTAGATTTTAAGTGAACTAAAATCCTTAATCATGCAACATAATCAAGCTTTTGATCTCATGCATTTTAAGACATATTTAAAGCAATAAATAACTTAAAACATGCATAAGATATTTGTGATCTAGTATGGCCCGACTTCATCTTGAAGCTTTGACTTCAAAGTCCGTCTTGAAAATCTCCGTGGGAGGCACCATTTTCTTCAAATAGGATAAGCTATAACTAATTACAACTATTTGATGGTTCGCAGACCATATTTGAATTGAAAAATAACTTTGGTACTTTAGACCAATTACATTCAAATTAATGGTACGCAGACCATATTTTCTATCCTATTTGGGCCATACTAGTCACTTCATAACCTGCAAAACAGTACATATACAATATATACCATTCACCCATTCATTATCATGAATGGCCCACATAGCTGGTTAGTAAAACACATTATGCATCACGTAAACATTTGCAGCAATTAATCAAGGGCACCAATAATCTACCAATTATTCAGTCCTTATTAATTCTAATCAAGTTGTTTTAACCTTAAGGATTTGTAGACCTAATCAAGAGTTTATGACTAAAAAGCGCTCCCACTTAAACCAATAAATTCATATGCTTTACCAATTTTAAACATAAAAATGTATTTCTAGTCCAACCGGAAACATACAAATTTAATTAAAATTTAAAGCTCATATCAATTTATAATTGAATCCAAAAATTTAATTTAATTTCAGTCGTATTTAAATTAATTCATGATTTTAATTTTAGTAAAATAATTAGAATAAATAACATTTATTATAATTATAATATTCAAAATTAAAATCCAAGAAAATAATTCAAATTATTAATTTTAAAATTAATTAAAATTACGTGAACTGAAATTTTCAAATTAAACATTCAAAACGATCTAATCGTAACGCAAACACCCTACGCGTTGCACGCCCATGGACCGTACGCACACAGCCATTGCTGGCTATGTGCGCGCAGCCCATGCGCTCGTCGCATAGCTGCTGCTTCCCTATCGCAAGCCTCCGCACGCATTGGTGCTCGCTGCGCGCGCCAGCGCTCATCGCACGCGAGCTATCGCTCGCAGTGCGCGCGCGCGACATCGCTCGCTGGGCGCGCGAGCCATCGCTCGCTGGGCGCGCGACATCGCTCGCTGTGCGCGCGAGCCATCGCTCGCTTGCGCGAGCCATCGCTCGCTGGGGCGCGACATCACTCGCTGGGCGGGCGACATCGCGCGCTGTGCGCGCGAGTAATGCTGGGCGCAGCGCTCGTGGCACGCGAGCTTGCGCTCGCTGCGCGCGAGGCTGCGCGCTCTTGTGCGAGGCAGCGCGCGCTGTGGCGCAGCTCGCTTGCTGCCCACACGCGACTGCCTTGGCTCGCCCTTCGCCCATGCCCATTCGTTCATTGCTCGTGGCACACGACACAAGGCAGGGCTGCTGCCTTGTGCTCGTGCACTACGCCCTTGCTCATTGCATTCGTGCCGCACGGGCGACGAGCTCCCTTGCTCGTCGTCGCATGCCCGCATTATACAACACCCCTTAAGGGTAACACGAAGCGTCCATTGCTTCGTGCGTGCAAGTTATATGAACAAATCGCATAAAATTTAAAATTTATATTTAAAATTAATGACAAATTAATAAATATTATTAATTTCATAATTTTAGGGCGAAAAATCGAAAATTTTATTATCCAATTGATTTCCGATTGTTATGGATTCAAGTCTAGGTCATAAAAATTTAAAATTTATCGTAAATTTACAATTTTTATGGTGGTTTTTAATCATAGGTTTCTAATTAAATTACAATTAATTATGAAAATCAAATTAATTCTAAATTATTCTAATTTTCAACAAATTAATCATAATTACAAATTAGATTGCATAATTAACAAGACTAGGCATTCAAACTTGTTAAACATATGCAGTAGGTCAATCAAAAATTCAAGATTTATCAACAAGAATCGCAAATATTTAATTTAACATCTTAAATTTACGAAATTTTGCATTCGAAAAACTAAAACCTTCGAAAAGTCATAGTTAGGCTTCGAATTTGAGAATTCTGGGTTCGGCCGAAAAATACTCTTTTTGTCAAAATTTTAGAATGCCTTTTACATGCGGAATTGACACAAAAATCACTCGATTTGGATGAGAAACGAAGAAACTGCCGAAAAACTGCGTACGTATAATTAAATAAACGCAATTTGCAATTAATTAACAATTACGAAAATTAATCACCCCTTTTAATTCTTGCAAATTTGTAATATTTAACCATGTTCATGCAATTTAGATTATGAAAATAATAAGGGGCTCGTGATACCACTGTTAGGTTATGATTCATATGACAGTTCATAAATCATGCGGAAAAACCATAAAGCCAGGAAACATATTATTTACACATAATCATTTAGCATAGTTTAGATGCATACTCTTTGTTGCGTGCCTTCCCTAGCTGCGCCCGAACCGAACAAGAACAAGTCTTTAGGACTCCAAGTGTCGTCCCTCCGTAGATAGTCCACAGCACGTCCGGATCCGCCTTAAGATTGACCAACTAGAATCGCCCTTAAGGTTCTAATATTTTCGGTTAGGTAGGCAAGAATATTGGCTGATTTTTCTGCTTAAAAATCTTAGTTTTGAATACTTAAAACTTGTGTATAAATAATGACCCCTAGGCCTTTATTTATAGAGTTATGGAAAAGGAATCGTAATCCTAGTAGGATACGAATTAATTGAAATTAGAATCCTACATGAATTCTATTTAATTAATTTATCCAATTAGGAATAGGAATTTAATCATACACTAACTCTTGTAGATTTAGGAATCACGCATGAGCACAAACTCACACACACACGGCAGCCACAAGGGCTGCCCATGCGCGTGCGAGCAGCAGCCCACGCAGCGCGGCCCACGCATCCGTGGCCTTGGCGCGCGCTGGGCCTGCCTTGCGGTAGGCCTGGGCGCTGCCTTGGCTGGGCTTGTGGCGCGCGTGCTTGCTGGGCGATGGCCCGGCTTCGTGCTGGGCCTTCGTCCGGCAGGCCTCGTCCGATGCTAATTCGTACGATACGCTTCCGATTAAATTTCCAGTTCCGGAATTTATTTCCGATACGAACAATATTTAATATTTCCGATTCCGGAATTAATTTCCGTTTCGAACAAATATTTAATATTTCCGTTTCCGGAATTATTTTCCGATTCCGGTAATATTTCCGATTCTGACAATATTTCCGTTTCCGGCAATATTTCCGATTCTGGTAATATTTCCATTTCCAATAATATTTTCCGATACGTACCATGTTTCCGTTTCCGGCAACATCTACGACTTGGATAATATTCATATTTCCGATACGATCCATATTTCCGTTTCCGGCAATATCATCGTTTCCGGAGTATTCATTTCTTGCCTGTGACGATCTTAGCTCCCACTGAAACCAAGATCCGTCGGTTCCGAATATTCATAGATGGAGTATTTAATGCCATTAAATACTTGATCCGTTTACGTACTATTTGTGTGACCCTACGGGTTCAGTCAAGAGTAAGCTGTGGATTAATATCATTAATTCCACTTGAACTGAAGCGGCCTCTAGCTAGGCATTCAGCTCACTTGATCTCACTGAATTATTAACTTGTTAATTAATACTGAACCGCATTTATTAGACTTAACATAGAATGCATACTTGGACCAAGGGCATTATTTCCTTCAGAATGGGCCTAAACCCTATCAAGCTTCTAAGCAAGCTATTCAAAATCAGTCATTGCTCAAAAAAAAAAAAATGATTCAAGCAAACTAATTAATGGACCGCACACAACGACCATTCTATGAACGCTCGTTCGCACATACATATCATCATTCTAAGTATCGAACATTCACGAACGCGTTCAAAAGGAAAAATATACAACAACAAGAGCGATCAAAGTCTTACGCCATAGACTCGCCCAATTATCGCAATAACTGTACGCCTTAAAGAGCAACAGTTCCTTAAAATAATCGCCCCAAAGCGACAAGCACCGTAGTCCACCAATCGGCTACGACTTCTCAAGAAAACCATCACGTTCTAAAAACAAAGAAAAAAACAAAAGAAGAGAGAATACATAGAACTTCCAAGTGAAATAAACGAATGAACAAGAGGCCAACTGTGTCATCAAAAGACCAGCCCAAACAACACTTTCAACGCCCCACCTGGGCGTGAATTATTTCAACGCCCAGGCCTGGTCGCCGAAAATGAACCCAGGCTCAAAAAGGCCCTAATTCTGTTGGGCCCTGCCGCATCCATTCGACTCGAAAATTGCCGGTTTCTTTACTGGAAGTCGCACCTCACGGCTTTGTCAAGAATAGCACACCACTACAAAGATCGCTCGCACTTACGAGCACGATCCCAAACACGATCAAGGACATCACAAATTGCGTATCCCCAAAGAACCCCTTTGACAAGAAATGATCATCAAGCACGAGTGCTTGGGGGCTCGAAAGAAAATATATATTTCAAAAAAAAAGTATGCAAAGTTAAAACAATATTCCCTGACTACGCTGCACAAAGTCCCGTGTTTGGATGTCTCGAAAAATAAAACCGGTTTACGACCTCAAGACAAAGGTCGCCATTGACACTTATACATAGTCCCCTAATTAAGGACCCAGGTAGTGGCAAGATTGAGCCGAAAAGACTAGCTCAAGACCACGAAAGATGATGACCACAAGACAATGGTCCGTCTAAGCACGTTGTCAACCCACATGCAGGTTACAACTAAATCCGAGCATCCCTCGAAAGAATTCGCTCTTGCAAGAATGAATAAAAGAAATTCTCAAAAGAAATCACGACTTGCCCACCTCAATCGGGCAAGATCGCGCCACGAACCACGCGAGTTCCAAATTGAAAAGACGAATTCTGGGGCGTCCACCCTTAGCGGACAGGGTTCGCCCACCTTCAGCGGGCGGGGTCTGCATCACTAACCGCGCAGGTCCTCAGTTTTCGAAAAATAAAGTCTTCAAATTTATAATAGGCTCGCCATCTTCAGCCGGCGGGGTCTACGGCGCAAACCACGTAGGTCCTTATTTTCAAAAAAGCAAAATAAATTTCAAAACAGATTCGTCCACTTCTATCGGACGGGGCGTCCACCCTCAGCGGACAGGTTCGCCATCTTCAGCCGGCGGGGTCTACGTCACAAACCGCGTAGGTCCTTATTTTCAAAACATCAAAACAGATTCGTCCACTTCTATCGGACGGGGCGTCCACCCTCAGCGGACAGGTTCGCCATCTTCAGCCGGCGGGGTCTACGTCACAAACAGCGTAGGTCCTTATTTTCAAAAATATCAAACAGATTCGTCCACTTCTATCTGACGGGGGGTCCACCCTCAGCGGACAGGCTCGCCCACCTTCAGCGGGCGGGGTCTGCATCACTAACAGCGCACGTCCTTAGCCGCTGCAGCGATAACTTTTATTGGTTTTCCCTTTTTCCAAAAATTAAAGGATTGGTTTTTCGTTTTTCCAAAAAAGAGCGATGTGTTGGATTTTCCTTCGTTTTACGTCCTATAAAAACAAGGGGGTTTTCTCGTTTAGCTAGCCCTGAAAATGAGAATCTTTAAAAACGTTTTACCTCGTGATTGGGCTTGGCTAGGCCCAATTACACTTTACAGCTTTAATTTCGAAAACATTTGTAGCTACTCCCAATGACAAAGTGAGGGAGTTTCTACGCATCTTTAGATCCTTCCAATGACAAAGTGAGGAAGTTTCTATACTATCAGTTGACAAATCCCAATGACACGTGAGGGATATGTCGACACTTCAAGTGATGACCCTTAAGTCAAATGTTATCACTCGGGGGCTCGTGAGACCCTCGCAAAACAGGTCACATACACCATGGCTTGTGTGACGCACTCCGTCTAATACTTTGACCATCGTCTTACTCCAAGACTCAGTCAAAGTGTGGGCTAACTGTAGACACCTACTTTTGTCTCCATTCCCGCAAGGGAAAGGTTCGATGATGAAAGCATAAAAACTCCACTTGACAACGCATCTCCTATAAAATAAACGAATCTCGATTCCCTATTTCATTTCACCCGAAACATGCTATTTATGGAAACCTGCTAAAAATAGTAACTGCCGTAAAAGGTAGCGTCTAAAAGTGGCAAATCATAAAAGATAGAAACATGTCAGAATTAGGCGTTGCACTCCAACATAAATCCTAAATGAGATAGAAAACCGCGAGAATCCTATTCCTAATAGGATTCGGAAATAAGAGTTACGTATTAATCAAAATCCTAACGAGCCTAGAGTTCGTAACGGGCCCAGACGCATTCCGTCAAGAAATTGATACGCGCTAAAAGACTCAAATTAATCTCAAACTCTACGGATTTTAGGAATCTGAATCTGACTAAACAAAGCTGCCCAGACCCTATTTTCAACGCCTGGCTCTGGGCGCCGAAATCTTCGGCGCCCAGGCCTTGGCGCTGAAAGTACCTGGGTACGTCTCTTTTCCTAATTCTTTGCGGATTAGAACTCTGCAATTCTATCTTTCCATGAACTCTTCCCTATAAATAGGGCCCTAGTTTCGACGTGAAACAACACACAACAACACATAATATATTCTGAGTATTGACTCTAAACCCCTTAGCCTAAGCCTCTCGCTGCGAAACTGTTCACGCGTTCTGTCGCAATCGATCCATAAATCGAACAGAACGTATCCTGTCCCATAATTGAGTTTCGTTAAATAAAAAGGAGAAATAGCAAAGTCAAAGTGGTTAGTTTTCTGAGAACCGTGACGCACCTCTCAAGGGTGCGTCGTAATGTGTCCCTTTTCGATGATTTAACTGCTTTCCTCGCCCTTTTTATGAACTGTTAAACTAACCTAATATGATTGTTCTATCACGCCTAACAAATATAATATTTTTGGAAATTGGATTATCATGCTAGGTCCCTTAATGTTATTTAAATCAGATAATCACGATCGAATTAGTATTATATGTTGCATATTGCTAAAATCAATTCAGATTAGTTTAATAGTTAACGCATGTCCCTTCAATTATTTATGCTGAGCTAGTAAGGATATCCTGCCTCTGGAGTTATCGACGAGCGAATTACTCCTCTCGGTAGTTACAGTCCCCCGAACCCTCAATCTCTACCTTGCGGGTGTATATTGAGAGATCCCCACACCAGGGATCACAAGGGAACCTACGGCCGTCGTGGTCAAACATAATTGCACTCCCTTTATGTCACGATAACCGGGTTTTATCAGTTTTTCTCATTGTTGTTAAAAACTGAATGGCGACTCCTATATTACTAGTCAATTGGGTGTATACTCACAGGAAATCCAATTACACTTGATTGAATAAAAAGAATCGTCACACCCACGAGGGACAAGGTCACGCATTAGCCTCGCGCTTTTTCGACCCCCTCACAACTTTCATCTTATTTTAATGGAAATTTTGTTGAAAACTACCTTAAAGTTTGGACGTTTTGTGAATTGCTACCTTATAAAAAAAAATTTAATTTTGCTACCTTATAAGTTTGTTTAGTTTGAGTAACACTACCTTGTAACAGTTTCCGTCAATTTCCTCCGTTTGTGGGCCCCACCTCCAACGATTCCCTCCATTTTTTGAGTTGAATTTACCCCCTTATCCCTCCTTTACTTCCCTCCAACCACTTTCTATCTTCTCCTTTTATTTCCTCTGTCATTTTTCGCAACCTCTGTCCCTCCTCTCATTTATTCGTCTTTTTCATCTCCCTCACTCTCAACCACAAACGCATGAAGCTTTTACTGATGCTGTACTTCTGAGTTCATCATCAACACAAGATATGCTTCTCTCTCTTACGCACAAAAGGGTATTTTGGAAAGATGCCAACGACAGGCAATGGTCCACAAGTTAAAGGAAAGGGGATAATGACAGCGCAACAACAAGGAGGAGTCCAAACTAGGTATTAAACTGTTATAGGTTTGCGCTTTAAGTAGTATAATATGAGATTAATGAAGGAAATAATGCCCTTGGTCCAAGTATGCATTCAATGTTAAGTCTAATAAATGCGGTTCAGTATTAATTAACAAGTTAATAATTCAGTGAGATCAAGTGAGCTGAATGCCTAGCTAGAGGCCGCTTCAGTTCAAGTGGAATTAATGATATTAATCCACAGCTTACTCTTGACTGAACTCGTAGGGTCACACAAATAGTATGTAAACGGATCAAGTATTTAATGGCATTAAATACTCCATATATGGATATTCGGAATCGACGGATCTTGGTTTCAGTGGGAGCTGAGATCGTCACAGGCAAGAAATGAATACTCCGGAAACGATGATATTGCCGGAAACGGAAATATGGATCGTATCGGAAATATAAATATTATCCAAGTCGTAGATGTTGCCGGAAACGGAAACATGGTACGTATCGGAAAATATTATCGGAAATGGAAATATTGCCGGAATCGGAAATATTGCTGGAAACGGAAATATTGTCAGAAACGGAAATATTATCGGAATCGGAAAATAATTCCGGAAACGGAAATATTAAATATTTGTTCGAAACGGAAATTAATTCCGGAATCGGAAATATTAAATATTGTTCGTATCGGAAATAAATTCCGGAATCGGGAATTTAATCGGAAGCGTATCGTACGAATTAGCATCAAACGAGGCTCGCTAGACGAAGGCCCAGCACGAAGCCAGGCCATCGCCCAGCAAGCCACACGCATCACCAACACACGCCAAAGCCTCGACCAGGCCCAGCGCAAGCCAGGCCCAGCCGAAGCCATGGGCGCGCGCGGACAGTAGCATGGGCCGAGCGCTGTGCGCTCAGCGTGGGCCGCAAGGCCTGCGCGGGTGTACGGTGCTCGTGCGATGCTCGTGTGAGAATCCTAAAGCTATCGGGATTCGATAAAAGATTAAATCCTAAACCTATTAGATAAAGTTTATTTAAATAGAGTCCTAGCAGGATTCTAATTAAATAAATTAGTATCCTAATAGGATTCCAATTCCTTTTCCATACCTCTATAAATAAGGGCCTAGGGTCATTATTTATACACAAGTTTTCAAGTATTCAAAGCTAGGATTTTTAAGCAGAAAAATCAGCCATAACTCTTGCCCATTTAGCCGAAAATAAGTAGTACCTTAAGGGCGATTCTAGTTGGTCAATCTTAAGGCGGATCCGGACGTGCTGTGGACTATCTACGGAGGGACGACACTTGGAGTCCTAAAGACTTGTTCTTGTTCGGTTCGGGCGCAGCTAGGGAAGGCACGCAACAAAGAGTATGCATCTAAACTATGCTAAATGATTATGTGTAAATAATATGTTTTCCTGGCTTTATGGTTTTTCCGCATGATTTATGAATTGTCATATGTATCATAACCTAACAGTGGTATCACGAGCCTCTTATTATTTTCATAATCTAAATTGCATGAACATGGTTAAATATTACAAATTTGCAAGAATTAAAAGGGGTGATTAATTTTCGTAATTGTTAATTAATTGCAAATTGCGTTTATTTAATTATACGTACGCAGTTTTTCGGCAGTTTCTTCGTTACTCATCCAAATCGAGTGATTTTTGTGTCAATTCCGCATGTAAAAGGCATTCTAAAATTTTGACAAAAAGAGTATTTTTCGGCCGAACCCAGAATTCTCAAATTCGAAGCCTAACTATGACTTTTCGGAGGTTTTAGTTTTTCGAATGCAAAATTTCGTAAATTTAAGATGTTAAATTAAATATTTGCGATTCTTGTTGATAAATCTTGAATTTTTGATTGACCTACTGTATATGTTTAACAAGTTTGAATGCCTAGCCTTGTTAATTATGCAATCTAATTTGTAATTATGATTAATTTGTTGAAAATTAGAATAATTTAGAATTAATTTCATTTTCATAATTAATTATAATTTAATTAGATACCTATGATTAAAAACCACCATAAAAATTGTAAATTTATGTTAAATTTTAAATTTTATGACCTAGACTTGAATCCATGTTAATCGGAAATCAATTGAATAATAAATTTTCGATTTTTTCGCCCTAAAATTATGAAATTAATATTATTTATTAATTTGTCATTAATTTTGAATATAAATTTTAAATTTTTATGCGATTCGCTCATATAACTTGCACGCACAAAGCAATGGACGCTACGTGTTACCCTTAAGGGGTGTTGTATAGTGCGGGCATGTGACGACGAGCAAGGGAGCTCGTCGCCCATGCGGCACGAATGCAATGAGCAAGGCCATGGTGCACGAGCACAAGGGAGCAGCCCTGCCTTGTGTCGTGGGCTGTGTGCAATGGGCGAATGGGCGAGGGCGAGAGCAAGGCACGAGCAGTCGCGTGTGGGCAGCAAGCGAGCTGCGCCACAGCGCGCACTGCCTCGCGCAAGCGTGCGGAGCCTCGCGCGCAGCGAGCGTAAGCTCGCGTGCCACGAGTGCTGCGCCAAGCATCGATCGCTCGCGCGCAGCGAGCGCTGTTGTGCGTACGACGAGCGCTGCGCCCAGCGATGGCGTGCAAGCGCTATTGTGCGTGCGACGAGCGCTGCGCCCAGCGATGGCGTGCGAGTGCTTGTTGTGCGTGCGACGAGCGCTGCGCCCAGCGATGGCGTGCGGGTGCGTGTTGCGACGTGCGACGAGCGCTGCGCCCAGCGATGGGCTGCGGCAGCATGCTCGTGCGTCGAGCGCTGGCGCGCGCAGCGAGCACCATGCGTGATGCCTTGCGATGGTGAGCAGCAGCGATGCGAGGCAGCGCATGGGCTGGGCGCACATGGCCAGCGATGGCTGTGTGCGTATGGCCCATGGGCGTGCGTTGCGTGGGGTTGTTGCGTTACGATTAGATCGTTTTGAAACTTTAATTTGAAATTTTCAGTTTACGTAATTTTAATTAATTTTAAAATTAATAATTTAAATTATTTTCTTGGATTTTAATTTTGAATATTGTAATTATAATAAATTTAATTTATTCTAATTATTTTACTAAAATTAAAATCATGAATTAATTTAAATACGACTGAAATTAAATTAAACTTTTTGGATTCAATTATAAATTTATATGAGCTTTAAATTTTAATTAAATTTGTATGTTTCCGGTTAGACTAGAAATACTTTTTTATGTTTAAAATTAGTAAAGCATATGAATTTATTGGTTTAAGTGGGAGCCCTTTTTAGTCATAAACTCTTGATTAGGTCTACAAATCCTTAAGGTTAAAACAACTTTATTAGAATTAATAAGGACTGAATAATTTGTAGATTATTGGTGCCCTTGATTAATTGTTGCAAATGTTTATGTGATGCATAATGTGTTTTACTAACCAGCTATGTGGGCCATTCATTATAATGAATGGGTGAATGGTATATATTTTATATGTACTGTTTTGCAGGTTATGAAGTGACTAGTATGGCCCAAATAGGATAGAAAATATGGTCTGCGTACCATTAATTTGAATGTAATTGGTCTATAGTACCAAAGTTATTTTTCAATTCAAATATGGTCTGCGTACCATCAAATAGTTGTAATTAGTTATAGCTTATCCTATTTGAAGAAAATGGTGCCTCCCACGGAGATTTTCAAGACGGACTTTGAAGTCAAAGCTTCAAGATGAAGTCGGGCCATACTAGATCACATTTATCTTATGCATGCTTTAAGTTATTTATTGCTTTAAATATGTCTTAATTATGCATGAGATTATGGCTTGATTATGTTGCATGATTAAGGATTTTAGTTCACTTAAAATCTAACCAACATAGTAAGAGCCTTAAGTTCCAAACTTAAAAATTGAGTTATAAGGTGCCATGCCAAAATATACACTTGCTTGGATATCCTTTACATCAATCTAGTAATAGTTTTCGCTCAGCGAGATGTTACTTATTGGTCCTAAAGGGGCAAGGTACACAAATAATTGTGAGTACATGTTAGTTTTGGTGAAACTCAACGATATAAGTAAGGAGTCCTTTTATGTCGTGGCAAAATCGATAGGTTTACCTAATAAGTTCTTAGACGTACCTATCAACCAAGAATAGTTTCTAGACTATTAGCAAAAGGCTTTTGCTTACCTAAGATGTTTTAGGATTAAGTCGACAAACTGTGCTTAGTTCTTCAATGATTTTAGGATCTTGGAATCATTTTATTCACACCTGCCGGAACACATAACTTAAATAAAATGCTTAATGAACATTGAATTATGCATGTATGCTAGAATTTAAGTTTATTAAGAGAAACTGTGAATGGTTATTTATTTGTTTATTCTTTTCAATTGTAGTTTTAAATATGGCAAACAACAATTCATTCAACATTCGATCAATTCTCGAAAAGGAGAAGTTGAACGGGAAAAACTTCCTTGACTGGCAAAGGAACTTGCAAATAGTTCTTATGCAGGAAGAAAAGGAGTATGTCCTAGAAGAGGCGATGCCCGAAGCCGCAGGCGACGGGGTCACTCAGGCAGCCCTCAATCGTTGGATTGATGCCAACAAGGATGTGAAATGTCTAATGCTCGCCACCATGAGTGCAGATCTGCAGAAAACGTTCATCAACTCAGATGCTTTCACAATCATCAGTGAGTTGAAGAACATGTTCCAAGATCTGGCTCGAGTCGAAAGATTCGAGACTCATAGGCAAATTCTTGAGACCAAGCTTAAGAAAGGCGAGCCCGTAAGTCCACATGTTCTCAAAATGATTGGACTCATTGAGAATATGAGTCGGCTGGATCAGCAATTTTCTCAGGAAATGGCTATAGACACCATCCTCCATTCTCTTCATAGTGGGTATGATCAGTTCAAACTGAACTACAGTATGAATAGTCTGGACAAAACGCTCACTGAGCTTCACGGTATGTTGAAGACCGCTGAAAAGACGCTCAAAAGTGATAAGCAGGATGTGCTTATGGTGCGTGGGGGCAAGTTCAAGAAATCTGGAAAGAAGAGGAATGCTAAGAAAGGTGGCAACAAGGCCAACCCAACTAAGCAAACTGGCGCCAAATCTGTAAAGAGGAAGGTTAGTCAACCCACTTCTGAATCCGAACGCTTCTACTGCAAGAAGAAGGGGCATTGGAAGAGAGATTGCTTGAAGCTAAAGGAAGATCAGAAGAACGGAACAGTCGTTCCATCTTCAGGTATTTTCGTTATAGACTGTATACTTGCAAATTCAACTTCTTGGGTATTAGATACAGGTTGTGGCTCACACTTATGTTCCAATCCACAGGGACTAAGAAGAAGTAGAAAGTTAAGCAAGGGTGAAGTCGACCTATGAGTGGGAAATGGAGCACGGATTGCTGCATTAGCTGTAGGAACTTATTATTTGTCGTTGCCCTCCGGGCTAGTTTTGGAACTGGAAGAATGTTTCCATGTTCCAAGTCTTACTAAAAACATCATTTCAGTTTCTTGCTTAGATGCTAAGGGATTTTCCTTTTTAATAAAAGACAATAGTTGTTCGTTTTATTTTAAAGAGATGTTTTATGGATCTGCTAGATTAGTCAATGGACTTTATTTATTAGATCACGACAAACAAGTTTATAACATAAATACCAAAAAGGCCAAAAAGGATGATTCAGATCTCACCTATCTGTGGCATTGTCGATTAGGCCATATAAACTTGAAACGCTTAGAAAGACTTCAAAAGGAAGGAATTCTAGAACCATTTGACTTAGAGGATTATGGTAAATGCGAATCATGTTTACTTGGCAAAATGACAAAGCAACCTTTCTCTAAAGTTGGAGAAAGAGCAAATGAACTATTGGGTTTAATCCATACAGATGTATGTGGACCAATGAGTACAAATGCTAGAGGTGGTTTCAGCTACTTTATCACTTTCACTGATGACTTCAGTAGATATGGTTATGTCTACCTAATGAAGCATAAGTCTGAATCCTTTGACAAATTCAAGGAATTTCATAGTGAAGTAGAGAATCAATTAGGCAAGAAGATTAAGGCACTGCGGTCTGATAGAGGCGGTGAATATCTGAGCTATGAATTTGATGACCATCTGAAAGAATGTGGAATTCTATCAGAATTGACTCCTCCTGGAACACCACAATGGAACGGTGTGTCGGAACGGAGGAACAGAACCTTGCTAGACATGGTCAGGTCAATGATGGGTCAGGCCAAACTTCCATTAGAATTTTGGGGACATGCACTAAATACAGCTGCACTCACTATAAATAGAGCTCCGTCTAAAGCTGTCGAAAAGACTCCATACGAATTATGGTTTGGAAAGCCTCCAAATGTGTCTTTTCTTAAGATTTGGGGATGTGAAGTATACGTCAAACGATTAATTTCAGACAAACTTCATCCAAAATCTGGCAAATGTATCCTTGTGGGCTACCCAAAGGAAACAAAGGGGTATTACTTCTACAATACATCTGAGAACAAGGTGTTTGTTGCTCGAGATGGTGTCTTTTTGGAGAAAGATCACATTTCCAAAATGACAAGTGGGAGAAAAGTAGACCTCGAAGAAATTCGAGTCGAACAACAAACTCTAGAGAATGCTCAAGATGACATTCAGGATGAAACTCAGAGATCTTTAGAAGAATCTGGTGAGAATCATGGTCAATCTAGAAATGTTACCCCGCGTAGATCGCAAAGATATAGATCTCAACCGGAAAGGTACTTAGGTATTTTGACGAACGAGAGCTATGACGTTCTATTACTTGAAAGTGATGAACCTGCGACTTACAAACAAGCTATGACGAGCCCTAGCTCCAAGCAATGGCAAGAAGCCATGCAATCTGAATTAGACTCCATGTCTGAAAACCAAGTATGGGATTTGGTCGATTTGCCAGATGGCTACCAAGCCATTGGAAGCAAATGGGTTTTCAAACTGAAAAAGGACAAGGATGGGAAACTTGAAGTTTTCAAAGCTAGATTGGTTACAAAAGGTTACAGGCAAGTCCACGGTGTGGATTACGATAAAACCTTTTCACCAGTTGCAATGCTAAAGTCTATTCGGATAATGTTAGCAATCGCTGCATATTACGATTACGAAATATGGCAGATGGATGTCAAAACTGCTTTCTTAAACGGCGTTTTAACAGAAACTGTGTTTATGACACAACCTGAAGGTTTTTAGGATCCAAAGAATGCTAAAAAGGTATGCAAGCTAAAGAAGTCAATCTACGGATTGAAGCAGGCATCCAGGAGCTGGAATATACGTTTTGATGAAGCAGTCAGTGACTTTGGTTTCATCAAGAACGCAGACGAATCTTGTGTATACAAGAAGGTCAGTGGGAGCAAAATTGCTTTCCTAGTATTATATGTCGACGACATATTACTTATCGGAAATGACATTCCTATGTTAAACTCTGTCAAGATTTGGCTTGGGAAATGTTTTTCGATGAAAGATCTAGGAGAAGCACAGTACATATTGGGCATCAAGATTTACAGAGATAGATCTAAAAGGATGATTGGACTTAGTCAAAGCACTTATATCAATAAGGTGCTTGATAGGTTCAAGATGGCGGACTCCAAGCGAGGATACCTACCCATGTCTCATGGAATGACTCTAAGCAAGACTCAGTGCCCAAAAACACTTGATGAGCGTAGACGAATGAATGGGATTCCATATGCGTCATTGATTGGTTCAATAATGTATGCTATGATATGTACACGCCCGGATGTTGCATACGCACTCAGTGCTACGAGCAGATACCAGTCAGACCAAGGAGAGGCACATTGGACTGCTGCCAAGAATATTCTGAAGTACCTGAAAAGGCACAAAGATGACTTCCTGGTCTATGGTGGAGATGATGAATTAATTGTTAAAGGCTATACGGACGCAAGTTTCCAAACCGACAAAGATGATTTCAGATCACAGTCTGGGTTTGTCTTCTGCCTCAACGGGGGTGCAGTAAGCTGGAAAAGTGCTAAGCAAAGCACCATTGCGGATTCTACAACTGAAGCGGAGTACATTGCTGCACATGAAGCAGCAAAGGAAGCTATATGGCTAAGGAAGTTCATAGGTGAACTTGGTGTAGTCCCCTCCATTAAAGGACCGATAGCCCTGTATTGTGATAATAACGGAGCTATTGCACAGGCAAAGGAGCCTAGACACCACCAGAGAGTCAAGCATGTACTTCGTAGATTTCACCTTCTACGAGAGTTCGTTGAAAGAAAAGAAGTCGAGATAAACAAAATTGGAACTGATGACAACATATCAGATCCATTGACTAAACCTCTGCCGCAGGCGAAGCACAACTCGCAGACTGCAGCTATGGGAATCAAGCATATTGGAGAATGGCTTTCATATCCCTGTTTAATGTTTTAAAGTTTTAGAGTTTAAATCTTTGTAAAACATTATTGGTTAATCATTCACAATAAATGAAAAGAATTCATTTTTCCATTTAATTTGTGGTTTATTAAATGATGAGTCCCTTCAATTTGACGATATATTCAAGATAGACTGTCAGGACCAGTCCTGTGACTAAGAAATGTCTATCAAGTGAACTTGAATGTCAAAGGTTGAAAATGGTCCCTAGTCGGAGTTTTCTATAAAATTGGACGCATAGAAAACGTTAGACGATTAGAATGCAAGATGACTAGTAGTTCTGTTTCTTGAACTATGTGGACATGGCAATATCATAATCATTTGCATAGATACTTACTTTGGGAAGACTAGTATCGGACAAGACCTATGAAACTTTACTGTAAGAGATGAAAATCTGTCATAAGTGGGAGACTGAAGGAAATAATGCCCTTGGTCCAAGTATGCATTCAATGTTAAGTCTAATAAATGCGGTTCAGTATTAATTAACAAGTTAATAATTCAGTGAGATCAAGTGAGCTGAATGCCTAGCTAGAGGCCGCTTCAGTTCAAGTGGAATTAATGATATTAATCCACAGCTTACTCTTGACTGAACCCGTAGGGTCACACAAATAGTACGTAAACGGATCAAGTATTTAATGGCATTAAATACTCCATATATGGATATTCGGAATCGACGGATCTTGGTTTCAGTGGGTGCTGAGATCGTCACAGGCAAGAAATGAATACTCCGGAAACGATGATATTGCCGGAAACGGAAATATGGATCGTATCGGAAATATAAATATTATCCAAGTCGTAGATGTTGCCGGAAACGGAAACATGGTACGTATCGGAAAATATTATCGGAAATGGAAATATTGCCGGAATCGGAAATATTGCTGGAAACGGAAATATTGTCAGAAACGGAAATATTATCGGAATCGGAAAATAATTCCGGAAACGGAAATATTAAATATTGCGTGTTGCGACGTGCGACGAGCGCTGCGCCCAGCGATGGGCTGCGGCAGCATGCTCGTGCGTCGAGCGCTGGCGCGCGCAGCGAGCACCATGCGTGATGCCTTGTGATGGTGAGCAGCAGCGATGCGAGGCAGCGCATGGGCTGCGCGCACATGGCCAGCGATGGTTGTGTGCGTATGGCCCATGGGCGTGCGTTGCGTGGGGTTGTTGCGTTACGATTAGATCGTTTTGAAACTTTAATTTGAAATTTTCAGTTTACGTAATTTTAATTAATTTTAAAATTAATAATTTAAATTATTTTCTTGGATTTTAATTTTGAATATTGTAATTATAATAAATTTTATTTATTCTAATTATTTTACTAAAATTAAAATCATGAATTAATTTAAATACGACTGAAATTAAATTAAACTTTTTGGATTCAATTATAAATTTATATGAGCTTTAAATTTTAATTATATTTGTATGTTTCCGGTTAGACTAGAAATACATTTTTATGTTTAAAATTAGTAAAGTATATGAATTTATTGGTTTAAGTGGGAGCACTTTTTAGTCATAAACTCTTGATTAGGTCTACAAATCCTTAAGGTTAAAACAACTTGATTAGAATTAATAAGGACTGAATAATTTGTAGATTATTGGTGCCCTTGATTAATTGCTGCAAATGTTTATGTGATGCATAATGTGTTTTACTAACCAGCTATGTGGGCCATTCATGATAATGAATGGGTGAATGGTATATATTTTATATGTACTGTTTTGCAGGTTATGAAGTGACTAGTATGGCCCAAATAGGATAGAAAATATGGTCTGCGTACCATTAATTTGAATGTAATTGGTCTATAGTACCAAAGTTATTTTTCAATTCAAATATGGTCTGCGTACCATCAAATAGTTGTAATTAGTTATAGCTTATCCTATTTGAAGAAAATGGTGCCTCCCACGGAGATTTTCAAGACGGACTTTGAAGTCAAAGCTTCAAGATGAAGTCGGGCCATACTAGATCACATTTATCTTATGCATGCTTTAAGTTATTTATTGCTTTAAGTATGTCTTAATTATGCATGAGATTATGGCTTGATTATGTTGCATGATTAAGGATTTTAGTTCACTTAAAATCTAACCAACATAGTAAGAGCCTTAAGTTCCAAACTTAAAAATTGAGTTAAAAGGTGCCATGCCAAAATATACACTTGCTTGGATATCCTTTACATCAATCTAGTAATAGTTTTCGCTCAGCGAGGTGTTACTTATTGGTCCTAAAGGGGCAAGGTACACAAATAATTGTGAGTACATGTTAGTTTTGGTGAAACTCAACGATATAAGTAAGGAGTCCTTTTATGTCGTGGCAAAATCGATAGGTTTACCTAATAAGTTCTTAGACGTACCTATCAACCAAGAATAGCTTCTAGACTATTAGCAAAAGGCTTTTGCTTACCTAAGATGTTTTAGGATTAAGTCGACAAACTGTGCTTAATTCTTCAATGATTTTAGGATCTTGGAATCATTTTATTCACACCTGCCGGAACCCATAACTTGAATAAAATGCTTAATGAACATTGAATTATGCATGTATGCTAGAATTTAAGTTTATTAAGAGAAACTGTGAATGGTTATTATTTGTTTATTCTTTTCAATTGTAGTTTTAAATATGGCAAACAACAATTCATTCAACATTCGATCAATTCTCGAAAAGGAGAAGTTGAACGGGAAAAACTTCCTTGACTGGCAAAGGAACTTGCAAATAGTTCTTATGCAGGAAGAAAAGGAGTATGTCCTAGAAGAGGCGATGCCCGAAGCCGCAGGCGACAGGGTCACTCAGGCAGCCCTCAATCGTTGGATTGATGCCAACAAGGATGTGAAATGTCTAATGCTCGCCACCATGAGTGCAGATCTGCAGAAAACGTTCATCAACTCAGATGCTTTCACAATCATCAGTGAGTTGAAGAACATGTTCCAAGATCTGGCTCGAGTCGAAATATTCGAGACTCATAGGCAAATTCTTGAGACCAAGCTTAAGAAAGGCGAGCCCGTAAGTCCACATGTTCTCAAAATGATTGGACTCATTGAGAATATGAGTCGGCTGGATCAGCAATTTTCTCAGGAAATGGCTATAGACACCATCCTCCATTCTCTTCATAGTGGGTATGATCAGTTCAAACTGAACTACAGTATGAATAGTCTGGAAAAAACGCTCACTGAGCTTCACGGTATGATTGTTTAATTGATTGTTTAATGTTAAAATTTGATTAATTCATTGCTTAATTGGAAAACCCCTAAATTTTTAATTTCTAGGGTTTCTGGATTAGTGTTGGAAAACCCCTAAATTTTTAATTTGATAAATTCATTAGTATAACTAATTAGTTTATTAGTTTAAAAATTCCATGTGGTTACTATTTTGTTTGTGTTATGTAATCGAGTCGGACACTTGGCCACGTACCCGAGTCTGGACTTAGACACGTACCCGATTCGGGAATTATGTTCTTTTTTACTCACTGTTGATTTGGAGTTAATTTATAATTCAATTGGTAAATATAATTGTAGGAATCAGCAGTTGGGGTACATTGATCTTGCAATATGGATGGGGGGGGGGGGAAAGTTTGTTTTCAATAAAGGCAAAACTGATTATGTTGGTGGGAAGTTGTACACAAGATTGACTGTGTGGTTGCATGAGTTGAGTGTTTTTACTCTTAAGGAACATGTAATGAAAGGGATGAGTGGAACCATAGGTAGGATGTATGAGCATTTTAGTATATGGTTTAGGTTACATGGAAAGACTTTGACTAATGGTAGGAAGGTTATACACAGTCATGAAGATATAGGGAGGTTATTGGAGACAAAAGATGTGGGTAATAGGGTCATTTTGTACATAATTGAGGAACCCAAACCAGCATCTGTTGGCCCATCTATTACCTATAAAACTGCAACCTTTAAACCCCCAAGACCAATGCAAAGTTAAATTAGAACCTGGTGAATCACACAAGTTTTCACCAGTTAGGAGAAGCCCAAAGCTTGGTTTTGATCATGACATCATATATATGGGAAAAGGTAAACCCTCTGCTGAGAAACCATCAAGTAAACCAACTACAAAGAGTTAGAAATCCATCCCCCAAAACCCTCAAACTCCAGCAACTGGTTCCTCAGCCACTGTGAAAGCCCCTCCTCAAATTCCAGCCACTGTAAACTCTGAAAATCCTCCTCAAAACACTGTGAATCCTTCCCAGAACACAAGTCCTTCATCAAATATTTCCACCACTCCCACAAAGGTTTCACAAATACCCTTACTTAGTCCAGATGCAAAGAAATATAGCCCTAGGATCAAGAGTGTAGCTCAGAGATTAAAAAAGGAAAAAGGAAAAGCTGAGAAAACAGGGAAGAGTGGTGCTAAAAAGAGAAAATTGAGGAAGGGAAAAGGAAATAAAAAGGATGTTGGGGATGAGGATGGAAGCAGTGATGAGATGGGTGATTGGTCTCAAAGTGAATCTGATTTTTCAGATCTAGATGTAGATTTTGAGCCAGGGGAAGAGGATAAAAAACAAGAAGAGGAGGATGAGTTGTTCTGTGAGCCATTGTCTTCTGTTTTTAGGGGATATAATAGGGTACTTAAGGTGGCAGTAGATGAGGTAAATCAGGGGAGAGTAGATGAGGTAACTAAGGGGAGTGTGGATGATGTATGCAAAGCAAATCAGCAGGCAGGTGAAGGGTAGTCAAGGCCAGAATTTGTAGAACAGAATGTTGATCTGGTGGAAGAGGTGGAATATGATTCTGATGAGCTTAGCAGTCTATGTGGTTCAGATGATGAAGTAGATCCCTACCCTACTTTTATCCCAGAGTCAGATTTCTAGAAGAAGGTTGTGTTAAGTTTGGGTTTGAAGTTCCCGAGTGTTCATGCGGTTAGGAAAGCGATAAGGTATCATTCGATTGATAACCATTACGATTACTACTTTCTCCATAATGGAAGGCAGAGGGTGAGTGTGTATTGTAGGTATAGATATGAATGTCCATGGGATGAAAAGCATGCTAAGCTTGTGAAGTGTGTGTGTGAACATCCTAATAAGTGTAGGTTTAAGATTCATGTCAAGAAGCTAAGGATGGAAGAAACATTTCAGATCAAGTCTTTGAGGTTGAGGCATACTTGTGGTGTAGTTCATTCAAGTTCTAAAATCACATCCGAGTGGTTAGCTGAGAAATATTTGGAGGAGTGGAGGTCAGAACCATATTGGAAGCTTGTGAAGTTTAGGTAAAGGGTTTACAAGGAAAGGGGGTTGCATATTGGATACTACAAGTCATGGTTTGCTAGGGCTAGAGCCAAGTTGATTCTGTATGGTGATGCTGCAGATGAGTATGCTGCTGTTTATGACTATGGTTATGCAATTCTTCAGTACAACCCTGGTTCTTTAGCCTATGTTGTATGCCAGATCAGGGACAACCCAACCCCTCACTTTCAAAGGATGTATGTTTGTTTTGAAGCTCTAAAAGTGGGGTTTAAGAATGGATGTAGGCCCCTAATTGGAGTGGATGGTTGGCACCTTAAAGGGGCTCATCCGGGGATGATTTTGGTGGCTGTGAGCAAGGACGGGAATAACAATATTTTCCCCGTAGCTTGGGCAGTGGTGGAAGTGGAAAATAGTGATAGTTGGACATGGTTTCTTAATTTGCTGATGAGTGACATAGGACACCATGATGGAGAAGGCTTGACACTAATGTCTGATAGGAAAAAGGTAAACATGCTCCCATTTTGTTTCTGGTGCCTTATATTCTGTATTTTTACTAACTTGATGTATGTTTCTGTTTGATGTTTCAATACAGGGACTTCTGGATGCTATTGCTGCTGTGAGTTCAAAAGCCGAGGTCAGATTTTGTGCTAGACACATATGGGCTAACTTCAAGAATAAATTCTGTGGAACGGCTTATAAGGATCTGTTTTGGGCATCTGCTAGATCAACAACTAAGGTTTGATGTTTCTACTTGTCTTCGATTTGTTGCGTTGAGGGTTTCATGTTATGAATTGACTCGTATTATTCGATTTGTTGCATTTAAGGTTTCATGTTCAGAATTCACTGTGATGTTTATCATTTGTTGCACTTAGGGTGTCATGTTAGGAATTATTCACATTTCTGGCATTCATGTTGGTTGTAAAGCAAAGCATACTTGAACACGTACCCAAGTCGGGACTTGGACACATACCCGAGTCGGATTAACATAGGTTATTCCATTGCAATTATTTGTTATTGTTTGTTGATGTCATACTTGTTTTTGTTTGTTAAATGTGTATAGCATTGGCATGATTCTTACATGGCTGAAATCAAAGAGCTAAATGAGGATGCGTACAACTACTTGAATGGCATACCTTCTGTGCATTGGTGTAAATATGCATTTGGATCACATTCTAGGTCTAATATGTTTCTTAACAACCTTTGTGAGACATTCAATGCTGTCATAAGGGAAGCTAGGGATAAGCCAATAATTACATGCCTAGATTGGATTAGGAGGTACGTAATGAGGAGGAATGCTGAGAAGTGGGAGGGTATTCAGAACTATGAGGGTAGGTTTATGCCGTTTGTGGAGAAGGTTTTAGCCTGGGTTTCTGAGGCAGCTTTGAATTGTATTGTGTGCCCCTCTAGATTGGATGAATGGGAGGTAGAAACTGCTTTTGATAGGCATGTGGTAGATTTGAAGGCGTTGACATGCACATGCTTTAGGTGGGAGTTAACGGGAATACCATGTCCACATGCTTATGCATGTATTGTGAAGAAGAGGTGGAGGCCTGAAGATTTTGTTCATGAGTGTTACTCAAAGGCCAAATACTTAGCAACTTACTCGCCACGTATCCAGCCAATGCCCGGGATGAAGCAGTGGAAGAAAACTGATCTGCCACGACCTTTCCCACCACTGTTAAGGAAAATGCCAGGAAGGCCTAAGTCACACAAGAGAAATAAAGAAGCAGGTGAGGATGCTGGGGAGAGGTTTGTGAAGCGAGGGAAAAAACAGAATAATTGCTCAAACTGTAAGCAACCAGGGCATAACAAGAGAAAGTGCAAGAATGCAGCTGCTGTTATTCAACCCAAGGAACCAGGGAAGGATTACTCCAAGAATCCATGGGTGGTTGCTGACAGAAACAAGAGGGCTGCAAGAGTTTTAAGGGTGAGTTTTTGTCTTCTTTTTACACTTTAATGTTTGATTCAGAGCTTCAATGTTTAAAATGTGTATTTGTTGTGTGTATGCAGAGGTATCAAGCTGAAGGTGTATCAGACAGAGGCAGTCAAGAACAACAATACACATTTACTGCTCCACTTGAATCCAGTCAGACAGGAAGTTATCAACCTCCTCAATCCAGTCAGGCAGCAAGTCAGCAGCCACCTCAATCCAGTCAGACAAGAACCCATCAGCCAGCTCAATCCAGTCAGACAAGAAGCCAGCAGCCTCAACCATCACTTCCTCCTACTTTCAGACCCAAAATGCAGACAACCAAGAAGCCAGTTTGGAAGATTTAAGTAGTTTGTACAGCCATGTAATTCCTTTGAACATTTAGTTAATGTTTCCAATTAGTTGTAAGGTTTACATTTTGTCAATGACACTTAAAATCTGTTGCAACAATGTGTATGGATTCATTTGCTTGTTAATTATATTTGAAGTTCAAGCTCGGCTCACGCATGGCTCGTTTTAATTAAGTGTAGGTTTTATAAGTTGTTGTTGTTGTTGTTGTTGTCAGTTACTTGATTTGTTGTTCAGATGGTGTGTATGTAAATAAGTTGGTGTTCAAGTGGTGTGTTTAAGTAAGTGGACCAAAGTTGACTCCCGTTGACTTCGTGGACTGTTAGAGTCTTAAGGCTAATGTTAACCAAAATTTTAGGATTTCCCTCTAATTTAAACGAGCAAACATTATAAGGAGCTAATAACCGAACACAAATTAAACGTAGCTAATAACCCAACACAATTTAAACGGAGCTAATAACCTAACACAAATTAAACGGAGATAATAATTGAACAAATAATAATAAAAAGAGCTAGTGCTAGCATTACCATTACTAAATAATTAGAGTACAACTAATGTCAACAACATTACATTACATTCCATCCAATTTCCCGTTCCATTGTCGCGTTTACACTAAAGGAACTTCATTACAAACTTCAACACGCAACAAACAACTAATCCTACAACAAACCAGAATACAGAATGGGCAATTTCTTGGCCCTTATCCTCTGTCCCCTTCATTCCAGCCACTCCACCATTGCATATCCTTTCAAGCCTCTCATTGGCAGCAACAAGAAGGGCTTTGTCATCCTCCAACTTCTGCAATTCTGTCATCATGATCCTCAACTCTGTTTTCAGCAATCTCTTCTCCACCACCAATTCATTCGTCACGACTTTTTGCCACTCCACAACATCAGGATCAACCCAATAAAACCAACCACATCCTTTCCTACCAGTGTGTACATCAGAGAACTTACAAGTCAGGAATTTTCTCCCCGGGTTATCAGTTGTCCACGATGTCAACATCTTGGATGGAATGCCACAATAACATTTTTTGAAGCACAAGGAGACCCACTCGACATCCTGCAACAGTTAAAAAAACTAATTATTAGTATTTGATTTCTCAATCAAAAACCCCAAAATTGCAAATAACGATCACAATTGAAATTTTAAACCACGAACACCCACATTTTTAGTCAATTCAAGAACCCAATTTTGCAATCTAGTTGTTGTCACATGTCAATTAAAAGGTTTCAAACCCTTAATTTAGCAAAATTGATTCGAATTTAATAAAATTCAACAAGAACAAAAACCCTAAATTGAAAAATTAAACCCAGATATTGAAGAACAAAAACGAAATTAATGCACTTACCTTTTGGTTACTCGATTCCTACATCAAATTGCGAATCTTGCTTTGTCAAAAAAAATTAACCAGATTTTTGGATTTTTTTCGAAAAAATGGTTGAATGTGTTTGATAAGGGTTTTACAGGAAGTTTAAATAAGGGGGAAAAGGAGTTAAAGCAGTTGAATATAGCCGTTGGAGGTGGGGCCCACAAACGGAGGAAATTGACGGAAACTGTTACAAGGTAGTGTTACTCAAACTAAACAAACTTATAAGGTAGCAAAATAAAAAAATAAAAAATTATAAGGTAGCAATTCACAAAACGTCCAAACTTTAAGGTAGTTTTGCACAAAATTTCCTATTTTAAATAAATTCAACTTACTCTCCTAAAACTATGTGATGGTCAAAGTTTATCTCCTTTTAAAATATGGAGGGAGTATAAGTTAGATAGAGCCGCACGCATATAAATAAATAGATTAAAAATGTAAGGATTTATTTAAGGTGCCAAATTGATTAAAATGCTACTTTGGGTTTTTCCTATTGAGTATGTTGTCATTATATTCTCTATTCTATCATTGTGGCTTGTATTTTAGTAATATAAGGGAATACAAAAAATGAATTTACTAACCTCACATCTTCACTTATGTAATAGAGATATACTTCCTCCGTCTTTTAATACTCGCAACGTTTGGACTTTTGTGACTATTCATATAATCTACTTTGACTATTCGTAGTGTTTTCTATATAAGATAAAATATAGTCATGTGGGATCTTGTTAGATTCGTCTCAATGTGTATTTTCAAAATATCAACTTTTTATAATTTTTGCATAAAGATAATTTAAGATATAAATGATCAAAATTGTGCATCGGCATTCGTGAAACTAACAAATGTTGCGAGTATTAAAAGACGGAGGAAGTATAAGGTATATAGGATTTTAATTAATTATCTCTATGATATAAAACTCCATATGATACGATTCCATTCCATTTCTTTGAGTGGACCAAACAACTCCTTAGATGAAGCTTTTTTTCCCTTTTTCCAAGAAAAAAGGAGTTTACAAATATTACCAATACAAAAGAACCGATGAAAATGAAACACACGAGAAAACTAAAGAAATAAAAGTAAACAATATTTCGCCAACGTCAACTTTCAACGTCCCACGTTCCTTCCCGCTTCCCAGTTGTGACGCACTCGGTCGCGTGAAAGTCAGTTATCCTAACATGACCCTGGTTAAAATGACAAAACAATCCTCAAACAAATTCCCAAATCACAACCCTTACCCTTCTCCAACCTCCATAAGTACAGTTAAAACGACACTAACAATTTCTGTCCGTTGCATTCCCCTCTCTATATCTCTCTTAACCACTTTCTCTCCCCTCCAAAAAAGCTCAAACCTCAACAATGGCGATAAACATAACAACATCAACAAAGAAAAAATGGTTCGTAAAAAGGTTAATGAATAAAGAAGCATGGCGATGGAGAATACTAAGCTCAGGCTTTAGGTTCAATTGGAAGAGGCTTAGCACCATCAAATTCTCTTTCCTACATGATTTTCTCTTCAAGATTGTTTCGGTATTCGAAGCGGTTTTCCTCGTTTCTAGCCTCTGCTTCTTCTTCCTCTGCTGTGGCTGCCATTTTTGACCACTTAATTAACTTATTCATTTCATTTCATTTTTGATTCGCAATGTCGGATTTCGGAAAATTGCAACACAATTAATAGTCTCTCGGTGTATTATTTGGTTCAATTTTTAGTTGTCACTAGCAAGTTTTCTAACCTATTTTTTTTTAGCTTCAGGAATTTCGTTTTCTTTAACAGTTTGAAATTTGTAATTTTTTTTTTTTTTTTACTTGTAATTTGTAATAACTAGTATTATTATAATAACTAATCTTTTTATTATTGTTATTATTTAGTTTCATTTTTATTATCTGTTCTAAATTCTAATGCAGACTTTGTTTTATGAGTGAGTTTTGGACCGGAATCAGATATTTGAAATTCAAAACCGCCGATTTATTCCACCGCGTGTAGGTTAATGACTTAATTGTCACATTACTAGTTTGATGAATAACACTATAGAAATAAGACCTAATTATCGTAGGCTTTCTGGATGAACGCACAATTTGACCATAAAATTTGGGTAAAAGGAATGGAAAAGCGTGTCAGTGAGTGAAGGTATTCAAAAAATTTGTGAGTGATTGAATAAAATTTGAGAAAAGATGCGCAGCAGTAATGTCATTTTCAATAGTCTTTGAATTTGTAACGTTAGGGACTGGAGGCAATTAAGAAGAGATGTAATCATAGCTTTCACAACTTTTAGAAAGATAATTAGGCCAGTATTACTCCATATGGGTCCAGGCTGTCAAAAAAGAATATAGAATATATTTTGTACTCATGGAGTCATCAGTCGTGACTCATGGCTCATGGGGTAACAGATTAACAATGTACTTGTAGATAATATTTGAACTAAAATCAGATATTAGTTGTTGCTCTAATAATTTTACCTAGTGGCAAAAAAAAAAAAAAAAAAAAAAAAAAACGTTTGTACTCCATCCGTTTCTTTTTATTTGTTACGTATTCCTTTTAGGGTGTTTCACAATGTTTGTTACGTGGGAGAATCTTTCCTTTTATAAACATATTATACTATCATTGCTGTGCCATCTTTTAATTTTAATTGGTCTAATTTTTTCAACTCAATAAATATCTTTGCAATTTCCCAAGTGTGTTAAGTTAGCAATCTTTGTGCTTTTTCATTATTGGTTCATTTTGATAAATAAAACAATTTTATTGGTTGTTGTAATGATTATTGGATTGAGATTTTACTTGAATTTATTTTTTTTAATAAAAAAAAATCTTTATTATATGTTAATAAACGTGCAAAAGTCCAAACGTAACAAACAAAAAGAAACGGAGGGAGTATTTTTTAATAAAAATAACCTCTCTGATTAAACGAACTTACGAAGTATTCTATAAAAGAAGTACTCCGTATGTGCATCTAAGTTTTATAAATAAGACCAGTTGGATTTACAAAGAAATTGAATTTTCCAAACTTTATGAAAGCCTTTTTTTTTCCACCTTTAAAAACCTATTGAGCTGGAACTACCTTCCTTAAGGATAGTCCTCGAAAGCAAAATCCCAGAAGCTGTATGGGTACAATCAAGATACGACGAACTAGTCATGCTCGACGAGCGTCGGCTTCAAGCCGCTCACCATGTGTCTATCAGCGCCGAGTGGCTAGACATTTCAACAAAAGGGTCAGAACCCGAAATATCAAGGAAGGCGAGCTTGTCATGAAAGCCCTTCGCAAAAGCGTCATGGACCCAAGGGGAAAATTCAGACCCAACTGGCCCGGACCATACATTGTCAAGAAAATCCTTTCCGTGGGAGCAGTCGAGTTAACGGATGTCGATGGTACCGAGTTCCGTTCTTTGACGAACCTGGATCAAATCAAGAAGTTCTATGTCTAAATTCAAAATTCAAGTCCAATGTTCAAAAGTTCTGTAGGTTAGAACTACGTTCGGCCTGATCCCTTAACGGGACACGTAGGCAACCTCATTCCAAGACCCGACCACCTTAATACAAAAAAATTCAAAGTTTCCCCAATAAAGGGCATCCTAAAAATCAAATCAATTTCAAAATTCAATCGTTGCCGTTCTCATTCCAAATGTGCAAGTAAAAAGCACGTTCAAGCGGAAATTGGCACAACTTTCAAAAGACTTTTATTTTGGCTCTAAAACCTCAATCCAAGATAATTCGATTACAAGGTCGGGATCAAGTGAAGCAAAGTTATTCAAAGCCTTTTCACTTACACTAAACACGTTGTCTAAACACATTCTAAAACACATCTCTTACAAATACAATTTCAAACACATCAAGCCTACAAAGATCGGGGGTTGAGCGACTATGCTCCTGAGTCCTAGCACCTCGAGTACTATCCCCTTGCCCTTCTTACAATCATTCATCCACCTTTCCCTTGCCCAAGCGGGGAGAAAGAACTTGCTAATCTTCCAAGACGGGAGGACGATGAACCTCCTCTGGACCAAGAACGGTCAAGCACCGGACGGGCCAAACTCCCGTCACCTTCTTCATAATCAATTGATGCAGGGCGTCTAGCTCTAGAATCTCTGGCTCCCATGGACGTGGAGAAAGAAATTTCCCTTTGGCTTGGGCCTTTCATCCATACAATGTAACCCGCAGACAGATTAACATGCTTAGGTGGGAACTGAATATTCAAGAATGGTTTGGCAACCCAATACCTCCTCCACTGTGTAAGACGGTCAACATTCAGTACAATAGGCTTCGGATGCTCCATAGCACAATCCGGAACCTCTTGCCTCAAGCCATATTGTCTCAACACTCGAGCAGGAGAGTAGAAGACCAATCTCGAAAGGTTGGGCACCCTCAAAACAGTAGAACCGGGTGCATGTCTCATAGAAGCAATCCCCACCACGGAATTACCCACCTGATACAAGATCCAATCTCCGAAATCACACTGCGCCACTCATCCAATGAAAGCCGACCATACATCATGGGCCGCACAGTGAATCCCTTCCTATTATAGCTTGCCATGTTCTCTGGTGGTGCCACCAACATGAGTCTCTCCATAAGCCAAACCTTGGGAAAAATACAAGAAAGCAATTCAATATTCAATGTTCTAAATACAAACGCAAATTTCAATATACAAAGAACTCCAGATCCTTACTTGGAGTAACGTCGGGCTTCCCGATGGCATAGAAGAAGGGTCCGACTAGCATATCAAGACCTAGCCGTGTCTCGCCAATCACGAGCGACATTGGGTCTCTACCACAAGCAAACTGCTCTACAATCTCCATTATGGAGGCATCTGTAGGGGAATACAGTTAAATACATATTAACGCAGCGGAATAATCCCCAAAGCCAGGAAGCATGTATAAAGTACATATTAAGAAAACTTACATTCGAAGCGTGTTTTCCCTAGTTTAACGATTCACGAACACGAACAAAGAACTACGATTGTCGTTCCTCTACTTGGTTCACCGACACGTTCAGATCCGTCTTGAGATTCGTAGCTTAGACGTCACTCAAGAGTTGTTAGCTTTTAGGGAAGAACAGTATGAACGGAGGCAAAGAGAGAATTAGGGTTTCTCTTTGATTAGGTTAAACTGAACTCACGTAGAATTAGAATTTTTGTAATGGAAAAACATAATGAATGGTGGTGTGTTATAACCCTAAGGTTATAACATGACCGACCAAGGCATGAAGCCTCAACCGGCCAACACACGCACCAAGCCCACGAGCAGCGCGCACAAGGCATCGCAGCCATGGGCCTTGGGCCTCGCTGCTTTGCTTGCTGCCTTCGCTGCTGTCCGCGCGCGCCTAGTCGTGCCTTGCGGGCTGGCTCTCGCTGCTTGCGAGCTGCTGGCTCGTTGGGCCTTGCGCGCATGCGCGCTTGCCTCGATGGGCCGGCAGCCTCGTCTCGCTCGTATTCCCGACCAACGCCTTACGGCTATTGTTTATCATATATTACTTGACCAATCACTATCGTACGATACGATTATTCGTTTCTCTTAGCTTACGAATATTCGCGATACGATATATGATTCCGATCCAACGTCATATCGTATATTTATTTTTTTCAGAACTAATTCCCGAAATATATTAAATGATTTCCGATTCATTTAATCCGGTGATCTGTTACATGCCATTGGTGTGACCTTATAGGTTCAGTCAATAGTAAGCTGTGAGCCTAATATAGATTAGAACTCACTGATTGAAAGCATTGCTCCAGCTAGCTGTTCCGATCACTTGATCTCACTGAATTAATTGTTCGTAATTAACCTGAACCTTGGTATTAGGCTAATGCACCTTGGGTGAAGGACACATTTCCTTCAGTCTTCCCACTTGTCATTCAGACAAGTGTGCATTCACATTCCTTTGTCGCTTAGTGTTACTTGCTGAACATAAGGTAAGATCCAAGCCATCCTTATTAGGTCCAGAAGTGTTTCTCGGATTATTGAGTTCAACTGTTAAACTTTTACAGAAGGTTAAGCCTTAACCATTCTCAGCACCGCCATGCATTTTCACAGTATCTAACTCTCGGAGAGGCCTTGTTACACAACAACACTATATCCTATCAAAGATAGGAGGACAATCCATTCTTGCAATATGTGAACACTCACCTTGATTCAGAGTACGCCCAATAACTGCTTTTATAGCCTCCTTTTACGGTGCGACGTTTTGCGAGCATTAGAGCGAACTAATCTTCAAACGAGCAATCATAATTACTCATGTTCTAAGGAATGGTTCTAATCACCATTAATGAGAACTGCTTATGACATGACTTTAATCTCTTAAAGTGTTCTCATGGTCAATCCGATACAAGATCCAATAAGTATCTATGCAAAAGATTTTGACATCCAGTCAATCTAGTTCAAGAAACCGAACTACAAATCTACTTGCAATCTAATCTTCATTAGTCATTGGTCTTCCACCTTTCATTGCCCAGGATTACGGATCCTTTGTGACTTTAATATTCAAGTTCACTTATGGGTGTTTCTTTGTCGAAGAATCCATCTTGACATCCCATTTGAATGTTTTGAATCACTTGGACTTTTTATTTATCACTAAACCAAATTAAATGAATATGAAATAAAGAATTTCATAAATATGAAATGGTTAAACCAATTGTTTTAAACACAGATCTAACAGATGTTCTAAAACAAAACTTAGAAAATCAAAGCCATTCTCCAAAATGCTTGATTCCCATGGTTGCTACATGTGCGTTGTGCTTCACTTGTGGTAACGGTTTAGTCAATGGATCCGCGACGTTGTCGTGAGTTCCAAATTTGCAAATCTCGATATATTTCCTTTCAACGATTTCTCGAATTATGTGAAATCGTCGCAGTACGTGCTTGGACTTCTGGTGTAATACCCCGAATGTTTAAAACTCGATTAATTATGCTTAATTATTTTTATTTAGCTTAAAATCGTTAATCCTAATTTCGAACTTTTTTCTAATTAACGAAGTTTTATTTCGCTTGAATTTTTAATATTGTTACACGATTTATCATTTTTCATATTTTTTTTACGAGCTTAACTACCTTTTTAAATCTTAATTATTTCGGATTTTTAATAATTTCAAAAGTTCTTATTTTATTCGAAAACTAAATTTATTTTATTAGCACTTTATAAAAAGAATTATTTTGGAAATTAATCTTACTCAAAGTCATTTTTGCATTTTCTTTTCCAATTCTAAAAATAGCAATAAAATTCTGAAAGTTTGTCTAACATTGCATATTTACCAAAATGCCCTTTGACTCCATTGTAAACCAAGTCAGCTCTTCTTTCTCTCCTCCTCTGCCGTGTAAACCATGGAGTTTTCCATCTATATCACCTAATTTTCTCTAGCCTTGCTGATTCACTCACCTAAAATCACTAGACCTCATTACTCATCACCTAGTCTCCTCTATTTCTTACAATTGTCAACTTGAACTTTTGCAATTGGGATCATCAATTACGTAAGTAAGCAACTTCTTATTGCTATAAATTATTCCTCAATTTTTCAAGAAATATGCACAATCAAACAACCTCTATTTCAGTTTTCACCATTGAAAACCATGAAGCTTTTCACCATTATGAAATGTGTTTTAAGAATATATTTTTTATTGGATTGTGGGATATGAAATATGTTTATAAAGTGCGTTTTATTAATGGTGATATTCTAATGTGTTTATGAATGATTTTATAAGAATGATGTTTATGAGTTATGAATAAGTTACGAAACATGATAAATAAAAGTGTAACAGGTTATGGCAGTTAGTGGGGTTACTATTTCTAGGTCGTGCACGTACCGTCGTACCGCTGGACACCCAACAAGGGAGAGTGCTCCTTGAGGGTTACCGCAAACTAAAAGAGAAACTATTTAGGTACGAGCGTATGTCTAACAAGGGAGAGTGCTCCTTGAGGACTATCGCAAGGTGGGAGACGTCCCACAAGGCTAACTTGTCAGTTACCAAGTAAAATGAATGTTTTATGAAATATAATGGGAACTATTAAAGTTTCAAGATATAAATGATGTTTTATTATAATGCTTTTATTAAAGTGATTTTCTATATTCTATTCTCCCTGATTGCAAATTAAATAAAATGAATTGGAATGATTTTACGCTGTTAGGGTAGTATGTTACTGGGCCTCGGCTCACGATGTTGCTTTTGTTTTACGTACGAAGAAGATCATGGGATGCCTTAGAGTGAGGATGCAACCATCAAATTCACGATCGATGTCTAGTAATGATAACTATGTCTCACTAGTAATAATGGATGTATTAATTAAACGCTAAGTTTAATTTCATGTATGGAGTTAGATTTTAATATTAATGTTTGATAAATGTTAGGAATATTTATTAAGGTTTATTTAGATTATAATATAAATATTAAAGAACCAATTGAATTTAAGTATATTTACTGTTACTCAACAATAGTTAGTAAATTAAAAAGGTTGTCGCCTTGTACTTCCCACGAGGGAGATACGGCATGTGACGCTCCGACTAAGTTAGGGTTTTCGCTGCTAATTAAAGAAAATTAACCTAATTAATGATGTCTAGAAGTCGGGGTGTTACATCTGGTGGCTCCTAGGCTCCTTTGCCTGGGAAATGGCTCCGCTATTGTCGCAAAACAAAGCCATTGGTCCTTTAATGGAGGGGACAACCCCAAGTTCTTGGATGAACTTCCGAATCCAAACAGCTTCTTTTGCTGCTTCTAAGGCAGCAATATACTCGGCTTCAGTTGTAGAATCCGCAATAGTGCTTTACTTAGCACTTTTCCAGCTTACTGCTCTGCCATTAAGGCATAACACAAAACCAGACTGTGATCTGAAATCATTTATGTCGGTTTGAAAGCTTGCGTCCGTATAGCCTCTAACAATCAACTCATCTGTACCACCATAGACCAGAAACTGATCCTTAGTCCTTTTCAGGTACTTTAGGATATTCTTGGCAGCAGTCCAATGCGCCTCACCTAGGTCTGACTAGTACCTGCTCGTTGCACTGAGTGCGAACGAAACATCTGGCCTTGTACAAATCATAGCATACATGATGGATCCAATAGCTGAAGCGTAAGGAGTCTCACTCATCTTTCTACGCTCATCAGATGCCTTGGGACACTGAGTCTTTCTTAGATATGTGCCATGTGACATGGGTAGATGGCCTCTCTTGGCTCCCGTCATATTGAACCTAGCTAGCACTTTCTCAATGTAAGTGCTCTAGCTTAGTCCAATCATCCTCTTAGATCTATCCCTATAGATCTTGATGTCCAATATGTACTGTGCGTCTCCTAAGTCTTCCATTGAGAAACACTTTCCAAGCCAAGTCTTTACAGACTCCAGCATAGGAATGTCGTTTCCAATAAGCAGTACGTATGTCGTCTACATACAAGACTAGGAATGCAATTTTACTCCCACTGACTTTCTTGTATACACAAGATTCGTCCTGATTCTTGATGAAGACAAACTTATTGACTGCTTCATCAAATCGTTTGTTCCAACTCCTTGATGCCTGCTTTAATCCATAGATGGATTTCTTAAGCTTGCATACCTTTCCTTGATTCTTTTGATCGACAAAACCCTCCGGCTGTGTCATAAACACAGTCTCTTCAAGAACATCATTCAAGAAGGAAGTTTTGACATCCATTTGCCATATTTCATAGTCATGGAACGCGGCAATCGCAAGGATTATCCAAATAGACTTAAGCATAGCGCTGGAGAAAAGGTTTCACGGTAGTCAACGCCATGTACTTGCCTGCAACCTTGTGCTACCAATCTAGCCTTGTATATGTATACAATTCCATCCTTGTCTTTCTTGAATTTGAAGACCCATTTGCATCCGATAGGTGTAAACACATCTAGCAAATCTACCAAACCTCAAACTTTATTTTCAGACATGGGGTCGATCTCAGATTTCATGGCCTCTAACCATTTAGTGGAGCTTGAGCTCGTCATAGTTTGCTTGTAGGTCATAGGTTCATCACTATCTAATATGAGAACATCTAAGTTTTCAGTGAAGAGGACGCTTGTCCATCTGTCCGGCTAAACCTTAGTTCTATGTGACCTACGAGGGGCAACAACGTCTTGAGGAACTACTCCCACTGGCTCTTCTGAAGGCCTTGGAGATTCTTCACCTTGAACTGCTTCTAAAGAGTTCTTGGTTCGTTGTTTGTCTCGAATCTCTTCGAGGTCTATTATTCTCCCACTTGTCATTTTCGAAATGTGATTTTTTTCCAAAAAGACACTGTCACGAGCAACGAATACCTTGTCCTTTGACTTGTTGTAGAAGTAATACCCCTTTGTTTCTTTTGGATACCCAATGAAGAGACATTTGTCAGATTTTGGTTCGAGCTTGTCTGAAATCAATCTCTTGACATATGCTTCGCAACCCCAAATCTTTAGAAAAGACAACTTTGGAAGTTTCCCAGTCCATAATTCCTATGGAGTCTTTTCAACAGCTTTTGACGGAGCACGATTTAGTGTGAGTACTGCTGTTTGCAACGCACGTCCCCAAAATTGTAAAGGAAGTTCGGCTTGACCCATCATTGACCTGACCATATCGAGTAAGGTCATGTTTCTCCGTTCCGACACTCCATTCCATTGAGGTGTCCCCGGAGCAGTCAATTTAGAAAGAATACCGCATTCTTTTAGATGGTCATTAAACACGTGGCTAAGATATTCACCTCCTCGATCTAATCATAGAGCTTTGATTTTCTTCCCATGTTGATTTTCTACTTCATTTTGAAATTCTCGGAATTTTTCAAACGATTCTGACTTGTGTTTCATTAAGTAAATATAGCCATATCTACTGAAATTGTCCGTAAACGTTATGAAATAGCTGAAATCACCTCTAGCTTTCGTACTCATAGGCCCACATACGTCCGTATTTATTAGCCCTAGTAGTTCGCTTGCTCTTTCTCCCACCTTTGAGAAAGGTCGTTTTGTCATTTTGCCAAGTAAACAAGATTCGCATTGATCAATCTTCTCTAAGTCGAATGATTCTAGAATGCCCTTCCTTTAAAGTCTTTCCATGCGTTTTGTGTTTATATGACCCATTCGACAATGCCACAGATATGTGAGATCGGAATCACCGGTTTTAGCCTTTTTGGTATTTAAGTTATAAATGTGATTTTTCGTATCTAGCACATATAGACAATTTCTTGTTGTGCTGAACCATAAAACATTTCATTCAAAGAAAAAGAACAACTATTGTCTTTAAATTGAAAACTAAAACCTTTAGAAGCCAAACTTGAAACGGAAATAATGTTTCTGGTGATACTAGGAACATAGTAACATTTTTCTAGTTCCAAAACAAAACCACTAGGAAAAGAAAAAAATAAGATCCTACGGCTAATGCAACAATCCGTGCTCCATTTCCCACACGTAGATCTATCTCGCCTTTATCAAGCTTTCTACTTCTCCTTATTCCCTGCGAATTGGAACATAAGTGTGAGCCACAACCAGTATCTAATACACAAGAAGTAGAACTTGCAAGATTACAATGTATAACATACATACCTGAAGTAGAAGCAACGTTCCCGTTCTTCTCATCTTCCTTTCTCTTCAAGAAATCCCTCTTCAAATGCCCCTTCTTCTTGCAGTAGAAGCATTCAGAGTCAGCAAGAGAACGAGTCTCCCTTTTCTGTTTACCAGAACTGGAGCCGTTGGATTTATATGTGGGCGCAACCTTGCCCTTACCCTTCTTGCCCTTTCCCTTGCCAGATTTCTTGAAGCCCATTCCCTCATGCACCATAAGCATGTCATGCTTATTCTCTTCCTTGAGCGTCTTTTCAGCGGTTTTTAGCATACCGTGAAGTTCAGTAAGAGTTTTCTCCATACTGTTCATGTTGTAATTCAACTTGAACTGATCATATCCACTATGAAGCGAACGGAGAATGATGTCAATGGCCATTTCATTTGAGACGTCAGAATCTAGAGCTCTCATGTCCTTAAACAATCCAATAATCTTAAGAACATGCGGGCTCACTGGTTCTCCTTTCTTGTGCTTAGTCTCAAGGATCAACCTCTGAGTCTCGAATCTTTCGATTCTGGCCTGATCCTGAAACATGTTCTTCAACTCCGAGATAATTTGGTAAGCATCCGAGTTAATGAACGTTTTCTGAAGTTCAGGATTTATGGATGCAAGCATCACACATTTGACATCCCTATTGGCCTAGATCCAACGGTTAAGGGCAGCTTGAGTCACCTCCGGCCCGGCGGCCTCTAGTAACTCTTCCTCAAGGACATATTCTTTTTCCTCATGCATTAGAACTATTTGCAAGTTCCTTTTTCAGTCGAGGAAATTATTTCCATTCAACTTCTCTTTGTCGAGAATTGAACGTAAGTAGAACGAGTTGTTATTGTTTGCGGCCATTTGATTACTACATTTGAAAAGAATTTGCAATAAATAACCATTCATAACCTTTAATAACTTTGAAATAAATGCGAACATGCAATCATTAAAGCTATTAAAAATTTCATTCATGCAAAAGCAAAACATGGTCCAAAAATGAATGAAACGATTCCAAGACCCTAAAAGTCCTAAATCCTTAAGAAGCTTTGGCATGTCTTAAGTCTTTTAAGATTCTAGGTAAGGAAAACCTATTGCTAGTAATCTCCAAATTACTCTTGGTGAATAAATTAATACCATAATTTATCTCATTGCCACAACATATGCCATTGTTGTTTGAGTTAAAACCACAATCAACGTGTTCCTTTGGGATACCTTACCATCTAAGTCAACTAAAATAGCACCTTGCTTTAGCGGAAACCTACTACCTTAGCTCCCTAGATTTTTGTAAGTGCTTGATTTGGAAGGCAACTTTAAACTCAATATTACTTTGGACCTAGTTGTTTCTATGTTGGTTCGATTATTTAGTAAACTAAATCTAATCGATCATACAAACAACATTCATGCATAATATACATTCATTCACAATATATATAGTGCATAAATTAATTTTGGTGAACTAGTATGGCCCAAAACTTTGTCTTGAAGAATCCAATCTTCTTCACCTTGTTAGCTTGGCATCGTCTTGAACTTCATTCAATAAGCTAACTTAAAATTCTTAATTCCTAGAAATACTTGAAATAATTAAAATTGCATCAAATTTTCAATGGTACGCATACCATATTAAAAACTTTACATTCAAATATAAAACGGTACGCAGACCGTAATAAACTATCCTAGATTGGCCATACTAGTCACTTCGAGTACCTGCAATACATAAAATATACTTTCTATGCATTCATCCATTCGTATCCTAAAATGAATGGCCCAAATAAATATGCAAGTATTTACATGATTTATTTAAAAATCACGTTCACATAATACGCGTCCTAAAAGATTAATCAATTCCGAATTATTAATCCTTAGAATTATTCTAATCAAAATTTAATTTAATTAAAATAATGGTGCCCTACGAAAATAATTAAAATAATTATTTCATTTTAATTTCCTTAAGCGGCTCCCACTCAAACCAATACTTAATTTGGATAATTTAATTTTAATTACTTAATTAAACTCACGGCCCGACCCAAGTTAAATAAAATAAAAAAATAAAAAAATCCACCGTTAGCCATTTCATTCAAAAATAAAATTCAGCATCAAAGACTATAAATGAGATTATTCACCTATATTATATGTCAAAGAATTTAGCTAGATTCAGTATCTACTGAAACTGGATGAGCTAATGTCACATGAATAAAATTCAATTGGGAATTATTCTGCAAAATAATTGATCATGTATGATATAATATGAGGATCGCCAAAAATGTATCGTCGGACTTTAGGCAGTACAAGCATATACCAATCTCTATTGATCTAAGTAAATATTAACTAGATTGAGATCAAGAAAATGCTATGTTACTTGAAAAGGTAAATAGGAATTGTTCTTGATTCAAGGAAATGAAAATATGCCAAATATTGATGCTACACGCATAAACACTGGCAAAGGATCAAGCATGATCCCTTTGGAGTTAACCATTGGAAAAAACGAGCTACAATGCATCGTGTTTTGAAACGGCAACATGGATTGAAGACCATGAGTTGTTGCGTGGGAAATTAAATATTAATTTCTATGTTCTAAGATACAGCTGGAAAGTCTTCCACATATCTGTGAACTGCTTTGATAAGAAAAATCCAAACATAGCATCACTAGCAACCTACACAATTGAAGTAAAATACTTACTGCCTAAGAAGCAATAAAATAGAGTTGTTTATGTTATAGAGTTCTTCAGTGAACTTATGTGAATCACATGTCTACTGACTTGATGGTTCTTCATTGAAAAAAGTGTAGAACCACCATTGAAGCAAGAAAGACTAGATAAAAAAATAAACTTACTCAAAAGATCTTATCATACTGTCTCGAAATACATTCGATGGAAAGGATATTAAGATTGGCAAAGCATGATAACTAAACCTATGCAACAAGAGAGATGCAACACTCACATTGTGGCATTCGAAATCAAACATAGTTTTGAATTCCATTCATTGTTACAAAGATGGGTTGGAGGCCCATGGTTATAATACACTTGGGTTGAACATTTATCATATATGAAATGAATTTTCATATTCCATTTAAATCTTGGATTAGTATTAAATGGTGAGTCCTTTCAATTTGACAATATATTCAGCATAGACTTGCAGGACCAGTCCTGTGACTAAGAAACATCTATCAAGTGAACTTGAATGTCAAAAGTTGAAAATGGTCCCTGGTCGAAAATTTTCTATAATGGTGGACGCATAAAAAAACGCTAGACGACTAGAATGCAAGATGATTGTAGTTATGTTTCTTGAACTATGAAGATCGACATTGAAATGTCACAATCATTTGCGTAGATACTTACTTGACAAGACTAGTATCGGACAAGACCTATGAAACTTTACTGTAAGAGATGAAAATCTGTCATAAGTAAGTTTCATTATCTTATCAGGCACTAATTCCTCAATACCTGAGTGATTTGAGCTTACTTGTTTGAGAACTGGTTACCTTGACGCTGTCAACCGTCACACCATAAAAGGAGACCATAACGGCAGTGCTCGGGTAATTACCTATCAAACGAAGTCTAATCTCACGATCACAAGCACAACAAGAAAATGATGCATATTTAGACGGAATCTCTTCGACGTTCTTGGAAAGAGTCGCATTGAGATAGTGGGCACGAATATTGTATTTTAGTATTTCGACTCATAAATATACGAAACATATATCGACGCTCAAAACCGTCACTCCAGTATACAAAATAAACACGTGTAAACTTTTCACGCCTCAAATTTCCATAAACCTCGGTCTAAACTCTCACCTCCCATCTCCCACGAAACCCTCAACTACTCATCTGAAAACCAACTTGCGAACTCGCTAGTTCCTCTTCTTCACCAAAACCGAATCGCTCCTTGGCTATGACGAGGTTTTGAAGGGCTACCCATCAAAGAATTAGGTATTTTTTTCAAAAAAAATCCCCCTTGACCTTGCCCCCTAATTTAATTTTAGGGTTTATAAGTTTCTCCATAATCTAATTTTTCCTTGAAGCTCAAACTATCGGCGGCATATAGGATTCAGGTTTATCTGCTTTATTCTTTATGAGTAGGATTCAGGTTTATCGGCGGCATATAGGATTCAGGTTTATCTGCATATAGAAATGAACATATTACCGGAAACGGAAATATGGTTCACAATGGAAATATAAATATTATCTAAGTCGAAGATATTGCCGGAAACGGAAATATGGTTCATAACGGAAATATAAATATTATGGTAGTCGAAGATATTGCCAGAAACAGAAATATGGTTCATAACGGAAATATAAATATTATCGAAGACGAAGATATTGCCGGAAACGGAAATATGGTTTGTGTCGGAAATATTAACGGAAAAAAAAATATTGCCGGAATCGGAAATATTACCGGAAACGGAAATACTATCGGCATCGGAAATATTATCGGAAACGTAAATATTGTTCGAATCGGAAATATTTTCCGGAATCGGAAAACGAATCGGAAGCACGAAACGAGCGACGGGCCATCGCACGAAGCAATGGCCCATCAGTCAAAGGGCCGTGGCAGGAGCACCAAGCTGTTGGGCCAACAAGCAAGGGTCAGCGCGCATGGCAGCAACAAGCTACTGGGCAAGTGGTGTTGGGCCGATGCTTGTGCCAGCACGCATAGGTAGCTCGCGTGCCAAGCTACCTTGCTACGCCATCAGCTTGTGCACCAAGCTACTGATTGTTTAAATGGTTTATTTGGGTTTTGGTATTTTTGTGAAAAATTCCTAAAGCTTAAAATAAATATTTTGTGCATGTTTCCTAAAATCTAATGTTTCCTAAACTTTATTATTAAGGTTATGGAAACTTAGGGTTTTCCTATTTCCTATATATATACGTGGTCTAGAATCATAATCTACACATGAGTTTTCATACTTTGCCTATCACATTAAAAGTGAGATCCCGAATTAATAATACCTTAGATTAAATCCTAGTTGGTTGAACCTAAGGCGGATCCGAACGTGCTGTGGACTTTTTACGGAGGGACGACGTTTGGCGTTTTAACTTGTTCTTGTTCGGTTCGGGAGCAGCTAGAGAAGGCACGCATCACAAAGTGTGTTCACTAAATTATGCTAGATGATTATGTGCATTTAATTTGGATTCTAGCATTTATGTTTTTTCCGCATGACATTAGATTGTTCATAACCTAACAATTTTTCTATAATTTCTAAACAAAATGCTCAACTACCACCAAACTAAACCAAATTCGTCAAAGCTATTGAAAATTTCAGTTTACTTTTTCAATTATATATATATATAATTGAAAAAGTATATATATATATATATATATATATATATATATATATATATATATATATATATATATATATATATATATATATATATATATATATATATATATATATATATATATATATAAGAGTTCCTAAGCTCGGTGGGAGCTTAGTGTTTGTTATCCAACAAACTAAGGCCCAAGTATAGATATATGTTTCATTGTAATTTATTCAAATGAGACAAAAGGGTAATATTTCTACCACGAATGTTGAGAACATAATGTTTGTTTGCACAAAATAGTGTCCTTTTGGAGATTTAGTTCCAAAATGACAAGTGGGAGAAAATAGACCTCGAAAGGTCTTCGAGGCGAACAACAAACATAAACGGACGTTCCGGAGGCTTTTAGAAGTTCTTCAGAATATCTGAATGCTTATTCTTTAAGGACTTTAGAAGTGGCTTTAAATAATACACATCCCTTAGAAGACTTTACAAGTGCTTCAAGGAAAACATAATATTCAAAGGACTTTCAAAGTGGCTATTGATATTCTATTGTTTGATGTTCTATACTCAAGTAGGCATAGAGTTCAGGTCACTGAAACTATGAGATTCTTCTATTAGATAGGGAAGAAACCTACAACTTGCAGTCAAACTATTATCATGAAGCTAAATGAGTTTCTGACTTGTAAGAAAGCTATGACGAAACCCATATTCCCTAAAATGGTTTGATGCCATATATAAACTCAATGATTTAGGTGGTTAAAGTCTATAAACAGACTTAGTGTTTTGATAACAAAATTGAAAATTTGTTGATTTGCAAGAATTGAATAGTTTAACACCTATTGGTTGCAAATTGGTTTTAAGGATGAATACTATAAAAAATGGAAGTGTGTATAAATCAAGCAATGATTGCATATTGGTACATATGGAAATTGGATGATAAAATGTATTCCTCAATCAAATGTTGGAAGTAACTATGTACATCACATATCATATAATTTGTGGATCCAAATAATTCTTAAAAGGAATGTTAGCTTATGAAATCTAAGTGTGGATTTAAGCAAGCAAATGGGAATTTGAACTGTATTTTAGTGAAGCTAATAAGTATTTTAGTTTCATAAAATGTACATGATTCTTATAGATATATAAGAAGTTTAGTGGGAGTAAAACTCAATTGGTCCTATGTGTATCACACACATATCTCTCTATTGTGAAATAACATTCAAATGCTAATGACTTAGACTTTAAATTATTCATCAATGATGGACCAAGGCAAAACTTAGTACATACTAGGTATTAAGATCTATTTACAAAGATCTTATAATATTGTTTCAGATTAAGTAATGGCATTTACTAAATCAAACACGAAAGACTCCATTGGAGATATTCGACCCATGTGAATAAATCTAAGTAATAGATGTTTGAACTATGTATAAGCATTTACTAAGTTAAACATCAAAGAGTCTAAATGAGATTCCTAACCTATATAATATGTAAAAGAAGTAAGCTGGATCCAGTATCTACTGAAACTGGATGAGTTAAAGTCACATGAATTCTATTGGAAATTATTCTGCAAAAAAATTTATCATGTATGATATAATATGAGGATCGCCAAAAATATATCGTATGACTTTAGGCATGATGAATATATACCAATCTCTATTGATCTAAGTGAAGATCAGCTAGACTGAGATCAAGAAAAACTTATTGTACTTGAAAAGGTACATAGGAATAGTTCTTGATTCAAGGAAATGAAGATATGATAATATTGATGTTGCATGCATAAACACTGACAAAGAATCAAGTAAGATCCCTTTGGAGTTAACCATTGACAAGGACGAGCTACTATGCATCGTTTTTTGAAATGGAAACATGGATTAAAGACCATGAGTTGTTGTGTGGGAAATTAAATATTAATTTCTAAGTTCTGAGATACAAATGGAAATTCTTCCACATATATGTGAATTGCTTGGACAAGTAAATCCAAACAAAGCATCACTAGCAACTTATACAGTTGAAATAAAAGTACTTATTTCCTAAGAAGCAATAAGACATATTTTTTTACGTTAAAGAGTTCTTCAGTGAACTTGGGTGGATCACATGTCAGCTGACTTGATGGTTCTTCATTGGAAAATGCGTAGAACCACTATTTAAGCAAGATACACTAGATCACAAAATAAACATACTTAAAAGATCTTATCATCCTATCTCGAAATGCATTTAATGAAAAAGGATATTAAGATTGGCAGAACATGATAACTAAACCTATGCAACAAGTGAGATGCAACACTCACATTGTTTAAATATGGGTTAAAGACCCATGGTTGTAAAACATTCGGGTTGAACATTTATAATATATGAAATGTATTTTCATATTCCATTTAATTTTAGTTTAGTATTAAATCATGAGTCCTTTCAATTTGACAATATATTCAAGATAGACTGTCAGGACCAGTCCTGTGACTAAGAAATGTCTATCAAGTGAACTTGAATGCCAAAAGTTGAAAATGGTCCCTGGTCGGAATTTTTCTATAAAGGTGGACGCATAGAAAGCACTAGACGACTAAAATGCAAGATGGCTAGTAGTTCTGTTTCTTGAACTATGTGAACATGGAAATGTCGCAATCATTTGCATAGATACTTGAACTATGTGAACATGGCAATGTCGCAATCATTTGCATAGATACTTGAACTATGTGAACATGGCAATGTTGCAAACATTTGCATAGATACTTGCATGATAAGATTAGTATCAGCCTGACCTTTGAAACTTTACTGTAAGAGATGAAAATCTGTCATAAGTAAATTTCATTATCTTATTAGACACTAATCCTCAATACCTGAGTGATTTGAGATTACTTGTTTGAGAACTGGTTACTTTGACGTTGTCAAGCATCGCACCGTAAAAGAAGACTATAACGACAATGCTCAGGTAATCACCTATAAAATTAAACGAATTCTAACCTCAAGATCACAAGATTGGGATTGTCCTCCCATAAATCGGGATGAGATGCCGAAAGTTGTACAAGGCCACTAAGAGAGCTAGAAACTGTAAAATGCATGGCCGTGCTCTGATGAATCATAGGCTATGGTTATCTGTTTATTTGATCAGTTGAACTCTAACACCAAGAAATACCTCTCGACATAATAAAGGTGACTACACTTACCTTATGTTCATGAGCAGGCATCGAGCGACAAAGGAATTAGGAAATGCACACTTGTCTCTAAGGACAGGTGGGAGACTAAAGGAAATAATGCCCTTGGTCCAAGTATGCATTTAATGCTAAGTCTAATAAATGCGGTTCCGTATTAATGAACAAGTTAATAATTCAGTGAGATCAAGTGATCTAAATGCCTCGCTAGAGGCCGATTCAGTTCAAGTGGAACTAATAATATTAATCCACATCTTACTCTTGACTAAACCCGTAGGGTCACAGAAATAGTGCGTGAATGGATCAAGTATTTAAGCGAATATAATATTCATTAAGTACTCTATTTATATCACACGGAAATGATGGATCGTGATTCAAGTGGGAGCTAAAATCATAAAAAGGAAAAGAAAGAATTTTGCCGGAAATGAAGATATTACCGGAAACGGAAATATGGTTCATGACGGAAATATAAATATTATCCAAGTCGAAGATATTGCCGGAAACGGAAATATGGTTCGTATCGGAAAATATTAACAGAAATTGAAATATTACCGGAATCGGAAGTATTACCGGAAACGAAAATATTATCGGAATCGGAAATATTGTCAAAATGGAAATATTGTCGGAAGCGGGAATATTATCGGAATTGTGAATATTGTTCGAATCGGATATAAATTCTGGGATCGGAAAACAAATCGGAAGCACGACGAGCTACAGGCCTGTAAGCGAGCCAGCCCATCACTCGACGAGCAAGACCACATGGCACGACAAGCCAGCGCCAGCACCAGGCCTAGCGCCCAGCGTGTCCTGCGAGCCAAGGCAGCATGGGTTGCGAGCCAAGGCAACATGAACACCAAGGTTGTGTGGGCGCCAAGGCCAGCCTTGTGCACCAAGGCCTAAGCCAACACACATGTCATCAACTTAGGCGTCAGGATTACAGCGCCGTAAGTTGTTCGTTTTCCGAAATCCTGCGGGTCATTGGGTTGTCTCTTTTGAAAAGAATTCACTTGCTCCATTTGCATGGTATCCTAAGAACTGTAAGAGCACTCATGAACAAAGTGACCTTGGATGCCACATACTTCGCAGTAAGAAGTTGTCACTGGAGCTACACTAGACATAACATTGATACTCATTAGGGGAGCACCAGACTGAGGAGCCTTCAAAGAATCAATCTTTATGTTTAAAGCTTCCACTTCTGAGGAAAATAGAGAATAAGCATCAACGTCCATCTTGCCCTTTTAGATGTGGTTCTGGTGGTGCTATAGTGATTGACAGCTAGATTGGCAAGGAAATCATAACCTGCATCCACTTCTTTGTCAAGAAAAACACCCCCAGCAGCAAAATCGATTATGTTCTTTGTTTCACCTTGCAAACCATAGTAGAAAATCTGAATCAAGAACCATTTTTCAATGTTGTGATGCGGACACAACCGTTGCAATGCCTTGAATCTATCTCAGGCTTCTCTAAGTGACTCTCCAATTTCTTGTATGAATGTAGTCAACTTGTGTCTTATTTCAGCAGTCTTGGTGGGGGGGGGGGAGAATTCTTCCAGAAAGGCCTGTAAAATAGCGCTCCACCCTGTCTCCTTCACATCGTTCAACCATGTTTAAGCCTTATCACGAAGGCTAAAACCAAGCAACATAACTTTAAATTGATCTTGAGTGACCCCTTGATGCTTGACGGTACCACACAATTGGTTGAACCTTTCCATATGGTTATTGGGTTCCTCAGATGGATGACCACCGTATTGATATTGATATACCATGGAGATTAGAGCGGGCTTGATCTAAAAGTTGATTGCCTCAATAGTTGGCATTGTGAGCCCAGTCGGAACATTGCTCGAGGAAGACACCCCATATGATTTCAGGGATTTATACATCGTGTGACTTTGTGGAGTCTGTGAGTCTTGGGACACTGAATACTTCTTTTGATGTTGCTTTTGTTTTTGTCTAAGGGTCTTACTAAGATCAGGACCGGGAGGAACCAAGGTACCCGTTCTAGCAGACCTAGGCAAAAAAACAAACGAAGAAAACGCAGTGAGATTTGCCTCAATTGGAACTAAAAGTTCTAATGAGACAATGGACACAGTTCAAATAATCTAACTAAAACTAATAGAATCTAGCCATATCCCCGAAAATGGCGCCAAAAACTTGATGAACTAAAAAGTGATACCGCAAGTGCACGGTGCCTGTTGGTAGCAGATACTTAGCAAGTACGGGTCAATCCCACAGGGAGACAAGTTCTATTAGTTTTTGCCCAATTATTATAAACTATTTCAATAAACAAAGTGTAAATTTTGGTTTATAAACTAATGAAAATAAAACAATAATATAAATCTATAATTACCAATGAATTAAAATTCTAGGGCGTTTGTTCGGTCGACCATGCTTATACCAATCCAAGAACAAAAATCAATCCGATAATGAATAAATTTGGTCGAGTAATTAAACTATATGTTAATCCCATGGTCGGGTCTTAACACTTTCAATCCAACATATGCAGTACGGTCGCTAACATAACCAGAATTGTCAATTGCACCAAGCTTCTAAGAATATGATCTTTCAATTCTAATTCCTATTAGCTAGATAATCAATCCACTGTATTGGCCAATTACATGAATCAAAAATTGAGAACAAATCAATTGGAATTACTCAAACATAATCTATAAATCAACAAACTTTAATGCATGACAATAATGGTATAAACATGGCTTCCCTTACTTAGCCCTAGAAAGCGACTACTCGCTCATAATTAAATTAACAAGGATGAAAGAAATAATAAACACGGATTTCATAATCAAGGGACAAACTAATCTAAGGAACGAATATAATAAGAGAGAATTAAAGCAAGAGAAATTATTAAATTACCTCTAGATTGATGAATGAAAGTTAAAAACTAGGGTTCAACAATGGAAGAGAGAAAATAGAATAAAGTTCTATTGAATTCTAAGAAATAAAGCATATGGAATTAATTAAACCTCTTTGAGTATTTATATTTTCCTATTTTCTAAAAATAAAAAGTAAATAAAATAAAATAATAAAATATGAAAATAAAGTTGAAGTCGTCAATGATTGGCCGAAGAACCATGACTAAGCGAGACGAGTGATAACTTCCCTAGCACAAGGCCACGCACCAAATCGCATGTAATGTAGGCGTGAGTGGGTTGTAGGCTTGTTGTGGGCGCAGTGAGGAAGGATGTGCGCACTGTGGGATCTATGTGGGAGCAATAATATGTTGTGGGAAGGTCAGGCGCATGGAAATGCTAGAGAGGGAGTTATGTGGGGGCAGATCGCATAGGCATCTCACAGCAACGGGCTGTGGGCACAGCATTGTGGGTTGTGGGCGCATCTTAAAGTCGTGCCACCTTTGTTTATGTCATGACTCTCGTTCTACAATGTTTCTAGGGACAGTGACCTATCGTTGGAAAGCTCTTTAACCTAATTTCTAGCCTAATCTAAATTGTCTCATTCCGATCTGTAGAACTTGATATATCATCAAAACAGTGAATGCTTGTCCGTTTTGATGCTTCGAAAAATAATGTTTAGCTTCGTTGTTGACTAAAAAGTTATCTTGAGAGACATGAAATGATCCTCGAGTCAATATCTCATTCGTTCATCATCCAAATCAACTTTGAACGCTCTGAAAGCATCCAAATGACCGTAAAATCACCTCAAATATTAAAGAAAACACAAACGGGGAGTAATAGAGTACAATAATGACAACTTATGCAAATGCGACTCTAAATGCAACTAAAGTGAGATGAATGCCTAGGAATACAACCTAAATACGTGTAGAATATCCTATATAAATATAATTAACTAGTTATTAGCACCCTTAGCAAGAAAGTGATCAGCAGCTCCTTAGTAAGCATAACCAATAAAAATAAAATAAACAGTTTTGGGACCAATCTTGTCCCTTTTGAAACTAGGTATGCCAAGTTTTTCTAAGCAGCCCCACACTTTCAAGTGTTTCAAACTTGGTGCTCGACCTCTCATATCTCATAGGGAGTCTTGTCTAGCTTCTTACGAGGTACCCTGTTCAAAACATTACAAGCATAAAGAATATATAGCCTCCCCCCACATATTACCAGGAAGCCCAGAACTAATAAGCATTGACTTAATCATATTTTTCAAAGTCATGATTTTCCTTTCAGCAATCCCGTTTTGTTCGGGTGTGTGTGGAGTCGATGTCTCGTGAACTATACCATTATGCTCACAAAACACCTTAAAAGTGTTAGGGTCATACTCATCACCCCTATCATTCTTAAGTCTCTTGATTTTCCTGTCTTGTATTTGAGGAACATTTCCTCAGCTTCGTCCTTTGATCTGAGAAGATAAATCATGGTAAATCGAGAGCAATAAAAGTAATGTAATATCTTTCTTCACCCTTGCTCTTATAATTTTTAAAATCCCCCAAGTCACTATGAACAAGCTCTAGTACTTTTGCCCGTCTACCTATTTGTTTAAATGGATTCTTTGGAAATTTGGCTTCAACAATCAGTTTTAGAAAATCTTGGAATCAAGTTCAAGTGTTTAAGCCTTTTAACAGAAGCAATGTTAACATCACCCAATCTTGCATGCCACAAATCAGTAGACTCGGCAATATAAGAAGAAGAGTACTAGCTTTCTTAGTCATATTTCAACTGTAATATTAAGAGTAAACAACCCCCCATAATAAAAGCCCTTTCCCATAAATTCCCCATTACGAGTAATAGCAAGTCTATCAGAATCAAAAGAAAGCTTCAAACCAGGCTTCATGAGCAAGCTACCAAAAATCAAGTTCATACGCATTTCTGGAACATGCAAACATTGGTAAGTGTAAGATATTTTCCAGAGGTGGGAGTGAATGATCTTCCCTTTGCCTTGGCAGTTGCGGAAGCGGAGTTACCCATTAAGACATTTTCACCGTCAATTTTTTCATAGGTAATGAACATGTCTTTGTTGGTGTATATGTGTCTAGTTTCTCCAGTATCCAACAATCTATTCAGCAACATTACATGTCAAGTTAGATTCTGAAACAACGAAAAAAAAGGTTAGGATCACAAGCTTCAATAGCTTCAACAAAGTTGGCTTGATTCTGATCAGGCTTCTTCTTGACCTTGCAATCCTTAGACTTGTGACCAGCCTTCCCACATTCAAAATAATTCCACTTGAACTTGTACTTATGAATTGGTATTGGCCTTGGGTTCTACAAGGTTAGCCTTAGTGGAACCAGAAAATACAGATTGACCATTATCCTTAATACGGTTCTCCTCCTCAATTTTCAGGTGACCTACAAGCTCTTCTAATTAAGGTAAGGTCTTTCTTCTTAATTATGCATCAACTGATTTCGAAAATCTTTCTATGATGGTGGGAGTTTCTTAACCAGAACAATAGCAAGCGAGATATCACAAATACACAAACCCTCAACAGCCATAGCAATGAAAATATTCTCATAGGCATGAATTTGATCAATGAAAGGTTTTTCATCCTCAACATTAAAACCTAGCCACTTACTAGCACAATAACGCGCGTTTAGTCCCAACATCATCATTCACATACTTCTTATCTAATGCATCCCAAATATCCCTATCATGATTATAACCCATATAAATATCAAGCAATGCATTCAACATATGATGCAGCAAAATTCTCTTACATGTCCTATCATCCTTAGCAAATTTCAATTCGAAATGAAGAAATTCAGATTCATCAACAGATTTCACAACATCACTAACCACATATGCAACATCAATTTGGTCTAAATAAAAAATGTTTATAATTTTTGCCATCAGTAGGTTCCAACTCATACTTATCAGGAATCATGTATTTCGAAGTCATAACTGTCTTTTAGATTGTCACAAAATAAAATAATTGAACAACTTATCTTGATGTTGCGATTTACAAATTGAACAATTGTCGTTCTGTGACCAAACCACTGCTCTAAAAGACAATTTTGCGCTACCCTGGTGCACTAGAACTCTTGTGGTTATCCTCCAGGGTTAACACAACACCACAGATTGTATGCACTCACAAGCCTACATTGGAGACCAAAACACTTGCCCAAAAAACAAAAGAGAGTTTGAGAGAAAATGAACTAAGGTTTCTGATTTCTGTGGAATGTATTTATGGGATAAATGGAAGGAACAATATAGTCACTGATTAAGAGCCATAAAACGGCTAAGTAATTAAAATAGAAATCAATAGTGTATGTTACGTAATCAAGGCCATTAAGGTTGATTTATTATAACCGTTACGTAATCAAGGAAAGATTCCCGTAACAAAGAATTAAGGAAATTGATGGCGACTAAAAATAATATATGGCCCCACAACCCACCTCATGCCCGCCATCTCATTCCCCAAGGTCCCAAGGCCCAAGCCCGACCAAATAGGCTGACACGCGCGCGCGTGTATCTGTGCGTGTGCGCGCACACCGTACCCGGTTTCCCTCTTCCTTAAACAAATAATACACTCAAACCCCCATATATAAAGAAATGAGAAGTTGATATTTTATCTATGTGGGAAATTTTTCCCCCTTAACTTTTCAACTCTTTTATTTTGTTTCCAACAAGAACATCCAACAATATCATATATATTAAGAAAGCAAAATTGTGTTACTTAGAAATCGACGCCACAAAAAATATTTAGAAATCGACATCACTTAACGTTTTCCGTTAGGAAAAACGTTGGTGTCCCCTAGCCAATGGCTACTTTTGTTTCCTCTTCCATCTCTTCGATCTTCTCATCCTCCACCATTAATTCCACTCTTCCCAATTAATTATAATTTCTCAAAAAAGTTGCCTTCGAAATTTTGATAATGAATAAATTTCTTCAACTTGCAATCAATAAATAGTGTAAAAAAGAATTATCAGGTGTAAACTAAGAGTATAACATCAAGCTACGAACGATTTTCCTAAAGGAAAACGTTAGATGGTTTCGATTCCTAATTTTTGATTTGTTTTTTAAGGTGTTTAAATATAATAAAAATTAAGTAAGGTGTTAAATTACAAAATTTAGTTTTTTTCTTAAAATATCTATCATATAAGCAACTATGTCATTGGAAAACTTACAAGTAAGATAAAATTCTAGTAGCACAAGACAGTTGATAACCAATTGCAAATCACAATAAAATCTAGAATATTTGGGGATGCATGGGTTTTAAGAACTGATAATAGTGACATTTTCTTTTTCATTATTATCCTTATTATCCATACAATTTCTATGGCTGAATCCATTAGTATATTGTTGCATGACAAGTACTGATGCAGTAGAGGTGAATTCAAATGTAACTAAAATGTGTCCTATTGGTCCCAACTCTTTACACTCACTCCACCCACCTAAACCTAATGTTATTGAAGATAATCTTGATTGTCTTTTTCCAACTATATACAAATTAAAATTGTGATGCATTTCCCTCAACAAAGCTATTATTTCTCCTGCACAATTGACCACCTCTTCGCGGTAACATATTGATCTATCATAGCTAGTCTTTTCTTGAAAATCCATCAAAAGTTGGTCGTCAACTTGTATATCCTTTGCCTTTTGTGCAGATGTAGTAAGATTCTCAATTTCATCAACTCCACAAGATAAATTTAAATAGTCTACAGGTTGATCAACGATAATAACTTGATCGCCTTCAACAAATCGTATGACTGTAAGATTAACAGATGAATGCCCTGCCATCCTCCAAGCATAGGTCAAGGCTTCACGATCATCAGGACCACCCATATACACCATAGCAATTTGAATTTTTTCACAACCTTGTTCATCATCACTATAAGAATCGGATGAAGAAGATATAGAAGTCATCCTAAGTCCGCGATCCACAAACAAGGCAACAGAACAAGGAGCCATGTTTAAAACGTTTTGATTCACACCTCCGAATTCCATGTTGGTATCCTCTAACTTACCATCAACCCCTTGTTGTTTATGATAGGGAAGGATTATAAGGGATGCTTGTTTATCTTCAGCAAGACTACAAATATCTTCATGCATTGTATCAATATGAGATATAATTGTAAAAACTTTTAATGAAGATGTAGAATTATCATGATGATCTTTGTATTCATTAAATTCCTTTATTAATCGATCAGATTCAGTCCTTGCTCGATAGCAGAACAGCTTGGAACTAAGATTCCAAAATAAGGATTCTTCTGATTCATGTTCAACAAGCATAGCAGGGGCATGCCCTACAAGCTCAATAAGATGAGTAACCTGAATTGATGTTGGTTGTTGAACCGTAATGTTGGATATCTCCAACAGGTTTATGATGCTAGCAATATTTCTTATACTGTGGATGCAAGTCACTAGACGAAGTTTTTCAGAAACTTGATCGACTCCTTGTAGATTCCTTTGATCATAAGATTGACTAGTTTTCCTTATTCTTTTACAAATCACGCTCATGATAGGTTCCACCACAATTGTTGACAATAATATTATAAGGAATAAAGCAGTATATGTTTCACCACTTAAGATCTGCATGTACATATACAAATTAAGCTTATGTTAGAAAATCACAAAATGTAATCGAGTTTTTCCGATTCTATAAAAAATAGATTTTTTTTTCATATTTACCACCTTTTAAGTTTCAGGTTTTCGTATTTAACACCTTATAAAATTTAAGTACATATTTACCACCTTCTTTAACGTATTTCATACAATTTTTCATCCATATGAGCCTCACTTAACCCACTTCTTCAATTTTCCTCTATTTCCTTAGGTTTTCAATTAATTAAGTAGGGCACACATGGACGGAAAGTTGGATTAAATTCGTTAAGATGTGGTGAATATAAAACCTTTCATAAAAGTGAGGTGGTAAATATGAAATAACATTTTATAAAGTGTTAAATACAAAAAACGTGAAACTTAAAAGGTGGTAAATATGAAAATATTTTTCGTATAAAATAAGAGGTGTGGTATGGTAAAATTACCCTTCGTTCGTGGCCAATAATAAGTAGGACTAATGGTAAGAAGCCCTTGGAATTAAGAAGAATCCCAAGAGGAAAGCCATCGACAAGTGATACATCACAGAAGAATCCAATAAGGAGAGTGCATAAAACTTTAGTTGTAACTGCCAATGCTATAACCCAAGCGTGTTTGTAGTGTAGGATATTAAAAACATCAACTCTAATTCCAACCACCATAAAATAAAGCGGCATCATAATACCATCAACACATTCTTCCATCTTTTCAATAATTGTATTAGCAAGAATACCAGGGGGAATAATCCTTCCAATTATATAAGCACCAAAGATGAAATGAGAACCAATGTAGTCTGTAAAAATCCCACATCCTAACACCAAAAACAATATCATATGCACTACAAAACTGCTATAGTTTTCACCTTCAGGCACATCAGTCGCAATCTTGAAAATAACAGGTTTGATCGCAAAACAACACAACACCGTGTAAAGGATCATGAAGAGTAACACAACAGTCGTACCTCCTACATCGACACTCTTAAATTGATTATTGTTATCCAAAAAGGTTGAAATGGATAAGGTGATATTGATGAGACCCCAAGTACAAAAGTTATTCAACAACCCTACAAATAATGCTTCTTGTCCAAGACGAGTGCATAATAGCTTAAACTTAGTTAAAATCGGTGTTAAGGTTTCAAAACCAGTGGATGTTACAATAGTACCCCAATATAGGCTTACTATAACTGGAGTATAAGATATTTTAGCCTCTTTCTTAATTATCCATAGATATAAACCACATCCGATGGTAAAAGGTAAGACGATCACAAAAAAAGAGAGGTATAACATCTTTGTTCTGCAATGTGAAATTGGAGTTGGATATGCTTGTAGAGATTGTATAAATGTTGCATATAGAAGCCCCAAGTTTGCTACCGTCTTTAGGATTGTGAATGATGTTGAAGGCATTAATAATTCTTTCAGCCATGGTGTTATTCTACTCAATAGTGATGGACTAAATATGAAGGCTGTCTGTCACCAATCATAAAATCAACCCATGTTTCATATTAGTCTTATTTGATTATTCAATAATACTCCCTCTATTCCTGAATCCTTGCAACAGTCTAACTAACATTTTACCAAGACAAGACTAATTTGACCGTAGTTATACATTATTACATATTACTAAAAACTTAAAAAAATGATATTTGAAAAAGTATATTAAGACTAATCCAACAACATATTACACAATAACATTTGATTTATATATTAGTAAGAAAAATTGGTCAAAGTCATTGTATAATAGTGTAAAAGTCAAACTGTTGCAAATATTCAGGTACGGAATGAATAACAAAATAAAGAAGCAATGCCTACTCCCTTCGTATTTCATCTGTTTTTGTTTTTCTTGTTCGACAAAAAAAAAATCAAACCAAGAAGAACAAATAAAGACCGGAGAAAGAAGATTGATAAATGGAAAGCTTAGAAAATGAAGTATTTCTTACCATGATATTTGCCACAAATCGAGGTTGACCAAAACGTTGACATAATTGATGAAGGCCATAATTGATTCCTATGGAAAGAACAAATTGTAAAACAAGTTGTGGGACCGGTTTTGCAAGAGGGTAAACATGCAATCCCCAAAGTTGAGAAGGATTAACAGCATGGACATAACAAATTTCATTACGATTATGGGTGTGATTGTAACTCATTTTCCTTAAATTCTAAAGAAACATAATTGGATAAAGAGTGATTATATTATAGGGAACCCAAAATACAAAGAATAATAAATGAAGAATATATAATAGGAGATCGGTAAGTAAAATCAATTTACAGAATTTTTTCACAAAACCATAAATTTCGGTTTTCTTTGAAAGAATGAGGATTTTCTTGGAAAAAAAATATGCTAATTTTTTAATAAAATAAAACCTCAAAGGGAACTACTCTCTTTAGATGATGTTTTTATTAATTTACCATTATTAGTATCAATTAACGTGGTAAAAATCTATCAATGGCATGTTAACAGATATATATTATGCACTAACACTTGATGCATAACATTAGTCACCTCTAAACACTATATTTAGAAAAACATAAAGATGTAGGATATAAATGAGAAATAGGGTGGTGTTGATTTGATAAAAGTGACGTGTTTCTTACAAATTAGGTTTTGGCCATCAAAGGAGAAAATTATAATGAAAGTATCGATCAATTGGAGAAAAAGTCACATAATTATATTAGGTCTTGTTCTGTTTATCTTAGAGCAGACTCAGCGGTGGGCAAGTAGGTAAGGCAAGAGGAGAGACATTGCATATATTTCATTCTAAATTTTGGAGTGAGAAGAAAATGACAAAAATTGGGTGAAGCCCGGGTCATGTATCTGACCATGAAGAGAAAGTTGGCAATACATAACAAGTTGATATGTGGATTTGCACTAGTAGTTTAATACTTCGTATTTTTTAATGGTCAATGCAGAAGTTTACCGATTTAGTGTAAGAGAGAAAATCATAACCAAAAATAAGTTGGGCAACCATTAGGGGTCTCTGGCATTGTTGGTCATGGGAATTGGTTATGGGTGAATTAGAAGAGAGATAGGTAATTTTTCATTGGATAACCAAAGTGTTTTGGGCAATGGGTGGGTTTGCTTATATGTCCATTTATTTCAGAGAAAGTTCAAATAAATCTAGATATATCGAAAATGATAAAGGTCGTAATTTGCAACATTTAAGTCGTGTCACAATGATGACATGACATGCTTATGTGTCATGATTTAAATTGAAAACGAAAATATTTAACTTATATAATCTATTATACGTGTTACGAAAAGGTAGAAAAATCTTAATATTCTAATTTACAAATTGAATAATAGAATTTTTTATTTAAAAAAAAGTATATATGCTTTGTATAGGAAATATTTGTTTCCTTCTTTGTAGACATATTTACATATTTGCATAGTAAAAATTATTTGATGACGCATGACCTATGTGACGCCCATATACACCATTTAGAATCTGACACGTAGGATTGCGACAACTAAATGTTGTGCAACTTGCGACCTTATCATCACCCAATCTAGATAAATTCAAGAAAATAAGGATCATCTAAGTACAATTTATAACTAAAACAAGTTCTGATATGTTCTAATAAATTAGGAAATAGTCAGGCAAGTTCAGATAAATTCGAAATAAATAAGTGAAATTCAGATGAATAGAACACATCCTTATTAACATCTATGAGCAACATCTATGATTTAAGATATATTTGCAGAGGTATTTGATTATTAAGATGATAGGTTTTGATCAAACTATGCTACACTTTTCCTTCTACAAGTATTGATAGCTAGGAGGAGTTAAGAAATACTTCCTCCTGTTTTTTTAATTGCACCATCGGTACTTTCTCACTGTTCACAAATTCTTTTTTGACCATCTTAGATTTTTTTTCTCAATTTATAGTTTCCAAATATAAATCTTTTTGTAGCTTTACTAAAAGATACTAGTAATACGGAGTAAAAGACATTGATATCAAAGTTTTTAATTTACGAGCATGAAACACCACAAGAATAATACTAAATAAATATATTACCCATTGTCGTATAATTTCAGATTTAATGACGTGTCAAAGTAATGCAAAAATACATATACTAATAAGAATAGAAAACCCTACTACCGTGTTTCTTAATTGCTAATTGTAGTTATGACCTTTTCCGATGTGGCTCGCCTAAACAAACTCGTGTTTAAGGACATGTCCGAATTATATTGGAGGCACTTAAAAATCAAAAGGTCTTGTGCGCACAAGGTGTACAATAAATTTATTGTACACCAAGATAACTTAACCGTTTTTTTTTGTAACTTTAACCTAATTTTAATTAACTTTTATATTAGTAAAAAAAATTGATAGATTAATATTTTGGGTTAAATGATTAATTTCATACATTATTAGTTATTTTGAAGAAATAAGTTTTACTAAAATGAAAAAATTTATCACTGAAAAATAGATAACTTTTACCTACTCCCTCCGTATTTATTTAAGGGATACACTTGCCTTTTCCGGTCGTATTTATTTAAGAGATACACTTGCCATTTTTAGTAACTTATCAACCCCACCATCTAATTAAATAATACATCTAATATACCCTATCACCCACCATCCTATTAAACAAATATTTTCATAAACCCACCCCACCCTCCACCCACCAAAATGACATGGTCCCCACATATTTAATTATTAAAATATCTATCCAATCCCACTTGCTTTATTATTTTATTTCATTCAATTATTCTTCTTAATACCCGTGCCCGGCCAAGTGTATCTCTTAAAAAAATACGGAGGGAGTATATATGTTTAACTTTTAAGCATTTTGAGTTAACTTTTACTCTGGTGTACAATATTTATTGTACACCCATTGTAAATAAGAATTTGTGCTTAAAAATTACATTCCCCAACCTAGGACTCAATGATTTGAGAATACTACTCCCTCCGTCTCTTTTTGTTTTTTACGTTTTCCTTTTTGGATATTTCAAAATGTTCTTTACATTTCCTTTTATATTATCACATAAATAACTTAGTATTCTATCAAAATTTGTGTCCAATTATTATTTTAACCAATCAAATTCATTGGGTCATTTAATCTCTCACACTTTTTCATTGGGACGTTAAATTTTTTCTCATTTCCCAATATCAGAATTTTGATAAAAGTGAAAAATATTATAAATAAACGTAATTTGTCTCGTTTAAATAAAAAGTTGAGGGATTTCAATACAAATTAATTATTCGTTAAAATGCGTGAAAAATACAAAACGTAAAAAACAAAAAGAGACGGAGGGAGTATTATTAATCGATTCAATTCCTAAAGACGGGTTTGAAGGGTTGCTAAAATGAATAAAGATGGATAATGATAGAGTGACCCTAAGGGTTGGTAACCCTTTCAATATTGAATTTTAATTGGTTACAAATGCATTGAAACTTTACATACAACATTTTCTCTCTCCAATTAATTATGCTTATATATTATTTAATGTTATATGTATCTTAGGGGTTGTCAACCTTTAGGATCAACCAAACATTTTCCAGTAAAGATTGGAGGTAAGCTAAAGATTCACTTGGCTCAAGGTGTTTAAGACATTTCACTCGAGTTTACTTGATAATCATTAACAGGGTAGGGTATTAAAGTTGATTTAATTTAAATAAAAATTAAAATAAAATCAAAATGACAATGTTTTAAACGGAAGTAAATGAAACAAAATCAAATTTATTTACAATCAGTCTTGCGCGCAACAGGTGTACGATATATTAATGTACATTAATTCTTCACACGTGTGCGGAATTACTCATTACTTGATAAATTTACGACATTTCACGCAGAGGAGAGAGAAAATAAAAAAAACGGTCTACTCTTCAAAGCATGGAGCTTCGATCATGGTGGTCTTCGTCATGATCCCTGTAAATTAATCACCCTACGCTTTTTTTTTTCTCTCTCCTCAATTCCTATGTAGGCTAGACATTCGCATCTCGATGATTTCGAACCCTAAAACTCCGATTGTATTGCTAGATCTATCAATTCATAGATCGGCGTCGGTAATGTCGATCCTTCCTCGCTCATTTTCGCTTACATTTCATGATGATGATTGATCTTAGCTACGTAATTCATTTTTTCTAAGATTTTCTTGTAATTGTTTGAATTGTTGTGGATTTTGATCTTTTTTGGAAGGTGATTTGGTTAATGTTTTGGAAATTTGAGAGCTGTTGATTTGGTTAATGTTTTGGAAATTTGGTTAATTGGTTTGATTTGAAAGTTGTTGATTTGATTTACTCCTCTCGCAATCCGGCAACAGTAGAGGAGTAATTGGTTTTGAAAGCTATAACGGAGGAGTGACCATGGGAGAATTTACCTAAACGGATGCAATATACTATGCTCTAACTTTTATATTAATATACTTAACTTTTATGTTGATATTACTAACTTTGTATTTAAGTGAAACCTCAAAAAGTTAAAATCAGCCTTTATGACTAAAAAAAAAGTTAAAGTTAACCTTTTTACTTTAAAAGTTAGCATTTATGTAGTAAAAGTTAGGTAAAGTGGTAAACTAATATAATTTTTTTCTTAACTTTTACTTCACCAAGACTAATTTTTATATTGATATTCTTAACTATTGTTTTGATACTTTTTACTTTTCATTTAAATAGGTTAAAATTAGTCATTTTGAGTAAAAACGTTAAAGTTAGCCTTTTATCTCTAAAAGTTAGCCTTCATGTAGTAAAAGTTAGCTAAACTGTTATAATTTTTTTAAAACTTTTACTACACCAGGTATAACTTTTACTTATAAGCCTTCCGAGATACTCAAATTTGATCGCGAAGAATTTTCAAAAACAATTGATGAAAACCGACCTTCACTAAGTTACTTGATCCATGTGTACCTGATTTGAATAAATCCGAGTACATGTTCTACATTGTGTGTTTTTATTTTTGTAAGCCTATTAGCTCAACTGGTCGAGCACCGTGCAACTTGCGTGGAGATGTAGGTTCAAATCCTACATAGGCTATTGATTTTATTACGAAACTTCAGAAGTTAAAATTAGACTTTTTAAGTAAAAAAAAAAAGTTAGCCTTTTTGAATTTAAAGTTAGCCTACAAACAATAAAAGTTAGCCTTCAAACCATAAAAGTTAGGTGAACTTATATGATACTTTTCTTAACTTTTACTACAGCAGAGCTAACTTTTATATTGATATTCTTAACTTCTACGAAGCATATTCATATTCCTAATTTTTTTACTTAAGTGAAACCTCATAAATTAAAGTTAACCTTTTTTAGTAAGAAAAAGTAAAAGTTATCTCGAATCAAAAAAAAAAAAAAAGTAAAAGTTATCAATTTTGAAGTTAAAGTTAGTCTTCATGCAGTAAAAGTTAGGTGAACTTATATGAGACTTTTCTTAATTTTTACGGAGTATATTGATACTCCTAAGTTTTCACTTAAGTGAAACCTCAAAAATTAAAGTTAGGTTTCTTGAGTAAAAAAAATAATTAAAGTTAGCATTTTTGAATTAAAAGTTAGCCTTCAAGTCGTAAAAGTTAGGTGAACTTATATGATACTTTTCTTAACTTTTACTACACCAGAGCTAACTTTTATATTGACATTCTTAATTTCTACGAAGCATATTGATATTTCTAATTTTTCACTTAAGTGAAACCTCCTAAATTAAAGTTAACCTTTTTTAGTAAGAAAAAGTAAAAGTTGTCAATTTTGAAGTTAAAGTTAGTCTTCATGCAGTAAAAGTTAGGTGAACTTATATAAGACTTTTCTTAACTTTTACGGAGTATATTGATATTCCTAAGTTTTCACTTAAGTGAAACCTTAAAAATTAAAGTTAGGCTTCTTGAGTAAAAAAAAAAAAAAAAAAAGTTAGCACTTTTGAATTAAAAGTTATCCTTCAAGCCATAAAAGTTATGTGAACTTATATGGTACTTTTCTTAACTCTTACTACAGCAGAGCTAACTTTTATATTGATATTCTTAACTTCTACAAAGCATATTCATATTCCTAATTTTTTACTTAAGTGAAACCTCATAAATTAAAGTTAACCTTTTTTAGTAAGAAAAAGTAAAAGTTATCAATTTTGAAGTTAAAGTTAGTCTTCATGCAGTAAAAGTTAGGTGAACTTATATGAGACTTTTCTTAACTTTTACGGAGTATATTGATATTCCTAAGTTTTCACTTAAGTGAAACCTCAAAAATTAAAGTTAGGTTTCTTGAGTAAAAAAAAAAAAATTAAAGTTAGCATTTTTGAATTAAACGTTAGCCGTCAAGCCGTAAAAGTTAGGTGAACTTATATGATACTTTTCTTAACTTTTACTACATCAGAGCTAACTTTTATATTGATATTCTTAACTTCTACGAATTATATTGATATTCCTAATTTTTCACTTAAGTGAAACCTCAGAAATTAAAGTTAACCTTTTTTAGTAAGAAAAAGTAAAAGTTAGCATTTTTTAATTAAAAGTTAGCCTTAAAGCCGTAAAAGTTAGGTGAACCATGACCAACTTTTATATTGATATTCTTAATTTTTACGGAGTATATTGATATTCCTAACTTTTCACTTAAGAGAAGCCACAAAAGTTAAGTTAGGCTTCATGTAGTGAAAGTTAGGTAAAAGTTACTAATTTAGGGATGAATTTAATTATATTGATAGTCGTTTCACAATATATCAAAACACAACCCAATAGTATGTAAGCTATATGGTACTTGAACTCATACCATGTACATAAATGCACATTGCTCTACCATTTGAGCTAATAGCCTTAGTGTTCAAACATTTGCATATTGGGTAGACTGGTACAAAACTTTTCTTAACTTATAACAATTTCCATAACATTAACCTATAAAGTTACAACTTTAACACAGAAAAGTACAATGTGTGAAAATAAAAATAATGCATGACTCACATTAGCTGAAGAAAGGTAAAAATATAAAAGTCAGACTTTTAGCGGTTAAAGTTAAGTTATTAAAAGTTAGGTTTGAGGGACGGAAGACTGCGTTAACTTTTAGAACAATTTCCATAACTTAACCTATGAAACTACAACTTTAACACAGAAAAGTACAATGTGTGAAATAAAAAGAATGCACGACTCACATTAGCTGAAGAAAGGTAAAAATATAAAAGTCAGGCTTTTAGCAATTAAAGTTAAGTTATTAAAAGTAACAGTTAGGTTTGAGATGACGGAAGACTATCTTAACTTTTAGAACAATTTTCATAACTTTAACATACATAACTACAACTAAATACACATAAAACTACAATGTGTACAATAAAAAGATTGACGGACTCACATTAGCGGAAGAAAGGTAGAAATATAAAAGTCAGACTTTTAGCAGTTAAAGTTAAGTTAATAAAAGTAAAAGTTAGGTTTGAGATGACGGAAGACTGCCTTAACTTTTAGAACAATTTCCATAACTTTAACCTATGAAACTACAACTTTAACACAGAAAAGTACAACGTGAAATAAAAAGAATGCACGACTCACATTAGCTGAAGAAAGGTAAAAATATAAAAGTCAGACTTTTAGCAGTTAAAGTTAAGTTATTAAAAGTAAAAGTTAGGTTTGAGATGATGGACGACTGCCTTAACGTTTAGAACAATTTCCATAACTTTAACCTATAAAACTACAACTTTAACACAAAAAAGTACAATGTTTGAAATAAAAAGAATGCACGACTCACATTAGCTGAAGAAAGGTAAAAATATAAAAGTTAGGCTTTTAGTAGTTAAAGTTAAGTTATTAAAATTAAAAGTTAGGTTTGAGATGACGGAAGACTGTCTTAACTTTTAGAACAATTTCAATAACTTTAACCTATGAAACTACAACTTTAACACAGAAAAATACAATGTGTGAAATAAAAAGAATGCACGACTCACAGTAGCTGAAGAAAGGTAAAAATATAAAAGTCAGACTTTTAGCAGTTAAAGTTAAGTTATTAAAAGTAAAAGTTAGGTTTGATAGTCGTTTCACAATATATCAAAACATAACCCAATAGTATGTAGGCTATATGGGACTTGAACCCATACCATGTACTTAAATGCACATTGCTCTACCATTTGAGCTAATAGCCTTAGTGTTCAAACATTTGCATATTGGGTAGACTGGTACAAAACTTTTCTTAACTTATAACAATTTCCATAACATTAACCTATAAAATTACAACTTTAACACAGAAAAGTACAATGTGTGAAAATAAAAATAATGCATGACTCACATTAGCTGAAGAAAAGTAAAAATATAAAAGTCAGACTTTTAGCAGTTAAAGTTAAGTTATTAAAATTAAAAGTTAGGTTTGAGGGACGGAAGACTACCTTAACTTTTAGAACAATTTCCATAACTTTAACCTATGAAACTACAACTTTAACACAGAAAAGTACAATGTGTGAAATAAAAAGAATGCACGACTCACATTAGCTGAAGAAAGGTAAAAATATAAAAGTCAGACTTTTAGCCGTTAAAGTTAAGTTATTAAAAGTAAAAGTTAAGTTTGAGATGACGGAAAACTGTCTTAACTTTTAGAACAATTTTCATAACTTTAACATACATAACTACAACTAAATACACATAAAACTACAATGTGTACAATAAAAAGATTGACGGACTCACATTAGCGGAAGAAATATAAAAGTCAGACTTTTAGCAGTTAAAGTTAAGTTAATAAAAGTAAAAGTTAGGTTTGAGATGACGGAAGACTGCCTTAACTTTTAGAACAATCTCCATAAATTTAACCTATGAAACTACAACTTTAACACAGAAAAGTACAATGTTTGAAATAAAAAGAATGCACGACTCACATTAGCTGAAGAAAGGTAAAAATATAAAAGTCAGACTTTTAGCAGTTAAAGTTAAGTTATTAAAAGTAAAAGTTAGGTTTGAGATGATGGACGACTGCCTTAACTTTTAGAACAATTTTCATAACATTAACCTATAAAATTACAACTTTAACACAGAAAAGTACAATGTGTGAAAATAAAAATAATGCATGAAGACTGAGGAACTGATTTATCAGATTATGCAAAATCACAGCACCACCCAAATTATAAAAGAAAGCTCTAATTTTCATGATAATGCATATAGATTGAGGAACTGATTTCTCAGATTGAAGAACTCCATCTAAATGTAATCAGCAGCAGTTCATTAGCATTTGGAGGCTCGACTCTTGCTGTAACAATCACAGCTTAGGTAATTAATAATAACCCCTTCTTCCTTTAACAAGAAAAATGATGCCGCATGATGTAAACAAGAGGGAGATTCCAACCATTCACAGATTCGTGTATGAATGATTCCGCCCACCCTAGATTATTTTCAAGTAATTCGGAAGTTGTAGTACTTACAGTGAGTGTTTAATGGTGTTTTCGAAAAAAACTAAAAACCAAAATCGCAACCTTAAAATTAATCGAAACCCTAAAAAATTTGCAACATCTTTGATTAAGAAGTGGAAATCAATGAAGAACATTTGCAACTAACCTTGATTAAGAAGTGGAATCAATGAAGAACTATTGCAGAGAAAACATCAGCCAAAAAACGCAAAGAAAAAAGTGCAGTGAAATCCAGAGAGAAGGAGAGAGAAAGAAAGAGAACAAAATTGAAAAAAAATTTACAAAATTCCAAATGGACTCACACGTGTGAGTCTATTGGACTTGCCTAAAGTGGGCTTGGTGTACAATAAATTACTGTACACCCTTTGTAAACAAGAATTTGTGATTTATTTAAGATAATTTTTTTTTTTTTTTAATTCCCAGATTTTTAAAGGATTTTTTTTTCAAATATCATTCAATTACTTAACACAAAATGACACCAAATTTCTGTTGCTGTACAAAACTTTACCCAAAGTAACAACTCTCAAGTTTCAACTGATGACATTGCGCGCCCGGTAAGTCGCAATATTCACTGCTTATGAGTTATGAGTTATGAGTAGTGAAGTTTATGGTATTTTCAGCAGCCAAAATATTATCTTATCTGTTGTAGGTACCTCTTCTCCCTCCAGCTCTTCTCTTACCTCTAAACCGAAACCAACGAGATAGCAATGTCTCTCCATATGGGTCTTTCTTCTCCTTCTCAACACCACCTTCTTTTAAAACCTAGTCACAATCCTCTTTACACACTTCCCATAAACAAATCTCGAATTTCTCTATCTCGTACTACTACTACTACTACTACTACTACTACAGCACTTCTCTCATCTACCAAAGAAGCTGTGTTGAAGGATTTTCGTCTCCAAAGAGCTCTTAAGGTATACTCCCTCAATCCCAACTTCAAAATTCTGAATATTATTCATACATACTATTTTAGGATGTATGGAAAATTAGTGTCAGTAATATACTTTCTTTTGCAGATTATCTCTGGTTTGCAGAATTTGGACAGGAACAATGTGGCTTCTGTTGTCACTGCTGCAGATAAGGTAATTAATCCATACAATTATCCATCTTGATTAGCCAAGTTAAGTGAGCATATAATAAGGTTGAATATACATGCAGGGAGGAGCAACTCATGTTGATATTGCTTGCGACCCTGAGTTGGTGAGACTTGCTGTCAGCTTAACATCTCTTCCGGTAATCACTTACCTCCTAATCACAAAATTATCGATCGAGTTCCTTAAACTCCATCTTATTAACAAACTAATAGCTTTTTTATTTTTTGCAGGTGTGTGTTTCTTCTGTGGATCCTTCGGCATTTCTCGCCGCTGTACAAGCTGGTGCAACAATGGTATGTACTGTATACAACAACATTACACAAATCCGAGGAATTTATCTAAACAAACATTGCCTAATGGCTGTTGCAGGTGGAAATCGGAAACTACGACTCATTTTATGAGATGGGAAGATTTTTCTCTCCTGAAGAGGTACAAACCATAATGTTGTCAACTATCAAAATTCAAAACAACTGCGATGTTTCATTCTCTAACTTGCTTGTAAATTTTGGTAATATGTTACGGTTCTGATAATAAATTATCATGCAGATATTGAAGTTAACAAAAGAAACTAAACAAATCCTCCCAGATGTGACCCTGTCAGTTACTGTGCCTCACACCCTAAGCCTCCCTGAACAGGTAAATTGAATAAAACGGCTTTATGCGTTATAGAAAATTCTGAAATTGAAAGTTTATATTCAATTTTTAAAACTTGAACAGGCCAGACTAGCAGAGCTCCTGCAATACGAAGGTGCTGATGTTATCCAAACAGAAGGGGGGAAATGCTCAACCCCTTCGAAGCCTGGGGTTCTGGGTTTAATTGAGAAGGTATCATTTAAAACATGCAGCGCAACAAAAAGAATGACCAACTAAAAACTACCATAACTAAACGCAAGTTGTCATAATTTCAGGCAACACCCACATTAGCAGCAGCATACTCGATCTCCAGAGCGGTTACAATCCCAGTCATGTGCTCGTCGGGTTTAAGCGCCGTTACAGCTCCTATGGCCATCACTGCAGGAGCTGCTGGTGTGGTATGTACTCTTCCTCCATTTCGTCAGAAATCTTCAGACTTCATTCACTTCTTAATATAGGGCGGGAAGACATAAGATTTATCACATGATTAATCCATTTTCCACTTGAAAAACAGGGTGTTGGCTCTGCAGTTAACAAGCTTAATGATGTAGTGGCGATGATTGCTGAGGTTCGAAGTCTTGCTGATGCGCTGGCCTCAACTCAGAAGCAAGCAAATCTGGATCAACAGAAAACTCTAAGGTGGCTGTGATTTATAACACCGCCTAGAATTCCATCAGCGAGAAACCGAGAGAGAACAAAACGAAGCCACAAAAGTTTCAGGTTTTGGATTAGCCATATGTAGAAAACTAGAATATGTATGCAGTTAGAAGAGGAAAAGACCATATTACTCAATTCAAGCTTTTAAAGTGCTAGGTTATGAGATTAAGTTTTACTACTTCGTATTAAGGATTAAGGAATGAGACAAGTTCCCAAGCCATAAAATAGTGTATTAATATGAATATTCAAATTAAAAATAAACTATTCCTCTACCTAGAATTAACAAAAAAGTTGTCACTTCTCCTAATACAGTGTCCACATATCTCGCTGTTGAATAAAATGATGGGGGAATATAGAAATGACTCCATTATTTTAAAGGGTCTTTTGGTAGAAAAACATTACACGCCGAGGTTCTATATTCACACCAAGACAATGAAAACGAAGTCCCCATTAATTTATGACCCTCATGTTGGAAATTCCCAGTTTGGAAAGATGGACATTGTATCTAGAATTAGTCAATCCTCAAAATTTCACAAGTCCTACTCTAAAAACTAGACCACAAGACAATGTCCTTTACTCCAGGTTATATACCAAGACCACCAACACGTAAACAATAATGAATATATATATATATATATATATATATATATATATATATATATATATGTAAATCCTTGCTAAAAAGACAAGGACCTAATTTATACCTTAAACCCAAAAATTTAAACCAATTTTCAGAATATGCATAAAAGAATCAAATACCTACATAAGAATTCAGACCCTATGCCTTAAGAATAAGATCATATCTTCAGATCTTCATCATCAAATTCTAAACATGGTTTAAGACTTAAAACCCTCCATTGAACAAAATAAGCAAAATCATCAATGACATGTCACAGCTACAAAACGGCCCTGAGTGGAACATCGTCACATCATTTGTTCTAATTGAATACAAAATCAACTAATTAATCATCTACATGTCTAATAAACACATCTTCACTAACTGGTAACAAGTCAATATACAATTTTTCTTCCTAGCCTACCAACCTCACCTGATATTCCAACATCCCCTTACAGACCCTGTTCCTATCATCTGACTTTTCACTTCTATGATTGTCTATTCAAGATCGAACTCTGATTCCTCAGACTCTGCAAACTCACCACTCTCCTGTAACACAAGTCGACGCTTACTAAGGCACAAAGATACCAAGCATACATAATTTCAAAAGTAAGCAGTACATAAATGGCTATGTATTAGCAACTATACCTTTCTTCTGATGTATTCTGCCATTGCCCTGTCAAACTCAGCTCGTTTTTCAGTTGCTATATCATAGTACTTCACTTTTTCCTGATTGAACCAAGGAATTAATAAATATTGTCAAGCATTTATAACCAAGAATCAAGGAAAGCTCATGGTAAGCCATGAAAAACAAGGATCCCATCCCCTCATATTCATCCTATTTTCAGTAACTCATTTAAGAAAACTACAAATTTTCTAGTTTGACCAACATCTGCCAAGACATACCTAACATAGACATCATTTGCTCCATTTCATCCTGTCCTCAAACCCTTGTGGGCTAAGCAGTGGGGTCAGGACTATAGACCAACTCGCTACATTTGTGAAGGCACAGTGAGGTGAAAGAGCCAGATGGCCCAGCCCAGAACAGACCAAAAATAAATCCAGATTTTATGTTTTATGACTGGCTTCTACATACAACTCAATATCCCGAAATACAAGTACCCAGTAAAGTTACAACCTCTCTAGCCATCTCACCCTTGAGATAGCCCCAAAGGAGCTTAAGTTGAAGCTTTGCCTTCCAACTCACTATTTTCTTCTGATTAGACATAGTTTATATGAAATCTTATTGCCTATCTCCTATCTTACTATGGATGAAAGCATCAACACACATGAAAACTGACAGAATCGAGATGCCAGCCAAAAATGTGAAGTGGAAGAATCTGTGACAACATCAAATTGGAGCAGGTGACCTTCCACATCAATTTTCCATGCGATAAAGATCCAGAATTTGGCAATTTTTAGAAGGGTTTAAATGTAACAACATTACCCCTAGTTGTAGCAGGGGACCTACTGGTCGAAGAATCACAGTTATGGTCTAACCTGACCACAAAATTTCAAGCGATTACTCACCAATAATAAGTACCTTCAAGTTGAAGCCATCTTTCACTTTTAACTTATTTTCCCTACTAGTGAAAATAGAGTTGCTATCAATGGCCTCTTGTATGTCATAAATGAGCTGCATACACCAGACACTATATATTACGCCTAAGGTGGACTGCTGGGCTATTGTATCGTTACTTGATAACACTAATGACAACCACTGAGTGCTCTTTTTTCTATAAAAGTCATTCATGTCATTTTCTATAAGTTCCAAATAACTTGCACAGGGATATAAATACTAAGGCTTAGTAACTTTTGATGCATTCCCTTAGCGCAGGTGGACAAGACAAATGTGAAAGTCTGTGCTTTTACCAGCACTACGATTACAATGATTCAAAATTTTTGTCCTCAAAGGCTCAGAGTTCTCGAGGTAAAGTTTGTTTTATAACAGGTAAGCCCGTCTTATGGAGCTCGGCAGCTCACCCTGCCTTTGAGATTGAGAAAGCACCAAAAGGATCACCACTGGGTTATTAAATTGTTGCTTACTATCAACCAAGACAACCACTAAGTTAAAACACATTTTTTGTACGAGTCATTCGCAGCTTTTTACATTACACTAAACAAGCTGCAAAGAGCTTATACACATGAATATAACATATAAATTGTCGTGGTGATGTAAAACGCGGTACAAAAATTTTGACAAAAAATAAAAAATCAAACATGAAATACCTCGTATGTCATAATCTTCCATTTCTCTCCACAAGCTTTTCCAATCTGATGTCAAAAGCATTTCAATGTGGCTTATATTGACAAGTAAAAGCATCAGAGAACTGAAAGGAGAAATAAAATATTATATATCCGCTACTTACATCACGCATGGATTTGATCTCTGGATTCTCAACCTGATATCCTCTTCGGAAGTCTTCCCTTATAAGATAAGAGTATTAAAGTAAGAATGGATTTCCATAATTAATTTAGCTCTTTTCATGATACATAACATAATTTGACATAGAATACATCAATAGTATCTATGACAATTAGATAAATAATATCTGGAAAATTTGCCAATTACTACCTATGTTGTTAGGGAGTTTGTCAATTATTACCTAGGTTGTTAAAAGTTGTCAACTACTACTACCTACATTTTTTACAATTGATGTCAATTGCTACCTTAGGCCAATTAGTTCACTAATGACATCATAATTAACATTTAATTATAATTTAATCATTTTAATTAATTATAAGAATTTAAATACAAAAAAAATCTCAAAAATCCCAAAATTTACCCGAAATTACCCAAAATTAAAAAATTTTAAAAAGATCCAAAGAATATTTCAAAAAAGTTGGAATATTTTTTTGGGATTGAGCATTTTGGATTTTTTAAAACTTCGGAAAAAAATCAAAAATGATAAATCCTGAAAAAGCTCCCAAATAAACATTCCCAAAATTAAATCCCGATTGTGTTTGGTAATTTCGAGAACTTTTAAAAAAAATTAATTTGAAGTAATTACAGGTAACTTTTGAACTTTAATTTTGGGATTTAAACTTTTATTAATTAATTAAAATAATTTAATTAAGGATTAATTATGTCATTGCAATTGACATCAATTGTTAGAAAGGTAAGTAGTAATTGACAACTTTTAACAACCTACGCAATAATTGACAAACTCCCTAACAACCTAGTTAGTAATTGATAACAGTGTGAGACATCCACAACACCAAAGCCATCAAATTCTCTCAATAATTCCCCAAACCCGATAACATGTCCTAACTCATAACCCGGCAATTGCATATTACATCCCTAATCTCCATAACTACACTACTATGTTAAAAGCATGTGCTTATAGTGCAGCATGCCCATACCTGCTCTTAGGGGTGGACACGAACCGTATTGTTCGTGAACAGTTCGGAATCGGTCCGATAAAATTTCGGCTCGAGCTCGATTCGTTTTAAATGAACCAAGCTTGAACTTAAATTTATGGTTCGATAACTAAACGAACCAAACTCAAACTCAATGGTGTTCGGCTCGAAAGCTCGCAAGTTCGTTAATTTAAGAATAATACTATATATTTATGAGAATTTTAATACCATTGTCTAAATTATCAATTGAATGACAAATAAGGGAAAATATTTTACATAACTTGTCCAATAAAAATACTATCATAATGTTAGATGAAGAAAATTATTAATATATTATGGTACTTGTTGGTAGAATATGGTTTATTAGTTTATCGAGTCAAGGCTCGAAAAAGCTCGAAACTCGGCTCGAACTCGAAGAATTCTTATCAAGCCTGGCTCGATAAGGATTTTTAAGCTCGAGGTAAGTTCGAGCTCGAGTTCGAACTCGGGAAAGTTTAACCAAACCAAGCCGAGCCATATAGATTTCGGTTCGGCTCGGCTCATGTCCACCCCTACCTGCTCTTGCACCTCATCATAAGTATAGTAAACAAGTATTGCGTGAACCCACTGACCACTACGTATCGACTAACGAGCAATAACTGATATAAAAACTCTAATAAACTCACTGGAAAACCTTTATAAAACTAAGATGTAGAAACAACAAGTGACATAAAAATCAAGCACGGAAGGAAAAAAGTGAGCTAAAAAAAGGGCTGGTGCAAAGAAGCCTGAAATACTTACATGAATAAGCAATTGAATGTCACATTAGTCAAAAAGTAGAGAAAATTGCCTGCATTAATAAGCCAACAGAAATAACCTACTAGTGCCTACCTATACTACTTCAACTACCAGAAACCAACAAGCACCAGCTTTACCCTAACCGTTTTCATATTAATTTTTTGAGCATTTCACAATGCATGAAAAGTTTCACCCTTTAATTATGGCTTATTCAAGCAACATCAGAAGTTATCTTTGTTCAGAATGCCAAAGTTAGACAGAAGAGTAGGAGACTAAGAGAAAGAGAGAAAGACAAATAGGGAGAAGAGAGAAAATCTGAAAATATGATGGAGAAGAGGGGAGTAAGAAGGTATCTGGAGGTTGTTTATGAACACCAAAAAGGGATGTTGGTGTTCATAAACAACCTCCAGATACCTTCTTACTGCAGGAAAAGGGATGGAGAAGAGGGGAGTAAGAAGGTATCTGGAGGTTGTTTATGAAGGCTGCCCCCAATTTTTAATATAAACACCAAAAAGGGAGGGAACGCAAATGATGAAGTGAATTGGGGCACACATAACGCTGATAATTGTTATAACACCAAGTTAGGAGCATATTAGATTCTCAATTTACTTATTAGTAGATGCACAAAGTGCAGTGAACCTTGAACTGCTTAGCCTGTATATTAGACAGCCTAATAATATTACATGAATATTAGCCATGATGCATGAGGACTTGCATTCTTTCTCATATTCACATAGAAAACTGCCTAAATTAGTAATGTTCTCATCTCCAGCCTCCACCAATCAACTGCCAGCCACGGCATCCAATTCCAGCTTGACTTTGAATGACATCTAACCACACAAACACTATTTTAATACAGACATTGCCTCTTTGAAAGGGCATGATTCCTGGACCACCAAATTACGGCATAAATCTACACCAAAATCAATTGATGAACTCTTTCAAATCCCAATTAATTTTCAGAATTCATCTATTCAACATAAAGAAGCATATGATGCAGATTCCTGTCTTCTGTCATTTTAGCCAAGCATTACATCATAACAGAAAATCATGCTACCATCTAACAGTATCTTTGGCCAACTTTACTTTTATGCTTCGGTATTTGTTTTGTCTCACATATCACAGCCTCTCCCTACCCTCCCACAGCAACATTACCCCAATGCCTCTAACGGGATCCTGCCATGGGCGAGTGTAAGGGTCAGATGTATATAACTTATGCCTAGCATATAGGTTCTTTACAATTAACCCCTAATAAGAGACAACCATCTGAAGAACCATTTGATTTAGCACATTATAAATCCAAAAGCCAAATAATAATAATAACTCATGACTTCTTTAGAAATTGACAAAAATAATACTCTTCATATCAATAGGATTATAAGTTCTGTAGCTAGTAGGAAAATCACGGGAAACTACAGAAGTACCTTTTATGTTATGTTTTTTTACAAACAGCCTACATTGTATTGAACTGTTTTGAAAAGCACTATCTTATAAGTAATTTGTTCATAACATATGACTTTTTGTGAGTTTCAAACATTTAAGTATAGCACTATAGCCCACAAACCCAAATCCCTTCCGCTTTACTCTTACTTCAACTCTAATGTGCTTGCTTTTCTGAGTCATACTTAACATATGAAACTCACAAAAAACATCATACAGTGGTGTTAGTTGAACAAATTGTTTTGCACAATGGTTCTAACAATCAATGGAGGTAATTGGATGTAAAAAGTGCCATATAAAAACAGTTCCCCATGATTTTTCCTAACTAAAACTCCATATTATGTAGTTAACCTTGAATTTTCACACGCAATTGGAATTCAGAATCTTCCTCTCACAATCTAAATCTCATTTACAAGTTCCGGAGGTTTCTACAAATCTGTAGCATTACACCTCCATATACCTACCATTAGAGTTCTGCAGTACAATTATAACTCACTCGTGAGAAATGTAAACATATCTTACACTCACATTATCCATTTCTCAGTTGATTACTGAAAAAGCTCAATGACACATCATATCTCTGGTTTAAGCATGTAACCAAATCATCAATCAAGAACTTAAAGCTTCCTCAATAGAACCAGCCACTTGCAAGTGGCAATTAATAATCCTTCAAACACAGTACATAGAGACATTGTCGTCTATTCCTTACTCATCTGACAAAGAGTATTTTGCATAATCTTACGTAATAAAGAAACAACCAGTGATACAACTACTAACAAACTTAGTCACACCAAATCACATTTTAGTCATCCCTTTGCCAAGTTGAAATTTATGTAATTTGGGGTTCTGCCTGATGAATACACCAAAAACCAAATAATCGGAAAAATATAATTTTACTCTAATAGTCTAACCTCCACCATAAATAGCACTAGTCATCTGGTATCCTCTTATTGTCTGCAAGAAAAGACCTACATTCCCAATCTTCTATTACGCTACCGATTTTCTTAACAACACAGCCAATTTGAATTATACACCCGGGTGCACAGTGCTCATTGTGCACCCTAATGAACATTCATTGAACACCTAATGAACATGGAGAACGATTTCAATGTACGCGTACAAAGTGAAAATTTTAATATATGTTCTTTGGTTTTGAAATATATGTTCATTTACTATTTGTTCTTTGGGTATCAACAATACTCTCTCCATAGGAGTCACCGGCCGTATTTTTTTAAGAGTCACTATTGCATTTTTGGTAACTTTAACACACACTCCCAATTGTTTATTATTTTATATTTTACCTATGTTCCCACTTAAATCATAACTAATTTCCATTTTTGTTAACATTTACACCCCACTTACTTTTTTAGTTTCTTTAATATCAACTACCCCACTTACATCATTATTCTATCAAATCCAACCATGCTTCCTTAACACTTGTGTCGGTCAACATGTCTAAATGTTCATTTAGAAACAGGGTGCATAGTGTACCCGGTGCATCAATATTTAAACTAAATGTTCACTTAAAAACATCATGCACTCGGGACCACATTTTGAACAACACATTATGTTCCTTACCATCCCAAAAACAGTAATAAGCAACATAGAGTTGATGAATCGACATTTAAGCAACATGGTAACTAATTCTTTTTCGTACAACTACAAATTCTTTTCTAATAATCACCCAAATTCATAAAAATTGTCAATTTTCCACAATTTGGCCTAATAATCTCATTACCCTATATTTTAATGACCTTCTAGCAATAAAAATGCATCAAAAAATTTAACAACGGTAGAAAAAAGAAAAAGACAGAGAGATAAGGAGGGTTACAAGAAGAAGAAAAACGCAGTGGGTGGCTTCTTGGGTTTATTGGGATCAATTTTCTTCTTCTTTGAAGACGATTTTGACCTCTTTGATGAACTGGGTCTTAATTCTTTTGCATTATCTTCTTCATCCCTAAGTTTTCTTGTTGAATTTTGCGATGATTTTATCCTCAGTGTAATTTTTCTTCAAGAAAATACACAAAAAAAGAACCATTCACATGGAGTATAATAATTTGTGAATGGAGTAAGATTGAGGGAAATAAAGAATAAACAAGAATTACCTGTTGGGCGTTATAGTTGGCGTTTCACCATTGACGAAAGAAGTTGAATTTGAAGCTCTCTCTGCCATTTTTTCCCCTTTACTTCAATTTTGCTGCTTATTGCAACTTTGCAAATGCACACAGTACGCAGTACGGGTGACAGGAGAAAAAAAAAAAAAAAAAAAAAAAGTCAGGATATAAATGGGAACCGAACCTGTTGTTGGGTATTAGTCCCTCCGTATTTAGTTAAGGCCATACACTTGGCCGGGTATGGGCGCAATTTGGATTATACACCCGGGTGCACAGTGCTCATGGTGCACCCTGAAAAACATTTGTTGAGTATCTAAAGAACATGAAGAATGATTTCAATGTACATATACAAATGAAATATTTGCAATATATGTACTATGGATTTGAACTATATGTTCATTTAGTATATGTTCTATGAATATGAATGATATGTTCTTTGCATTTGAACTATATGTTCTTTTAAAAATAGGGTGCACAGTGAGCATTGTGCACCCGGGTGTATAAACCATATTTTGGGGTATGGATACTCCCTCCGTATTTATTTAAGAGATATACTTGACTGGGCATGGATATTAAGAAGAAGAATTAAATAAAATAAAATAATAAATCAAGTGGGGTTGGATAGATATTTTAATGATTAAACAAGTGAGAACCATGTCATTTTAGTTGGTGGTAGGTGGGGTGGGTTTATGAAATTATTTGTTTAATAGGATGGTGGGTCATAGGGTAAATTAGATGTATTATTTAATTAAATGGTGGGGTTGATAAGTTACTAAAAATGGCAAGTGTATCTCTTAAATAAATACGGCCAAAAAAGGCAAGTGTATTCCTTAAATAAATACGAAGGGAGTATTATTTAAAGTAACTGGGGTTGGGTAGATGTTTTAATAAGTAAATAAGTGGGGTCCATGTCATTTTGGGGGGGTGGAGGTGTGGTGAGTTTATGAAATTATTTGTTTAATAGGATGGTGGGTCATATGGTAAATTAGATGGTAGGGTTGATAAGTTACTAAAAATGGCAAGTGTATCTCTTAAATAAATACGGTCGAAAAAGGCAAGTGTATCCCTTAAATAAATACAGAGGGAGTATCGGTAGTTTTCGTGTAGTTTTCGGTTTTTGGTTTTTTAAATTTTGAAAGTAAATTATACTGAATAATGAACTAAAAATAAGACTTTGTTCTATTGGACTTATTTTGACTGAATTTATATTATCTTAACTTATTTGAACTTAACTTAACTTATCTGAACTTATCTGAACTTATATGAACTTATTTTATCTGAAATAAACTTATTTCGTCTGAAATAAACTTATTTGTTTGAAAATGTCTACAAAAAACTTATTTTTGTTGAACTTATATTATCTGAACTTATCTGAACATATCTGAACTTATTTTGTCTGAAATAAGTCAAAATAAGTCGAACATAAGAGGGCCTAAGTTCAGATAAGTTAAGTTCAGTTCAGTTCAGTTCAATTCAATTCAGTTAAGTTAAGTTAAGTTCGGTTCAGTTCAGTTCAGCTCATATAATATAAATTCAATTAAAATAAGTCGAATAGAACGGAGCCTTATGTTAATTTTTTAAACTGACAACATAAAACTGAAAGTGGGTTTCATATTTTGGGTTTTAGTTTTATAATAATAAACAGAAAATAAAATATAAAAAAAAAACGATGTCGAACTAGCCCGCGCAGGTTATGGTTCTATTTTATAATTTTTCGGAATAAATACCTTATTGCGTACGTTGTACACGAGTACCCAAAATTAAGAAACATGACCAAACAAAAGTGTTTAATATGTCCAATATATAAAGCAATTTTCAAGCTCATTTTTGTAAAATATAAAAATAGAATTTTAATTTAAGCCTGAACTATAAAACAATTGAACTCCAAACCATGAATTAGATTTTTTTTTTTTTTTTTTTTTTTTTTGAAAATAAATAAACTAGCAATAACTTTTTTTAATTTTTTTAAAATAAGTGAAAAAGTATCTTGAACTAGGTTCCAATTCTTATTTTTAAGAACATGTTGCAACTGTTTTCGGCTTCTGAAATTTTGACATGGTACTTTGTTGTGCTCACCCCTACAAGTACGCAATGAGTAACTACGGGGTTGATTTATTTATTGCACAAATGAGCGAATCGACAATACATATTATAATTGGAGATGAGGGATTTGAACATTCGAGTTATCGTACAAAAAATTAGATCAAGACTTTAATGGAAGTCATTATTGTCCAAGACTTCCTCGTATGTAGGGCGAGTGACGATGTGGGAGCGACACGACAAGCAATGGAGCTCGCGTACCCGTTGCATTTCGTGCAGGCCTAGCGAGCGATGAGCAAGCTAGCAAGGGCGGTCGACGCGACGAGCAAGGGAGCTCGTGCGCGCGCTGCCCCTGCGTGTTGTTGTGCCAGTGCCGGCGATGAGCCAAGTGCAAGCACGCGTGGCGATGTGCAATGGCTTTGTGCCAGCGCACATGACACCTATGATGTTGTTGATGTCCTGTGCCAAGCGAGCATGGTGTTGCGCCCATGTGCTTGCTAGCACATCATGCGCAAGGCACTATGGCCTCGTGCCATTGGGTGCTTTAAGCGTTTGGTTTTATTTTTCCATTGAGCGACAAACTTAATTTTTTTTGTCATTCATGCTTATATTTTTTCTCATAATTTAATTTTATTAGTTTAATTATTGTAATTAGTTTTAAACTAATTATTTAATAAATTTTAAAACCATAAATTTTAAAACCTTGAATAAATTATAATTAATCAATTTAATCAACTAAAAATCAAATATTGGGATTTAAATTAATTATTATATGAGTTTTAAATTTTAATTAAATATTGTGGTTTCCGGTTGGACTTGGAAAGATAAATTTTATGTACAAAATTAGTATAGCATATAATTCTTGGTTTGAGTGGGAGATTTTATTCATGTTTGATTAAAATTTCATTTTATCCTTGATTAGGTCCTTATTTTCTTTGAATTAATAACTTGATAAGAACTAATGAGGTCAAATAATTGGTAGATTCTCGAGCCTTAATTAGTTCCTGCAAATATTATGTGATGTTTATTTTTGCTAACTTGCTAAGTGGACCATTCATTGATAAATGAATGGGTGAATGGTATATATTGTATATATATATATATATTGTTTTACAGGTTGCGGAAAGTGACTAGTACGACCCAAATAAGATATAAGGTATACGAACCATTAGCTTGAATGTAAAATATGGTCTAAAGTACCATAGGTTTTATTTAAATATGATATGCGCACCATTAGCATGTTTTAATAATTAGGATAGTTATTTCAATTTTGCAATTCCTATTTGGTGAAAATGGCGCCTCCCATATTAGTTCAAATATGATGGTTCAATTCCATTTTCAAGACGGAGTTTAAAGTTAAAACTTCAAGATGAAGTTGGGCTATACTAGATCACACTTATTTCTTATGCATGCTTTAAGATATTTATTGTTTTAATTACGTCTTGAATTATGCATGAGAATATGGTTTCAATATGTTGCATGATTAAGGATTTCAGTTCACTTAAAATCTAACCAACATAGTAAACCTTAAGTTCCAAAGCTTAAAATTGAGTTATAAGGTGCCCATTACTAGATAACACTTACTTTTCGACCGATTAGTGATAGTTTCCCGGTAAAGCGAGGTTTCACTTCTTAATTCAAAGGGTAAGGTACACATTACTTGTTCGTACATGTTTATTTTGGTTGAACTCAAAGATATAAAGTAAGGAGTCCTTTTATATCGTGGCAAATAAGATAGATTTTCTTAATAAGTTCTTAGAAGTACCTATCAACCAAGAGTAGTTTCTAGACTATTAGCAAAGGATTTGCTTACCTAAAATATTTTAGGATTAAGATAAGCCAAAGCATGCTTAATTGTTTAATGATTTTGAGGGTCTTGGATTCATTTTATTCACACCTGTCGGAACTAAATAATTCGAATAAAATGCTTATGGCTTGTTTAAATTGCATGTTTGCTTTTCAAGTTATTACTCATGATAAATGTTTAGACTTGGCATGCTTCGATGTATGTTTTAATTATTGTTTATAATTAAATATCTTCCACAGCAATAAAACCTTTTAGAAGGTAACAGTAAATTTTCTCGATTGGTAGTGAATCCAAGAACGATTCACGAAAATGAGAGAATATGAGAAATTTGAAATTATGGTTGTTTTCGTCTGACAAAGTCGAATGGCAAACCAATTATATAGACTTATGCATTCAAAATACAATGTAGTTTTGAAATCATTAAGCATTGAGTAGAATACTCAATTTTACCAATGGTTAACAACCAAATATCTTTACCCATTTAATTCTCGAATGAGTCTACCTACTAGACATTCGAATGGATCGATACTCATAGAACTTTGAAATTTTCTGGTGACATCCTCTAGTTGAAGCAAATGTTCAACATGAATGAAACTGTAAGAACTTTGTTGAAATGACATAGGACAAGTCTAACAAAGTATAAAAGTCAATACATGAAAAGTTAAGTCTTAAGACTATAAGAAAGGGTACAAGAAATAGGAAAACAAGCTAGGAACAAATGAAAGCAATTTACAATTCCATTTCTACCTATAAGTTTATGTTTAAGGAGAAGTGGCCTAGCAATCAAACTTCTGGTATCATATACCTCTTCAGGTTCTTACTTTGGTAATAACTCAAACAATGGAAGTTATGATACACTAATGACCTTCAAGTACGAAATGAAACATCGCATTGCTACATTAGTTGTAGGGTCATCTAGTTTATTTTAAGTACTTTCAAGGCTGTAACTTAATGGTTATTTTGTTCCATAATCAGCATACCTAAATTTCCGTTTCAAACACAAAAAGACTCATATTCAAGGAAAACAAAAACAACGTTTGTCTGTTTGTTTGAATAAAATGGTCATTTAAGGGTTGAGGCATGTATGCTTGATAAACAAACAACTCTTTAATAATAAAAACTTACTAGGTTCAAATCAATCTCTTGATTTGAGTTCCACTAATCTTTGTCATTGTTGCTTAGACCATATCAACAAGTTAACATTCTAAATCTCCATTTTTATGGACTTTTTAAAGTTGAGTGATTTTTAGATCATTCAAGAAAAGCTATAGCTAGTCTTACTTGTTGAAAGTAACAAAAGAAATAGACTATTGTTAGAACTCCCAGCCAATAGAGTTTAAAGCTAAAGAAAGTTTTTATGACTTTATTATTTCACATGTGTTTGAGTGAATATGGATTTATTTACTTAATGTGGTATAAGTTTGAATCTGTTGGCTAGTTCAAAGATTCATAGAGAAGTATAAAATCCACTTGGCAAGAAATCATAAAGATCTAGGTTAGATCATGTTGATGATTACTTAAACCAAGAATGATCATCAATGATTGTGTGTTGTAATTTCATGATCGAGCTCCACAAGATATGGTATGTCTAAATTGGAATGATAAAGATTTTTTCTTTAATTTCTAAACAAAGTGCTCAACTACCGTCACACTAAACCAAATTCGTCAAACCTATTGAAAAGTTATTTCAGGATTGGAGATATTAATGTTTGAAATCATACATTGGAAAACGTGCCTAAATAATTAATTGTGTCATTTAAAAAAGAACGGAGGAAGTATATACAAATAGTTAATTTATAGGAAATAAAAATTTGATAAAGAATAAAAATTTTGTAAGGAATGATTTTCTATATTAAAAAAAAGAAATGATAAGATTCTTTAAAATATAGTAAAATCTTTTCGACAGAAATAAAAAGGAAAAAAAATACTAAGGACTCACCAGGATGTGACATGTGTCATTCGCAATCATCAATGATTGTGTGTTGTAATTTCATGATCGAGCTCCACAAGATATGGTATGTCTAAATTGGAATGATAAAGATTTTTTCTTTAATTTCTAAACAAAGTGCTCAACTACCGTCACACTAAACCAAATTCGTCAAACCTATTGAAAAGTTATTTCAGGATTGGAGATATTAATGTTTGAAATCATACATTGGAAAATGTGCCTAAATAATTAATTGTGTCATTTAAAAAAGAACGGAGGAAGTATATACAAATAGTTAATTTATAGGAAATAAAATTTTGATAAAGAATAAAAATTTTGTAAGGAATGATTTTCTATATTAAAAAAAAGAAATGATAAGATTCTTTAAAATATAGTAAAATCTTTTCGACAGAAACAAAAAGGAAAAAAAATACTAAGGACTCACCAGGATGTGACATGAGTCATTCCTGGTTTGTCTTTTAGTATATAGTAATACCCTATTTTATAGACCAAATATATGACCGAGTTTCGGATTTTTAAATAATTCTGTTGAGCCCGCTTTTTAATCTTATTAAATGCATAAAATGTAATAAAACACAATACAAAATCTCCCAAAATTTTGACTCATACCCAAACCCAACCCAAAGTAAAAGTGACGCGAAATGACCTGATTCGAATGCGATCCAAACGACCCATTTGTCAGGTATAGTATATAGTAATTGATTGATTGTTTGACTGATAGTTATTGTTATCGATTTTGGTAGTAAAAAATGTGTCAGAAAAACTCTCGCAAAGAAGTGACACATTATTTTCGGTGTTATTTTAAAATAAAGTAGTGTAATTATTGATTAATGTTCAAAAATAAAATTGTAAAAAAATTATATGACATAGTACAAAAGATATGTGTTGCCATATTTTAAAAATAATAATAATGTAAAAGTATTATATACTCTGTAACATATATATATATATATATATATATATATATATATATATGTATATATAGTTAATTTATAGAAAATAAAAATTTGATAAAGAATAACAACTTTGTAAGCAATGATTTTCTATATAAAAAAAGGAATGATTAGATTCTTTAAAATGTAGTAAAATCTTTTTGGCGGAAAAAAGGAAAAAAAATACTAAAGTCTCATCGGGACGTGACACATGTCTAGGGATGTCACTGGGGCGGGTTTTATGGGAGACCCGCCCTCCATCCGCCCCAATTAGGTGGGGATAGAGGGATGTTTAGCGGGTGATGGGGCGGGGATAGTATAAAAATCATACCCACCATGAATGATGGAACAAGTGTAGATTTTGTGTTCCGCCCGCTCCGCCCCATCCCCACTCCCCCGCTTGATACTCGTCAACCCTACCCAAGTATGATTTCCTAAGCGAATTGAAAAATTTAAAGAAGATAAACAGTTAAACGATTTTTATGGAGAAAGAAATTAGAGATTAAAGGTGTGTACATAATAAATGGGCCTCAAAAGGGCACAAATCAAGCACATGAGTTGAATAAAAGTCAGAAAGTACAATTTTCAAAGGGTAAATTTGCTAAAAATGACCTTTTATAACCCAAATTTTGCGAGAAAGAACCTCATATTTTTTTTTTTGTGAAATCACACCTTAATGTAAATTTTTTTGCGAGAAAAGACCTTATATAATTTTTTTTGGTGTGAAATCACACCTTAATGCAATTCTTTTTATTTTTGCGAAAGACGACCAAAAGTAAGTTTCCGGCATTGACTGAGCTTTTCCGGCCATTGCCTTGCATAGTTGCACGTTAGAAGCACGTGGCGCTTTATTTTGCTAACCACACCCAATTTCCCCCCAAAATTCTAAGCTTTAAAACCTAAAGTTGAAAAAAAAATCGAAATAAAATCAAGTTTGAAAATTCAAGACTCGGCAAAATCAGTGTCTTTAGCTAACTTAAGCCACACGTGCTGCTCACGTGCAAGTCAATGGCCGAAAACACCCAGTTAATGCTGGAAACTTCCCTTAGGTCATTTCTCGCAAAAAAAAATTACATTAAGGTGTGATTTCACAAAAAAAATTATATAAGGTCCTTTCTCGCAAAATTTGAGTTATAAAATGTCATTTTTGGCAAATTTGCCTTTTCAAATTAAAATTCTGATTTTTTTAGGACAACATTGGAATTACAATTAGTACATGAGAGTATTATGGGTAAAAATTAATGGTTTAAAATAGAAATAGACACATCATTTAGGGACACTATTTTAGTAAAACAAGCACTATATTTTGAGACGGAAGGAGTATATGTTATTTGATCATGAAAAAAAATGTTAGTTATAGGTTTTAAACATGTGACCTCTCATTTATTAGTCACATATGATAACCATTATGTCACAACTCATTTCGTTGTTTCTTATACGTTTAAAATATATGGACTTAATATAATTAGAAAAATGATCTGAAATATTTCTTAATAGTCCCACATCACTAATTAGTCATTGCTTTTACGATTTACTAATCCGTACATGATAAAAGTTAGAAAAATGATATGAACCATTTCTTAATAGTCTCACATCACTAATTAGTCATTGCTTTTACGATTTACTAATCCGCACATGATAAAAGTTAATAAAGCATACTCAAAACAAGATATATTGTAAAGCAACAAATTAAACGAGTTATATAATAAATTAATTGATTCATTTTCCTATTATTTGGGGTTTCGCCCGGATCACTTACTAATTTATGTTCAAACCTAGTTTTTGCATACAAAAGAAGTCTAGTCTCACACTCTCACCAAAAAGGTTGTGCACATATGTTAGTTGTATTTCACAAAACTCGGACGGTTTGTTTGTTCATCCTATAAAGTAGTTTTTCCAATCTACTCCAAAGAATTGAATACTCTATATTCCCAACCAAAACGAAAGTAACCGGTACACACAGCTCAACTGCAACAAGTGACAAAATCCCTCCCAATTTGATCATCTCTTCTTCTCCATCTTTCTCTTTCCTCGACCACATCGTCATCCCTCTTCTCTCTACTTCTCCGCCCACCCTTTCCCCATATAACTCCCACTGTCTCCCACCATTCTCACCACCATCTTTTCCCTTTTTAGCCACCATACTCACGGCGAGTGAAACGATGCAAGCTCTTCTATCCCCTACCCTCCGCCCGTCCCCCCTCGACCCCATCCACCGCAAACCCCATTCTCTCTCCTCTATTTCCGGCCCCACAAAATGTAAACCCCCCAGCAGAATCGCCTTTGCTCCAAGAGCTTCCTCCCAGGTTGCTGTTGCGCCGAAGCGCGAAACGGACCCCAAAAAACGGGTTGTGATTACTGGCATGGGTCTTGTTTCTGTTTTTGGGAATGACCCTGATGTATTTTACCAGAAACTTCTTGATGGAGTTAGTGGGATTGGTCCCATTGATCGGTTTGATGCTTCAAAGTTTCCGACTCGCTTCGCCGGGCAGATCCGTGATTTCTCCTCTGAAGGGTATATTGATGGGAAGAATGACCGCCGTCTTGATGATTGTTTAAGGTATTGCATTGTTGCTGGAAAGAAAGCCCTTGAATCTGCTGATCTTGCTGGGGATAGTCTCTCTAAGGTTCGATTTTTATTTTGGTATTAATGTGTAATTTTGAATTTTGGTTAGTGGTTATTATTTGTTTCTGTGATTGGATGTGGATATTGTTTCGTTATCATAGTTTTGATTGAATTGTCTGGTACTTTAAGTCGTTTTCGGCTGCACGGTTTTTGCATTCCATGTGTTCGATGAAATGACTACTGAAGTATAATTGGCTTCTTTGGAATTTTCAAGTACGAGAAAATGGGCTATTTAATCGTATTGTGTGTTGTTGATGGGATTATTTATTAATTTGATTGGTCCCATTCAAGATAGAACTCTCACACTCTTGACATTGATGGATTGGTGTGAATGGGTTCTGATCTTAAGAAGTTTCCTTCTTTTATTGGTTTGGAAGTTGGCATTAACTTGTAGTAGGATGAACTTTTCTTTGTTAGTGGAAAATCTTTTTCTCTTGGTAGCAGAATTTCCCTTTCTGTTTGCTAATCCTATTTTGTGACCCCTAATAACTTATCATAAATATGAGATCGTCGTTTGAACTTTTAGGGTTGCTCATGTGTTTAAGAAAAAAACTATCTTGTCATATGGCTCAGGTTCAGCGTACACATAATCTGTAATCTGATATGATCTTTCAACTACCCCTTAGAAGAATGTGAAATATCTTTATGGAAAAATTTGAGTAAGTGTAGATTAGCAATTAGTACTGTTGGTTTAATAGGGTTCTTCCATTTTGCATTCGGATGGAAACAATCCCAACCTGATTCTATATACGAAGTATATTTTTTGCAAATGTTTGGGTTTGCACTCCAAAGTGGTTCTTTAATTTCTGTTTTGAAAAGCTCTTTGCATGAAATTTGGTTAAATTTTGCAACTCCGTGTGACCTGGATGTCTGATAGTGTATACATAGATATTTGTTTTTTTTACCTGTCATCGTTTACCTGCATTTGTTGTTTTGAATTTTGATTCATCACTGCTGATATATACTTGCAGATTGACAAAATACGAGCAGGTGTGCTTGTGGGAACTGGGATGGGTGGGCTCACCGTTTTTTCTGATGGTGTCCAAGCTTTAATTGAGAAAGGTCACAGAAGAATAACTCCATTTTTCATTCCTTATGCCATAACTAACATGGCTTCTGCATTGCTCGCTATTGATCTCGGTTTGATGGGGCCTAACTATTCAATCTCCACTGCCTGTGCCACCTCAAATTATTGCTTTTATGCTGCTGCCAATCATATCCGTCGTGGAGAAGCTGACCTAATGATTGCTGGTGGAACTGAAGCTGCAATTCTTCCTATTGGCTTGGGAGGTTTTGTTGCTTGTAGAGCTTTGTCACAGAGAAATGATGATCCTCAGACAGCTTCAAGGCCATGGGACCAAGCCAGGGATGGCTTCGTAATGGGTGAAGGATCTGGTGTACTGGTAAGCTTAGGCCTTCTCTTTTGGCTGGTATTCCTTAAAATGTATATACATTAGTCATTGATAATCTGGTACTGCGTAAAGCATGTGAGTTTAAATGGAATCAAGTTAAAATCTACAAACCTCTATCATTTAAATGTTAATGTCTCTAAGTCAGCTTGGTAGTGGAAAGTGTTCCAAGTCTGGGTATATCTGGTGATTTCTTTCTGGAGTATGCAAAAGAAGTACCCTTTTTTTTGGAAATCGCAAAAGCAGTACCCTTTTTTTGGAAGTTGCAAAAGCAATACGCTGGTAGAACTTTTAGGTATTATTTGGATATTTTTAAATCTAATAAGTATAGAATACAGATCCAGTTTTTTCATGAATTTTGAATTTCTTAGTTGCTTCATTTTTTCTCTATAATATGCAGTTTTTGCTTGAATTCAGAAAACACTTTTGCAGTTTACGGTTTTGAAATTGACATTCTGATATAAGTTGTTAGTCAGATTATTTTTAGAAATCTTGAAAAAAAAATTGGGTCATTTGTGAATTTGTGATCGTATATTTTTTCATAAGATACAACTAAAATTTTGACTTCCCTGCTCTCTCTTTTTTCCATACTCCTGCAGAGTAGTGCTTCTCTATATTTCACGTCAGAATCAAAATTTTGGGTCGGGATTCTTTGTTAAATCTATATTCAAATTGTTGTCTACTGTTCACCAACGTAGTACTCCCTCCGTCAGTCCGTCCCAATTGAATCATCGCAATTTCCTTTTCGTCCGCCCCAATTTAATTGTATACTTCATTTATGGCCTTTACCCACTAATATTTTATTACTCTCTCTTCCCACTATCAAAAGTCACACCTCTCACATTCAATTAAAAAATTCTTTCATTAGCTCACACCATGCCTACTTTTCTATTAAACTATAATAATAGATAAGCTTACAATAACTTAGCACATAAAACTACATGAAATGTCTGTTGCGACGATTAAATTGGGACTAATGGAATAGTTTGCTTCATGCATGACCTTGTGGGATAAGTTATGGAGTATTTTTACACCACTAGTCAACTACTAGCTGTATAAAGGTTCCGAGGAGGGGGAGGGGAGGGGAGGGGGAAAATGGCGGAGCCAGAAATTTTATGTTGGGGGCGAGGAAAAAAATGAAACTAAAAAAGAAAGGGCATAGTTATATTGTAGTGGAAAGGATTTGAACCCTTGACCAAAGAGTCCACCTGACTTATTAAACCAGAAATAACCACCGAGGCAAGGATCATTTAGTGATGTATTTATATATTTATTACTATATATCAGTTTAAAAAAAAAAATTAGGGGGGGGGGGGAGCAGCCCCACTTGCCCCGTCTCCGCTGATAAGGGGGAGGTGAAAAAGCTTAAGTAATGACGACATGATAGTGCATTGGTCTTTCAGTGCAAGGATCGGATGATATACATAGAGGAGTTAGTGAGAATTCAGCAGTTCTCTATGGCGCAGCGCAGATAGGATATATCCCTAAAAGGAAATTGCACAGAGAGTTCTCAAGAACTTTTCATGTTCTTTAGTTATCAAACATGAGTGTATTATAAAAGTTCAAAACCTGCTCAAGTGAAACTTCCCCTTCAGTTATCTTACTTGAAGAATTGCGCTTTACATCATCTGTAGTACATTATCCCTTTCCTGAAATATTACCTTTGGTGATGTATTGTCTATAATGCTCTTAACAAACATTATTTTTAGCTGATTTGACATGATCCGGATCCTGACTCTTTTCTTGTACGTGTCCAACGAGACACATTTTTCTCTAATGTATATAACTTGTTAAATAAACCACACTCTGAACTTTAAGGTAATGGAGAGCTTGGAGCATGCAATGAAAAGAGGTGCGCCGATTATTGCCGAGTATCTGGGAGGTGCAGTCAATTGTGATGCTTATCACATGACTGATCCAAGAGCTGATGGACTTGGTGTTTCTTCATGCATTGAGAGGAGTCTGGAAGATGCTGGTGTATCACCTGAAGAGGTATGATGTCTTGTTTATGGTAATACACTCATAATGGCAACATCTTTTCCTTGTATGACAGGATACTATTTTCAAATCTCTTGAATCATATTTGAAGTCATCTAGTTGACTACTTCCTACATTTTGTTGTATTCTACATTTCTACTGTTCCTATCTTTTAGAAAATATTGTTTTGGAACCTTCAGTGTTGCAGCATTCATGTCTTTCTGCAAGAACAAAATGTGTTTTGTGCAACGGCTAATTTATTGTTTAGTCACGTGAAGTAAGATGTTGGTGGTCTGTAGTTGTATAGTGAGATTTTGCAAATGGAGAAAGTTCTTAGAAAATAAGTTTCTACATGATAGTTTATTGAACTTAAGAAGTCAAACCATCCTAAACTTGATACTTATGTTTTATCATTAAACTATTTTCAGGTCAATTACATAAATGCTCATGCTACTTCAACAATTGTTGGTGACTTAGCTGAGGTGAATGCGGTAAAGAAAGTGTTCAAAAACACATCTGAGATCAAGATGAATGCAACTAAGGTAAGATTGTCATCTGTTACTATTGATTGCTTGCAGTTTCGTCAATTTGATGCCAAAACATGAAACTTTGATGCTTCTTCTTTCTCATGTTTAAGTACTAAGATCCCTCATTGTTGTATATACATTCTACAGTCTATGATAGGGCATTGTCTTGGTGCTGCTGGTGGTATGGAAGCTATTGCCACAGTAAAAGCTTGCACAACAGGGTGGCTACATCCAACCATAAATCAATTTGTAAGTTCTGAATCTTTCTTTACTGTGAAAGGCCTTAAGTTTTAGTCACTAGCATGTAGCAAAGTTAACCTGAAACAAACTATTATGAAAGAGCTTAAGGTTTAGTCAGTAGCAGCTTCTTGACAAGCGAGCGTGATTTTCATTTACTCAATTCTCATCATTATCCATGCATTGAGTGTTAGTCCGTGTAAGGCTTTGATCTTATTTATTTGTTCACACAAAAAAGTTTCCAGGATCATCATCATAAAATTTAATACTTTTGTTGGTATACACGTTAGCACTTACAATAAATACATTGACAGATTCTCTAACTTTTTTCATTTGTTTCATTCATTCAAAATTCCTTGTTTGCCTTCTATTTGTCATATTTGTTGTTTCTGGCGCTATAAGCCTATAACTACACTATTTATATTAATGCAGAACCCAGAACCATCAGTTGAGTTTAATACAGTTCCAAATGAAAAGCAACAGCATGAAGTGAACGTTGGTAAGATTTTCAGCGTTTTCTTTTATATTCTTTTTTCTTGGGAATAGTGGTCACGTCCTTTCCCCTCAAGCCCCTCAACATTTAGGATTCAATATGATTTTGCAGTTATACTCGTATACTATATGAAATGCAAAATGAGGTAGTACATTTTTACTGATGTCTGTAGTGATGAGTCCGCCCTGCAGTTTTTTTCCTCTAGTAATAAGATATGTTGATGATTAATTAGGGAGCACACATTTGTAAACTTAACTGTAATACAATACTTTCTAGGTAACTGGTAAAGCACCTTTGTATGCAAAGTGGCATTCTTACAGTGACTTGTATTTCTGGGCAGAAGGAAGGTTTATTTTGAAACGATAGAAAAAGGAAATTTGTAGCTTTTGTATAATTTGCAAATGACTTTTTCCCCCTAGTTGCAGCGACGTATTCATGCTAATGAATTTGTATACTGTTCTTGCAGCTATTTCAAATTCGTTTGGGTTTGGTGGTCACAATTCAGTTGTGGTCTTCTCAGCCTTCAAGCCTTGATTGTCTGCTTAATGAATCAAGGAGCTTCTTACAATGTATGCTTTGTAACTTTCGAGTTTCGAACAATTGTATTCTTCTCATTCGTCTTCACCCATAATTGAGTTAGAAGGAAGCAGAGATTTTCCTCCATTTATTCCTTTAAAATAATAGCCAGTTAAATGTAGTATAGAGAACTAGAAACTGTTCATTTTTCTCTCTATCCCCCCCCCCCCCCCCCAAGCTAGTTAAGTATACAGCGGCTTCTTCGGTCCATATGTTGTGGACCATTTGGTTGTATGTTTATGAGTCTTGTGTCCCTTGGATCCTTGGTAGATTAGATGATTAAATTTTAATTTAAGTGTCAAATTGTGCATTGAGGTGGATCTATATTTTTTTCTAATGTGAGGCATAGTTTACTCGTTGGATTATTTTTTCTAAAAACAAACATTGTCATTTCTTATATGGAATATATTAACCCCTAGATATCTCAGATCTTACAACGTTTGATAGAGCTTGGGTTTTAATTAAAGCTCCGTTTGGTTTGGCGTAAAACATTTTCAATGAAAAATGATTTATTATGGAAAACTTGTTCTAAGGAAAAATAAAATTGACGAGAGAAGGTTGATGGGAAGAAAGAAGAGGAAGGTAAGGAAGAAAAGTGGAACAATGGTTTTCCTTCCATTCAAATGAAAAAAAGTTTCACCTTGAGGAAGTTATGGAAAATTATTTTTCATCTCTTGTCAAACCAAACAACATAAAATGATTGAAGAGGAGAAAAACGTTTCATGAAAACGTTTTATACCAAACTAAATGGAGGCTAAGTTTTTTTTTTTTTTTTTGATGCAGAAGAATTGGGATTAATTCAATAAAAACCAGAAAACAGAACAAACAGAAATAAAACTACAGCTACAAGGCGCGGCAAAGCTACACCTCTAATGTCCTCATCTAAAATACGAATAAGACTCAACAGGCCATGACCTCTCAATTAAGAAATGACCGTGATCCACTAACCGGTCACGACTCTAAGCATTTTCATCAGGCTTCCTATTTCAAAAAAAAAAAAAAATCCTTAAATCATTTCCAGAACTTATTTTTTCCGTTTTCTAAAAAAGGAGGGTTAAAGTGCGAAATTTATAATTTTTCGTTTTCTAAAAAAAAAAAAACGAGTTATGTTTCAAGTTTATGTTTTCGGAAGTTAAATCAAAGTTCAAATTTCAAATTTCCGCTTCTAAAAAGTGAGAGTTAAGTTTTTCGCTTTTAAAAAGCGAGAGTTAAGTTTTCCGCTTCTAAAAAGTAAGAGTTAAGTTTTCCGCTTCTAAAAAGCAAGAGTTAAGTTTTCTGTTTCTAAAAAGCGAGAGTTAAGTTTTCCGTCGAGAGTTAAGTTTTCCATTTCTAAAAAGCGAGAGTTACGTTTTCGGCTTCTAAAAAGCGAGAGTTAAGTTTTCCGTTTCTAAAAGGCGAGAGTTAAGTTTTCCGCTTCTAAAAAGCAAGAGTCAAAACAAGTTTCAATTTCTAAAGACGAGGGTTTCCGCTTCTAAAAAGCGAGAGTCAAATCAAGTTAATCTATTTTCTCTAAAATTATATATATATATATAGCAAGTTTTCCGCTTTCTTTCAAAAAACAGGACAATCAAGTAAAGTTTTCCGCTTTCTTTCGCAAAAAGCAAGACCGTCAAGTTTTCAATTTGTCAAAGTCTAAACAAGCTTCAAACATATCTATTTTCGAAAAACTTTGTCCCTACTCGAACACTTACAATGACATCGTGAGGAGGTGTAAGTTTAGCCAACAAATTTCCAATGACTCGTGAGGAAAATGTTGGTATTCCAGGTGAGGACCCTTAAGTCAAATGTTGTCATCGAGGGCTCATAAGACCCTCGCACCCAAATCAGTTTCCAAAAATTAGATAAGTTAGACGCACTCCGTCTACAAATACTTTGATCTTCGTCTTAATCAGACTCAATCAAAGTGGGGGCTAACTGTAGACACCTACATTTGGCCTCAGACTAGAAGCGATAATTTTAGTGATGAAACAAAGCATCCACTTGTCAAACGTATTCCTAATCAAGTAAATAATGTTCATAGACTGACTGACTGACTCATTACCCAAACCCACATTTCTATTTATAGTGACTGCTATTTATAGTAGCTTCTATTCTAAGTATCTGCTAAAAATAGTAAAGCGTCCAAGATAAATTTACGGGCAGAGTTGCACTCCAACTCAACCCCTAAAAGAGATTGCAAAAGGAGAATTTTAGTTGTGAATTAAACTCCTAAAATAGAGAGAAAAGCAATAAACGGAGTTTTAGTTGCATTCAAATCAAATTCCTAAAAAAGGATTGAAAAGTAGAGTTTTTAGTTGAGAAGAACTCAAAATAAGGATTAAAAAAGAACTCAAAATAAGAAAGAGTTTTAATTCGGAATAAAATCGGATTAAACTGAATTAATGTTGGATTAAACGCGTGGAAATAAAACGTGCGCAAAAATATTCGTGCGCACAGGGCCCAGCGCAACAAAATGTTCGCGCCAACATCCACGCGCAAGAATTATCTCGCGTACCTGTTTCAGCTCAACTAAAATACAAACTCTAAAGTATATCTAGCGCACAAACACGTGTGAGAATTCAATTCTCACGCATGAGGTTGTGTGCGAGAAATTTCTCGCGCACCAAAGCTTTTCAACAGTTCTCAAACTGCGAACAATCTCTATCTTTCACGGCACGTTTTTACTATAAATAAGACCCTCGATCAGCCGAGTAAAAGGCACCAAATATTATTCTCAATAATATACACAAGTTAAGCCTAAGCCTAAGCCTTATGTATATTTTGTATACTCCGTAAATTTCGTAGTTTCGTCGTATTAACTCTTGTTAAACAGAACTTTGCCAGTATAAGCACTAAAACTAAGCCTGGATTCTGCCCAAGAGTCTAGTCAAGTCAAGGAAAGTACTTTACGTTAAGGAAAACGAGTAAAGACAAGTGGCTAGTTTTCTAAGAACCGCGATATAAAAAAAACTATACTGTAAAGTGTCATAATCTGTTTTATTGCTTTAATCACCACTATAAATCTGTCAAACTTAATCTGATTATTTATAACGCCTAAAAGGATATTATTTTGGACAATCCGGAATATTGTTAGGTTAACTTAAATCAATATAAAACATATTTGTTGACATCTGTTTAGTTAATTATATGTGCATTATAAACAATTCAGATTAGTAATGTAGTATAAGTGTATAACACATGTCCCGTCTTCGTTACATTGAACTAGTAAGGACCGCTAATACTGGGCACTTCCCTTATTAGTTAATGTCCCCCGTGAAGGAAATAATGCCCTTGGTCCAAGTATGCATTTAATGTTAAGTCTAATAAATGCGGTTCAGTATTAATTAACAAGTTAATAATTCAGTGAGATCAAGTGAACTCAATGCCTAGCTAGAGGTCGCTTCAGTTCAAGTGGAATTAATAATATTAATCCACAACTTACTCTTGACTGAACCCGTAGGGTCACACAAATAGTACGTGAACGGATCAAGAATATTATTCATTAAATACTCCATTTATGAACATTCGGAAACGACGGATCTCGGTTCTAGTAGGAGCTGAAATCGTCAAAAGGCAAAATAAAGAATACTGCGGAAATGATGATATTGCCGGAAACGAAAATATGGTTCATGACGGGAATATAAATATTATCCAAGTCGTAGATGTTGCCGGAAACGGAAACATGGTTCGTATCGGAAAATATTATCGGAAATAGAAATATTGCCGGAAACGGAAATATTACCGGAATCGGAAATATTGTCGAAAAGGAAATTATTTCCGGAATCGGAAATATTAACGGAAATGTAAATATTTTTTCGAAACGGAAATGGATTCTGGAATCGGAAAACGAATCGGAAGCTCGATGAGCGACAAGCCGGCAAGCGATCCGTCCCATCGCTCGACAAGCAAAGCAAGGCAGCAGCGCCATGGGTCGCGCTAAGCAAAGCAAGGAAACAACGCTATGGGTCAAGCCAAGCAAGCAAGGCAGCAGCGCCATGGGCCGCGCCAAGCCAGCGAGCAAGGCAGCAGTTCCATGGGTCGCGCCAAGCCAACGAGCAAAGCAGCAGCAGTGTTGGCCCGTCAAGGGAAGGCCGCAGCGCGCTGGGCCTTCGGCCAGCTGCGGCTATAGCTGGGCCTAGGCAGGCACGTGCACCAACGTGGCCCGTTGTGGTTTCGTTGGATTGCTTCGTCTTGGGCTCTAAGAAAAGTCCGATTGCTTAATTCCCAAGTAACCTAGGATTAAGTATTCCTAGTTCTACTGAAATTGATTTAATTAAGAGTTTAATTAATGTTGCAATTCTAATTGAATAAGAATTTTAATCCTAGTAGGGTTGGTAATTCTATTCCTAGTAAGACTCAAATTGCTTATTTCCTACCCTATAAATATGAGGCTAGACCCTCATAATTATACACATCAATTACAAATTGAAATCATATTCTTTACTCTCATTGTGTTCAAGGGAGAACATAATATAGCCTAACCCGAATACATAAAACCTTAAGTAAAACCCTAGCTGGTTAAATCTAAGGCGGATCCGAACGTGCTGTGGACTTTCTACGGAGGGAAAACGTTTGGGGCTCTAAAGACTTGTTCTTGTTCGGTTCGGGAGCAGGTAGGGAAGGCACGCATCACATTGTATGTAACCTAAATTATGCTAATTGACTATGTTGCAATTAATTTGGATTCTGGCTTTATGGTTTTTCCGCGTGAATTATATTATTGTATTATTCATAACCTAACAATGGTATCACGAGCCTCTAATTAATTCCATAATCAATTATAGTTAACATGGATTAAATTTTATAAATTTGCAATGAATTAAAGGGGTGATTAATTTCGTGGATGTAATTGATTGCAAATTCGTGTGATTATTCGATTATATGTAAATCTTGTATTCCGACCATTATTGACAAAACTGCCGAAAAATCATGCGAACATACAATCAAATAATCGCACGAATTTGCAATTAATTACATACACGAAATTAATCACCCCTTTAATTCATTGCAAATTTATAAAATTTAATCCATGTTTACTATAATTGATTATGGAATTAATTAGAGGCTCGTGATACCACTGTAGGGTTATGAATAATATAAACAATATAATTCATGCGTAACAACCATAAAGCCAGGAATCCAAATTAATTGCCACATAGTCAATTAGCATAATTAGCATACATACAATGTGATGCGTGCCTTCCCTACCTTCTCCCGAACCGAACAAGAACAAGTATAGGACTCCAAATGTCGCCCCTCCGTATATAACCACAGCACGTTCGGATCCGCCTTAGATTCAACCAACTAGAATATTCTCTATGGTTTTATGTGCACTCGGGAAATTCACAATAGTGATAGGCAAGTATTAAATTCTCTCTTGAATTTAATGTGTTAGAATAGAACACTTCGGGGAGAGGTGGCACAACTAAGGGATGCCATCATGGGGCATTACAATGCCATGAAAGAGCAACTAGAATCCGTCAAGGGGGACGTGGTTCTACTAAAGGCGGCAGTAGCCGGGGGCGCTACTATAAGGGAGGGACCAAGGATGAAGGTTCCGGAGCCGTCAAAGTTCGAAGGCAAGCAGGACTCGAAGGCTATCGATAATTTCTTGTGGAGCATCGAAAGGTACTTCGAGGCCATGCATTTGGATGACGATGCTACAAGAATCTCCACCGCCACCATGTACTTTTCGGAGGATGCCATCCTATGGTGGAGGAGGCGTGAGTTGGACATCCAGAAGGGTCTTTGCTCGATCAAGACGTGGGACGAGTTCAAGGCCAACTTCAAGAGGCAGTTCTATCCGGAGAATTCCGAAGAAATTGCGATGAAGAAGCTGCATGGGTTGAAGCATACCAGATCAATCAAGGAGTATGTGAAGGAGTTTACTTCACTTATGCTAGAGATATCGGATCTTCCGGAGAAGACCCAACTCATTTACTTTATGGATGGGCTACAACGATGGGCGGAGCAAGAGGTGCGGCGACGAGGAGCCAAGGATCTTGCCGAGGCCATAGCAGTAGCGGAGTCCCTATATGAGCTGCCAAGCTCTAGGCGGGACAAGGGTCGGAGGTTCGAGGAGGAAGAAGGTGACGAGGAAGCATCGCATCAACCAAGGGCCAAGCATGCGGAGCATGTCAAGGATAAGGCCCAACCGAAGAGGGACGGTCGTGACGGAGGTAAGTCGTTTAGGCCTTTGAAATTTTATCTTTGTGAAGGTGAACATTTTGCAAGGAACTGCCCCGTCCGACAAAAGTTGGAAAAGATGAGTGCCATGGTCGGCACTACGGAGGAGGAGCCAACTGCCGAGAGAAGGCTAGGGGCGATGCAATTGGACGAGGAGGTCCAGCTCGCAAACTTGAGGCTCCGTAATGTTGGGGTCGTGGACAGCAGGCCTAGGGACATGGTCGTGCCACGGGAGATGGCACCCACGACAACGAGGGGAGCGAGCATCAAGTCGGGTGGAAATTTGATGGTCGTGCACGGAGAAGTGAACGAGGAACCAAGTCGGGTGCTCGTTGATACAGGGGCAACCCACAACTTTCTTGCGCGGGGAGCAGCCAAGAAGTTAGGGGTGAAGTTCACTCGGGTCGGCGGCGAGATGAAGGCCGTAAATTCAAAGGCAACGCCGGTCTACGGCAATGCATGGGACGTCCCTATCCTCTTAGGGAAGTGGAAGGGCAAGGTCGACTTTATGGTGGTCGACATGGATGATGAGGACGTGGTGCTAGGAATGGAGTTCCTAGACTCGGTCCTACCATTTCGAGTGGGTGATGGCGTGCTAACCATCACACACAAGGGCAGCGAGGTCGACATTCGACTCGCAAGGGACAAGGAAGAATGCATGAGAATCTCTTCCTTGAAGGCTCGTGCAACGGCAACCAAGGGACGTCGAAGGAAAAGGGACGTGTGGTTCGGGTCGTGGGCACAAGAGGCAGATGATCGTGTGAAGCTCCATGGGAGGATCAAAGAAGGTAGGCATGGTGCCTATCGTATGGGCGAGGTGCCCAAGGTTGGGGTCGTGCAACGGCAAAGTATTGAACGAGGAGCATGGTACGGGTCGTGTGCACGCACAAAGGGACGTCTTGACGAGGGCGTCAAGAATTTTGGTGAGGGAGAATGTCACGGATGGCCTCCCACACCATCGCATGTGGCAGCATGCAAGGCAACAAGCATCGCAAGGCAACGCGGTGCACCGCCAAGGGTGGCGGCAAGGTTGTTGGGCACCATCGGGCAACGTGGTGGTCCATCGGATAGTGGGTCGTTTGGGGGACCAAACGATATCCAAATGGGACGAAACTTGGGGGTCCCATGTATTTTGGCCCAATGAAGACAATGGTTGGGCCAGATTTTGGGTTGGAGGCTCGGATGGGCCCGGTTTGCAGCAGCTATGCACGAGAGTGCACCGGAAGCTTCTAAATGGGTCCGGAAGTGTGTAGCTTGCTTGGATGATGATGGTTCTAGATGGGAAGGGTCTAGAACCTTGCTGTACAGATTAGGGAGAGTATTCTAGAGACCTCCATGTATAGAGGGTTCCCTTTGGAGGTGGAAACATTCTAGAATAGAGTAGGGTATTCTTTGTAGGAGTAGTGTGGAATGTTCTAGAGTAGGAAGTCTCTAGGCACTTGGGAGCCTATAAATAGGCTTGCCCATTCATTTGTACATTCAGCCAACACAAGTGTATTCATTCTCAAGCAATAGAAAAACCTTTCCAAACTCTCTCTTGCTTACAAGTTTCCTTACTTAGCCCTTTTCGTAGCACACTTAGCATAGCTAAAGGGGTGAAGTGCCTTGACTAGTGATCCGACAGGACTGTGACGCTAGTGGGTAGCGTGCATAAGGCTTGGAAATAGTCAGCACGTGACAGGCCGCTTCAGTTCAAGTGAAATTAATAATATTAATCCACAACTTACTCTTTACTGAACCCGTAGGGTCACACAAATAGTACGTGAACGGATCAAGTATTTAAGTGAATTAAATACTCCATTTATGAATATTCGGAATAGACGGATCTCGGTTCCAGTGGGAGCTGAAATCGTCAAAAGGCAAATTATGAATACTCCGGAAACGATGATATTGCCGGAAACGGGAATATGGATCGTAACGGACATATAAATATGATTCAAGTCGTAGATGTTGCCGGAAATGGAAACATGGTACGTATCGGAAAATAATATTGGAAATGGAAATATTGTCGGAATCGGAAATATTGGCGGAAACGGAAATATTACCGGAATCGGAAATATTATCGGAATCGGAAATAAATTCCGGAATCGGAAATATTAAATATTTGTTCGAAACGGAAATAAATTCCGGAATCGGTAATATTAAATATTGTTCGAATCGGAAATGAATTCCGGAATCGGAAAACAAATCGGAAGCGCGACGTGCGAAATAAACATCGGACGAGCTTGCTAGACGCAAGGCCCAACACAAAGCTTGGCCCGCGCCTAGCGAAGCCCGCGCAAGCGAGCAGCAGCAGCAGCCCAGCCGCGCCGAGCAAGGCAGGCCCAGCCGAGCACGAAGCAAGGCCAGGCACAACCAAGGCAAGGCGAGCAAGGCAGGCTTGCAGCAGCGCCCAAGCAATGGGCTGCGTGACTGCCAGCGCTGCTGGGCCGAGCCTCGCGCACAGCGCCCCTTCGTGGGCTGCGTGTGTGTTCGTGCAACACTACGAATCCTTAAACGTTTAGGATTTGTTCGATTAGTTGTTTTCCTAAATCCACTAGAGTTAGTCGTTTGATTAAACACTAAAATACGTACAAAGGATTAATTTTAATAGAATTCTAATCGAATTAGTAAATTGAATCCTAGTGGAAATCTAAGTCCGATATTTCCTCCCTATAAATAGGTGATACATAATCACAATTTATAACATATCAATGACAAGTATTCATATAGTTTAAGATTAAACTAGCTTAATAATTTGCCAATATAATTAAGTTCGAATAACATAAAACCTTAGACTATATTCTAGTTAATTGAATCTAAGGCGGACCCAAACGTGCTGTGGACTATCTACGGAGGGACGACACTTGGAGTCCTAAACTTGTTCTTGTTCGGTTCGGGAGCAGCTAGGGAAGGCACGCGTCACATGTATGTATACTAAATTATGCTAAATTGATTATGTGGCAATTAATTTGGATTCCTGGCTTTATGGTTTTTCCGCATGTAATATATGTTTTATATTTGTCATAACCCAACACTTGCGTCTCGCAAGCTCGTTCGTCGAGCGTTCGCACGTCACGCTTCCGATTCGTTTTCCAATTTCGGAATTCATTTCCGATTCGAACAAAATTTTAAGTTTCCGTTAATATTTTCGATTCCGGAATTTATTTCCGATTCCGACAATATTTCCGATTCCGGTAATATTTCTGATTTCGGCAATATTTTTATTTCCGATAATATTTTCCGATACCAACCATGTTTACGTTTCCGGCAACATCTACGACTTGGATAATATTTACATTTCCGTCATTATCCATATTTCCGTTTCCGGCAATATCATCATTTCCGGAGCATTTAATATTTTGCCTTTTTGACGATTTCAGCTCCCACTGGAACCGAGATCCGTCGTTTCCGAATGTTCATAAATGGAGTATTTAGTGAATAATATATTCACTTAAATACTTGATCCGTTCACGTACTATTTGTGTGACCCTACGGGTTCAGTCAAGAGTAAGTTGTGGATTAATATTATTAATTCACTTGAACTGAAGCGGCCTCTAGCTAGGCTTTCAGCTCACTTGATCTCACTGAATTTCTTAACTTGTTTAATTGATACTGAACCGCATTTATTAGACTTAGCATTGAATGCATACTTGGACCAAGGGTGTTATTTCCTTCATGTATTTTTTCGTAAGTGTTTCTATCATAGCTTAGCTAGGAATGCTCTATTTAGAGGTCTAGTTTTGCGCATGCCAAGACCACGTTGAGATTTGTGTTGGAGAATTTTGTTCCAAGATATAAGAGGCGTAGATAAATGGTTAGTTGATCAAATTCAAAAGAAATATATCTGAACAAACATATGCAAGTAGAGCTTCTAGATTACTTTATTAGAGTCATTCTACCTGCTTTTGACAGATAGTGGGATACTAAGAGTTAATCTTGTTTCATTTTTTGCATGATATTATTATAATCCATCTTTGTGAGCTTAATTATAAGATGAGAATTGAGCTCTCAAATATCTCCCAAAGGACATAGACTTTGTCAAATGAAAGATACATGTAAGGTTATCTCTCTTCGTAATTTGTATTTGTTTAGAAAAAACAATTGATAATTTATGAAATTTATTAATTGACCAGATAAATATCATAAACGGTTAGTAAACTGTTTAAGAAAATTGCAGGCTGAAGAACAACTTTTGCAGAACACAAGACTGTCATCTACAAAAAGAAGAAAATATATCTTCTTTATTCTTGGAGTTAGGCTAAAGCATATCGCATTTTTATTAGATAAGAAAAGGAAGATGGTACCGTTTATGTGCGCCCCACATACACCACCTCTCATGTGGTGACACCTCAGCAAGGTAAAATAAAAAGAGGGGGAAAGATGAGCGGGAAGGAGTTTTCACGGGTTGGAGCCAAAAACAAAAATGGGAGGGAAAGTTCCCGCTGGTTTTCACGGAAAATTCTTGGCACCATGAAAATTTGGGAACCGGGATTGAATATCACTCCATAGAAAATAGAGATATTTTTCTCCATTACTTGCCACCCAAACCAGAAATAGTGGAGGAAGAAGATGAACAGTGTTCTGTTGATTTGAAAGTCAAGCAAGAGGAAGACAAGAAGCCTCCACCAAATAACCCGTCGATTCGGAAGCTGATATGCTTTCGGGTTAACTTTCCGGTGATCGATCGTTTTCATAGCAATTCAAAAGGTAAAACGTTGATTTGGATTTCATTCGTGTGCTTCCCGTCCACTTGAACATGTTTTTAACAACTACATTGAATCATTAGTTGGAGTGGGCATATTATTTGATTATCTGTGGGTCGCTCGACACCATCGCCGGAGGCTAGATTGGCTTTATTCACTAGGTTCATGGAGTTACTCTGTGTGATAGGCTACTACGCGTAGTATGAAATTAGTTTATATTGTTTTACTTTATTATTATCAAGTTATTTAAAGTTTTCATAATATATTATTATTTATGAATGTATGTGTAGAATGATCATTGATCTTAACGAGGACATTGATGATGATGATGTTGTGGAGGTCAATGCTGATGAGCAGGGTCCCTCGATTCCTTGTAAAGGGATGTGCTTTGTTTCAGGCGAAGAATTAGCAACATTGTGTCACAATTATGCATATAAACTTGGATTCACCTTTTTTGTTCAGTCTAGCTTGTTGATGGATGAATACAAGGCACTTGGAGCTAGACGTAACGGTGTAGGGAAATCAGAGACACAAAACCATATTCTCAAGCGATTAATATTGCGTTGTAAGATGGGGGGTCGTAAACAGACTGTGAATTTTCAAGTGTCTGACTGCAAGGTGTTTGTTGAAGGAAGGATGATCGAGGGTCGTATGGAGATAAACGGGTGTTTATTGGAACACAACCATACACTCCATCCAAATAGTAGCCATTTCATGGTTAATTATAGGAACATTGACTGTCCAATACATAATAGAATAGTTATCAATGATAGGTCTGCGATTCCAATAAGCAAGAACTTTAATCAACTCGTGGTTGAGAATGGAGGCCATGAAAATGTACCTTACAACCAACGAGATGTGAGGAATGTAGTGAACTTGGAGCGTCGTATGTCTAGGATTCAAGGAGATGCAGTTGCTCTCGAAGAATACTTCAGGAAGCAGCATGATGCTGATAAAAACTTCTACAGTTGCATCCAAAAGGATGAAACAAGAACTTTGATGAACGCGTTTTGGTCTGATGCAAGGAGCAGGGCAACAGGGAAAGATTTTGGTGATATAATAACCTTTGGTACAACATTCCTCGCCAACAGGTTAGCATTTGTAAACTTTCCAGAAGTCGTGCATCTATATTTTTGACTTTTAATAAGATTTCACTACGTGTATTCGTTGCTGAAACAGGTACAAAATGCCATTTGCACCATTTGTGTGTGTAAACCATCATGGAAAATCAATTGTGTTTGCATCAACACTCCTATCACACGAGGATTCAGATACATTTGAATGGGTATTTAGACAGTGGCTTCTTTGTATGGGTAAACCCCCAGATGGAATTCTAATAGACCAGTGCTGAGCTATTGGGAGGGCAGTGAATTTAGTATTATAGATTGTGCCTGTGGCACATACTACAAAATGCAGTAAAGAATTTAGGTAGCCTAACCAAATGGAGTGAAATAGGTGTGGCAATACATGAAGCAGTCCATAATTTTCTGGACGCAAATGAATTTGATGAAGCATGGCGTCTAATTATTGAAACATATGGGCTGCAAGCTAATCCTTGGATGAAGGAGATGTATGAAATTAGGCAGCGGTGGGCGCCAGGGCACTGGCGAAGCACATTTTGGGCTGGAATGTCCTCGACCCAGAGAAGTTAAAGAATGAATCGCTTTTTTAAGGGCTATGAAAACGTTGAAACCGGATTGTCTCGTTTTTTATTACAGTATTAGGCAGCTATCAAGGTGAAAGTGGAAGAAGAGAAGATCATGGACTCTCAATCTGTTCAGCGACCCCTCCCTGTGGATAAGACCGTACTAGTTGAGTATGTATTCCACAAGAAATACACAAATGCAAAATTTGCAGAAGTAAGGAAACAATCCGTTGCTTTAAAGCACACAAATGCAACAAAGACGGGGGCGCTTGGTTCTCTTTTATTCTACAGAGCCGATGAGAATGTTGCGACCCGCATGAAATGGAAACAAAAAAAATCATACTTTCTTACCATCGATAAGGAGAAGGGATAGTTTTCATGTTCTTGTAAACTGTTTGAGTTTGCTGGGATATTGTGCAGGCATATAATCCGTGTGATTGATACCGAGGTCATACAAGTAATTCCTAATAAATACATCTTGGATAGATGGCGGAAAGATAAAGTTTGTGGCGATGATGATATTCGGGTTTCATACTATGACCCGGAAGAATCAGCTCGTGTGAAGAAGAATAGAGAGTTGTCCCAGAGACACACATACTTGGCTAGCTTAGCCATGCACAATGATGCAACATTGTTGTTGTACAAGGAAGCTACTGAAAAAATACGCACCGCATTGGAGGCAGAATTTGATGTAGAAAACATTCGCACTGATGGACAAGGGGTTTGGGATGCCTCTGCACGCAGGGTTTATGGTCGGCGTCGATTACGTCCTAAGGAGCACAACCAACGACACCTTGAGAGGGAAGTAGAACCCATAGAAGGGGCTACGAAAGACCCACCTGACAGACGTGGTAACGGGAGGGGGGCTAGAAATAGAAATAGACAACCGACAAAGAGAATCCCGACTAAGAAGTATAAAACCGATGAGGAAATTGCTAGGAACCAGGTAACAACGAAGATCATACATACAAGTATACTATTTTACTTCTAAATGCTATGTGTAATGATTATTGTTGTTATCAAAACTAAATATAACTAACCTGTGTTGGGCAGGACATTTTGTTATCTACTTTTGGGCCAATCTACGAACGCAGGTCTGCTGCTAATGGTGTTAATGGTTGCACAAGCTATGGAGGAATCATGCAACCTAGGGTTGGCACCAATTTGAGTATCCGGACATCTCCTTTAGAAAACATGGGTATTGGTAATGGTTGTCCCATTCCCGGAGCAAGCATGCAACCTAGGAGAGACACCAATTTGAGTTCGCGGCCATCTCCTTTACAGGTAATGGCTACTGGCTGTTCCATTGCCGGACCGAGCATGCACCATCGCTTTGACACCAGTATGAGGTTCCCGCAGTCTCCTTCACTTCCACTTCCAAACCATAGCAGGAGTAATAATGGCGGCTTTTCAAATGATGGAGGTTCCCATTCTGGACCGATGCACCACCACGGTCCACGGGTATGACAACGATCTAAGTGTTGGGCAGTCCCCTTCAGATCCGAACCTATCTCAGGGATTATCCCAACAGTCAAGTCATAATCCATATACCACCAACCATTAGTGGAAGTGCTGGGTTGAAACATTATATAACTGTCACTTGTATGTAGTGTGTTGTTGTATGTCGTTGATATTTTGTTAAGACAAATACGATAAATAAGCATTCACGAAATTGAATTATTTGGTCTTACTATCATACTACATACAGTGTGAATTTGCAATTTTATAAAGTTGTTGGTTGATCATCAGAGTCGTTCTTTTTATGTAATTATCAAACTTAAACAAATGAAGTGCAATTTCCTATGTTTCTGTCGAACAATGAATTATTTAGTGGTGAGGTTTTTAACTTCAATTCTTCACATACAATCAATCAGACGGGCCCACGTTTGGTCCGAACCTATCAAAACCCTCCATGTCATTGTGTAGATGGTACATAAAGCCAAGGGAAAAAAATGTGAATAATGTTTCATTGTAGGGGTTCAATCCTGGACCAATTCTGTCAAACATTGAACACTCAACTGTTGGGGCAAGACAAATTTGGCAACATTTATCGGCATTTAAATAAATTCATATCAATATTTATTTTTCTTTGGGGGGGTTGGCCTATCAAGGTAGGTACTTGCACATGATAAATTCAATTTACACACAAATGGGAGGGTAGTGAGGGGTATATATAGAGAGATCATATTAATAACTGCCAAATTCATGTCCTTTCCTTATTAAATTTGAATCAGCATGAAATATTGGACATATTGGTAAGTGTAACGTCTAAGCCTAGCTTGAACTGAGATTATTTTCCATTGGTACTGATATATTGCTAACAACGTACGTTATAACATATTTAGGACCCATCATATACCGAATGAGCCTAGCTTGATCGACTTGGATAAAACTCTTTCACTGCCTCTTATCATACTAATGAGACGATTATGAACACCAACATGAAATATTGGACATATTATTGGTAAGTGAAACGTCTAAGCCTAACTTGAACTGAGATTATTTGCCATTGGTACCGATACGTACGTTATAACATATTGGTACGTTATCCATTGAATTATACAAGTGTATTTGATTGTGAAGTATACAGAATGTTCAGTGTGACAAAATTTTACACTATATAGTTACTATTTTAGCTAATGTGACACGGTATTTATTAAAGACATGTAACCAAAATATGAAGATCTAGGGATTATGAGAAACTCCTTGAATTGTAGTGTATTCCATTAATCAATGATATAGGGATTACAATATGAGTCCTAATTCACTAATAGGACTAGAAGTCTAATTTACATCAAATATCCCTAGGCAAAATCCTAAGAAATTTCTTTCTCTATCCAAGTAGTTCAAAACCAAAATAAAATATCATTTAAAACAGTAGGAGACGCACTTACAAATAGTTCATACACGTATTTTATTAAACACAAAATCAAAACATATATAAATTCCCGCGAATGGGCCAAGATCGTGAAGGGATCCACCTTGTGGGGGCCTTCACAACACGCCTTTGTTGAACAAAGGAGAACCCGAGCTTCACTTCTTGGGGGCCTTAGCTAGAGAGTGGTGTTGCTTGACGTTGAACACATGTGTGGAATCCTTCGGTGGAGGCAAGCTATAAGTAGTTCATACACTTAATTTATTAAACACAAAATCACAACATATATAAATTCCCGCGAATAGGCCAAGATCTACTTATAGCTTTCCTTTCCACGGAAGGATTCCACACGTACAACATCAAGCAAAACCACTCTCGAGATGAGGCCCCCATACAACACGCCTTTGTCGAAGCAAGGAGAACCCGAGCTTCACTTCTTGGATCAAAGATTGTCTCTCCTTCAAATCTTGTTTCCAAGATCTGCTTTTCAGGATTCTCCAACATTCCACAACTCCATTGAGAATGACTCAACAAGGTTAAGATGATATTCATTGTGTTGTGATGAATTGAAAGGAAAAACACAACCCAGTTGTTGAGTAGAAGAAGAAATATGGGAATATTGAATACAAACCAAGATATAAGAGATGGATATTGTGGTAACGCTTTAAGCCAACCCATTGGTGTTTATATAGTCAAGGAACATAAGCTGTTTCTCACATCTCAATGCTCCTCATTCAATACTTAGGAATAGTTAGTAGACCAAGGAAGACCAAATTGAAGGAAATAATGCCCTTGGTCCAAGTATGCATTCAATGATAAGTCTAATAAATGCGGTTCAGTATTAATTAACAAGTTAATAATTCAGTGAGATCAAGTGAGCTGAATGCCTAGCTAGAGGCCGCTTCAGTTCAAGTGGAATTAATGATATTAATCCACAGCTTACTCTTGACTGAACCCGTAGGGTCACACAAATAGTATGTAAACGGATCAAGTATTTAATGGCATTAAATACTCTATCTATGGATATTCGGAATCGACGGATCTTGGTTTCAGTGGGAGCTGAGATCGTCACAAGCAAGTGAATACTCCGGAAACGATGATATTGCCGGAAACGGAAATATGGATCGTATCGGAAATATAAATATTATCCAAGTCGTAGATATTGCCGGAAACGGAAACATGGTACGTATCGGAAAATATTATTGGAAACGGAAATATTGCCGAAAACGGAAATATTGTCAGAATCGGAAATATTATCGGAATCGAAAAATAGTTCCGGAAACGGAAATATTAAATATTTGTTCGAAACGGAAATTAATTCCGGAATCGGAAATATTAAATATTGTTCGTATCGGAAATGAATTCCGGAACCAGGAATTTAATCGGAAGCGTATCGTACGAATAAGCATCGGACGAGGCCTGCCGGACGAAGGCCCAGCACGAAGCCAGGCCATCGCCCAGCAAGCAAGACGCGCGCTAACGCCCAGCCCAAGGCAGCGCCAGGCCCACCGCAAGGCAGGCCCAGCGCGCCAAGGCAAGGCTGCGCTACGTCGGCTGCGTGGGCCGAGCGCACGCGTGCGGGCGCCCTCGTGGCTCCGTGCGTGTGTGTGTTTGTGTCCATGCACAATTCCTAAATCTATTAGGATTTGGTGTATGATTAAATTCCTATTCCTAAAAGGATTATTTAATTAATTAGAGTCCTTGTAGGATTCTAAGTTTAATTAAATCGTATCCTACTAGGATTCCAATTCCCTTTCCAAACCTCTATAAATAAGGGCCTAGGGTCATAATTTATGGATACGAGATTGAAGTATTCTACGGGTATGTTTTGAAAGAAAAATAAGCCAAACACTTGCAAACACTTAACCGAATTTCCTAGTAACCTTAAGGGCGATTCTAGTTGGTCTAACTTGAGGCGGATGGACGTACTGTGGACTATCTACGGATGGACGAAATTTGTAGTCCTAAAGACTTGTTCTTGTTCGGTTCGGGCGCAGCTAGGGAGGGCACGCTACAAAGTGTATGCTCCTAAATTATGCTAAATGATTATGTGTAAATAATATGTTCCCTGGCATTAAGGTTTTTCCGCATGATTTATGTTTTGTCATATGTATCATAACCTATCAGTGGTATCACGAGCCTCTTATTATTTTCATAATCTAAATTGCATAAACATGGTTAAATATTACAAATTTGCAAGGAATTAAAAGGGGTGATTAATTTCGTAATTGTTAATTAATTGCAAATTGTGTTTATTTAATTATATGTACGCAGATTTTCGGCAGTTTCTTCGTTACTCATCCAAATCGAGTGATTTTTGTGTCAATTCCGCATGTAAAAGGCGTTCTAAATTTTTTGACAAAAAAGACTATTTTTCGGCCGAACTCAGAATTCCCAAATTCGAAGCCTAACTATGACTTTTCGGAGGTTTTAGTTTTTCGAACGCAAAATTTTGTAAATTTAAGATGTTAAATTAAATATTTGTGATTCTTGTTGATAAATCTTGAATTTTTGATTGACCTACTGTATATGTTTAACAAGTTTGAATGCCTAGCCTTGTTAATTATGCAATCTAATTTGTAATTATGATTAATTTGTTGAAAATTGGAATAATTTAGAATTAATTTGATTTTCATAATTAATTAATAATTTATTTAGATACCTATGATTAAAAACCACCATAAAAATTGTAAATTTGTGTTAAATTTTAAATTTTTATGACCTAGACTTGAATCCATATTAATCGGAAATCAATTAATTAATAAATTTTCGATTTTTCGCCCTAAAATTATGAAATTAATATGATTTATTAATTTGTCACTAATTTTGAAAATAATTATTTTTTATTTTTATGCGATTTGCTCATATAACTTGCACGCACAAAGCAATGGACGCTACGTGTTACCCTTAAGGGGTGTTGTATAATGCGGGCATGCGACGACGAGCAAGGGAGCTCGCCGCCCATGCGGTACGAATGCAGCGAGCAAAGCCATGGTGCACGAGCACAAGGCAGCAGCCCTGCCTTGTGTCGTGTGCTATGTACGATGGGCGAGTGGGCAAGGGCGAGAGCAAGGCAGCGAGCAGTCGCGTGCAATGCGCACTGCCTCGCGTAGCGATCGAAGCCTCGCACGCAGCGAGCGCTGGCTCGCGTGCGACGAGCGCTACGACTGCATCGAAGCCTCGCGCGCAGCGAGCGCTGGCTCGCGTGCGACGAGCGCTGGCGTGCGCCAAGCGATGGTGAGCAGCGAGCGTGCTTCGATGATGCCTTGCGATGGTGAGCAGCAGCAGATGCGACGCAGCACATAGGCTGCGCGCACATGGCCAGCAATGGCTGCGTGCGTGTGGCCTATGGCTGTGCGTTGCGTGGTGATGTTGCGTACCTTATGTTACGATTAGATCGTTTTAAAATTTTAATTTGAAATTTTCAGTTTATGTAATTTTAATTAATTTTAAAATTAATAATTTAAATTGTTTTCTTGGATTTTAATTTTGAATATTATAATTATTATAAATTTCATTTATTCTAATTATTTTACTAAAATTAAAATCATGAATTAATTTAAATACGACTGAAAATAAATTAAATATGTGGATTCAAGTATAAATTTATATGAGCTTTAAATTTTAATTAAATTTGTATGTTTCCGGTTAGACTAGAAATACATTTTTATGTTTAAAATTAGTAAAGCATATGAATTTATTGGTTTAAGTGGGAGCATTTTTAGTCATAAACTCTTGATTAGGTCTACAAATCCTTAAGGTTAAAACAACTTGATTAGAATTAATAAGGACTGAATAATTTGTAGGTTATTGGTGCCCTTGATTAATTGCTGCAAATATTTATGAGATGCATAACGTGTTTTACTAACCAGCTATGTGAGGCATTCATGATAATGAATGGGTGAATGGTATATATTGTATATGTACTGTTTTGCAGGTTATGAAGTGACTAGTATGGCCCAAATAGGATAGAAAATATGGTATGCGTACCATTAATTTGAATGTAATTGGTCTAAAGTACCAAAATTTATTTTTCAATTCAAATATGGTCTGCGTACCATCAAAAAGTTGTAATTAATTTAATTATAGCTTATCCTATTTGAAGAAAATGGTGCCTCCCACGGAGATTTTCAAGATGGACTTTGAAGTTGAAGCTTCAAGATGAAGTCGGGCCATACTAGATCACATTTATCTTATGCATGCTTTAAGTTATTTATTGCTTTAAATATGTCTTAAATATGCATGAGATCAAAGCTTGATTATGTTGCATGATTAAGGATTTTAGTTCACTTAAAATCTAACCAACATAGTAAGAGCCTTAAGTTCCAAACTTAAAAATTGAGTTAAAAGGTGCCATGCCAAAATAACACTTACTTGGATATCCTTTACATCGATCTTAGTAATAGTTTTCCGCCATAGCGAGGTGTTACTTGCCGATACTAAAGGGGTAAGGTACACAAATAATTGTTAGTACATGTTAGTTTTGGTGAAACTCAACGATATAAGTAAGGAGTCCTTTTATGTCGTGGCAAAATTGATAGGTTTACCTAATAAGTTCTTAGACGTACCTATCAACCAAGAATAGTTTCTAGACTATTAGCAAAAGGTTTTTTCTTACCTAAGATGTTTTAGGATTGAGTCAACAAACTGTGCTTAATTCTTCAATGGTTTTAGGATCTTGGAATCATTTTATTCACACCTGCCGGAACACATAATTTGAATAAAATGCTTAATGAACATTGAATTATGCATGTATGCTAGAATTTAAGTTTATTAAGAGAAACTGTGAATGGTTATTTATTTGTTTATTCTTTTCAATTGTAGTTTTAACTATGGCAAACAACAATTCATTCAACATTCGATCAATTCTCGAAAAGGAGAAGTTGAGCGGGAAAAACTTCCTTGACTGGCAAAGGAACTTGCAAATAGTTCTTATGCAATAAGAAAAGGAGTATGTCCTGGAAGAGGCGATGCCCGAAGCCGCAGGCGAAGGGGTCACTCAGGCAGCCCTCAATCGTTGGATTGATGCCAACAAGGATGTGAAATGTCTAATGCTCGCCACCATGAGTGCAGATCTGCAGAAAACGTTCATCAACTCAGATGCTTTCACGATCATCAGTGAGTTGAAGAACATGTTCCAAGATCTGGCTCGATTCGAAAGATTCGAGACTCATAGGCAAATTCTTGAGACCAAACTTAAGAAAGGCGAGCCCGTAAGTCCACATGTTCTCAAAATGATTGGACTCATTGAGAATATATGAGTCGGCTGGATCAGCAATTCTCTCAGGAAATGGCTGTAGACACCATCCTCCATTCTCTTCATAACGGGTATGATCAGTTCAAACTGAACTACAGTATGAATAGTCTGGACAAAACGCTCACTGAGCTTCACGGTATGCTGAAGACCGCTGAAAAGACGCTCAAAAGTGATAAGCAAGATGTGCTTATGGTGCGTGGGGGCAAGTTCAAGAAATCTGGAAAGAAGAGGAATGCTAAGAAAGGTGGCAACAAGGCCAGCCCAACTAAGCAAACTGGCGCCAAGTCTGAAAAGAGGAAGGTCAGTCAACCCACTTCTGAATCCGAATGCTTCTACTGCAAGAAAAAGGGGCATTGGAAGAGAGATTGCTTGAAGCTAAAGGAAGATCAGAAGAACGGAACAGTCGTTCCATCTTCAGGTATTTTCGTTATTGACTGTATACTTGCTAATTCAACTTCTTGGGTATTAGATACAGGTTGTGGCTCACACTTATGTTCCAATTCACAGGGACTAAGAAGAAGTAGAAAGTTAAGCAAGGGTGAAGTCGACCTACGAGTGGGAAATGGATCACGGATTGCTGCATTAGCTGTAGGAACTTATTATTTGTCGTTGCCCTCTGGGCTAGTTTTGGAACTGGAAGAGTGTTTCCATGTTCCAAGCCTTACTAAAAACATCATTTCAGTTTCTTGCTTAGATGCTAAGGGAATTTCCTTTTTAATAAAAGACAATAGTTGTTCGTTTTATTTTAAAGAGATGTTTTATGGATCTGCTAGATTAGTCAATGGACTTTATTTATTAGATCACGACAAACAAGTTTATAACATAAATACTAAAAAGGCCAAAAAGGATGATTCAGATCTCACCTATCTGTGGCATTGTCGATTAGGCCATATTAACTTGAAACGCTTAGAAAGACTTCAAAAGGAAGGAATTCTAGAACCATTTGACTTAGAGGATTATGGTAAGTGCGAATCATGTTTACTTGGCAAAATGACAAAGCAACCTTTCTCTAAAGTTGGAGAAAGAGCAACTGAACTATTGGGTTTAATCCATACAGATGTATGTGGACCAATGAGTACAAATGCTAGGGGTGGTTTCAGCTACTTTATCACTTTCACTGATGACTTCAGTAGATATGGTTATGTCTACCTAATGAAGCATAAGTCTGAATCCTTTGACAAATTCAAGGAATTTCAGAGTGAAGTAGAGAATCAATTAGGCAAGAAGATTAAGGCACTGCGGTCTGATAGAGGCGGTGAATATCTGAGCTATGAATTTGATGACCATCTGAAAGAATGTGGAATTTTATCAGAATTGACTCCTCCTGGAACACCACAATGGAACGGTGTGTCGGAACGGAGGAACAGAACCTTGCTAGACATGGTTAGGTCAATGATGGGTCAGGCCGAACTTCCATTAGAATTTTGGGGACATGCACTAAATACAGCTGCACTCACTATAAATAAAGCTCCGTCTAAAGCTGTAGAAAAGACTCCATATGAGTTATGGTTTGGAAAGCCTCCAAAAGTGTCTTTTCTTAAGATTTGGGGATGTGAAGTATACGTCAAACGATTAATTTCAGACAAACTTCATCCAAAATCTGACAAATGTATCCTTGTGGGCTACCCAAAGGAAACAAAGGGGTATTACTTCTACAATACATCTGAGAACAAGGTGTTTGTTGCTCGAGAATCGAGATGGTGTCTTTTAGGAGAAGAATCACATTTCCAAAATGACAAGTGGGAGAAAAGTAGACCTCGAAGAAATTCGAGTCGAACAACAAACTCTAGAGAATGCTCAAGATGACATTCCGGATGAAACTCAGAGATCTTTAGAAGAATCTGGTGAGAATCATGGTCAACCTAGAGATATAACCCCGCGTAGATCGCAAAGATATAGATCTCAACCGGAAAGGTACTTAGGTATTTTGACGAACGAGAGCTATGACGTTCTATTACTTGAAAGTGATGAACTTGCGACTTACAAACAAGCTATGACGAGCCCTAGCTCCAAGCAATGGCAAGAAGCCATGCCATCTGAATTAGACTCCATGTCTGAAAACCAAGTATGGGATTTGGTCGATTTGCCAGATGGCTACCAAGCCATTGGGAGCAAATGGGTTTTCAAACTGAAAAAGGACAAGGATGGGAAACTTGAAGTTTTCAAAGCTAGATTGGTTGCAAAAGGTTACAGGCAAGTCCACGGTGTGGATTTCGATGAAACCTTTTCACCAGTTGCATTGCTAAAGTCTATTCGGATAATGTTAGCAATCGCTGCATATTACGATTATGAAATATCGCAGATAGATGTCAAAACCGCTTTCTTAAACGGAGTTTTAACAGAAACTGTGTTTATGACACATCCTGAAGGTTTTGAGGATCCAAAGAATGCTAAAATGGTATGCAAGCTAAAGAAATCAATCTACGGATTGAAGCAGGCATCCAGGAGCTGGAATATACGTTTTGATGAAGCAGTCAGTGACTTTGGTTTCATCAAGAGCGCAGACGAATCTTGTGTACACAAGAAGGTCAGTGGGAGCAAAATTTCTTTCCTAGTATTATATGTCGATGACATATTACTTATCGGAAATGACATTCCTATGTTAAACTCTGTCAAGATTTGGCTTGGGAAACGCTTTTCGATGAAGGATCTAGGAGAAGCACAGTACATATTGGGCATCAAGATTTACAGAGATAGATCTAAAAGGATGATTGGATTTAGTCAAAGCACTTATATCAATAAGGTACTTGATAGGTTCAAGATGCCAGACTCCAAGCGAGGTTACCTACCCATGTCTCATGGAATAACTCTAAGCAAGACTCAGTGCCCAAAAACACTTGATGAGCGTAGACGAATGAATGAGATTCCATATGCATCATTGATTGGTTCAATAATGTATGCTATGATATGTACACGCCCGGATGTTGCGTACGCACTCAGTGCTACGAGCAGATACCAGTCAGACCCAGGAGAGGCACATTGGACTGCTGCCAAGAATATTCTGAAGTACCTGAAAAGGCACAAAGATGACTTCCTGGTCTATGGTGGAGATGATGAATTAATTGTTAAAGGCTATACGGACGCAAGTTTCCAAACCGACAAAGATGATTTCAGATCACAGTCTGGGTTTGTCTTCTGCCTCAACGGAGGTGCAGTAAGCTGGAAAAGTGCTAAGAAAAGCACCATTGCGGATTCTACAACTGAAGCGGAGTACATTGCTGCACATGAAGCAGCAAAGGAAGCTATATGGCTAAGGAAGTTCATAGGTGAACTTGGTGTAGTCCCCTCCATTAAAGGACCAATAGCCCTGTATTGTGATAATAACGGAGCTATTGCACAGGCAAAGGAGCCTAGACACCACCAAAGAGTTAAGCATGTACTTCGTAGATTTCACCTTCTACGAGAGTTCGTTGAAAGAAAAGAAGTCGAGATAAGCAAGATTGGAACTGATGACAACATATCAGATCCATTGACTAAACCTCTGCCGCAGGCGAAGCACAACTCGCACACTGCAGCTATGGGAATCAAGCATATTGGAGAATGGCTTTGATGTCCTTATTTAATGTTTTAAAGTTTTAGATTTTAAATCTTTGTAAAACATTATTGGTTCATCATTCACAATAAATGAATAGAATTCATTTTTCCATTTAATTTGTGGTTTATTAAATGATGAGTCCCTTCAATTTGACGATATATTCAAGATAGACTGTCAGGACCAGTCCTGTGACTAAGAAATGTCTATCAAGTGAACTTGAATGTCAAAGGTTGAGAATGGTCCCTGGTCGGAGTTTTTTATAAAAATTGGACACATAGAAAACGTTAGACGACTAGAATGCAAGATGACTAGTAGTTCTGTTTCTTGAACTATGTGGACATGGCAATGTCATAATCATTTGCATAGATACATACTTTGGGAAGACTAGTATCGGACAGACCTATGAAACTTTACTGTAAGAGATGAAAATCTGTCATAAGTAAATTTCATTAAAATTATTAGACACTAAATCCTCAATACCTGAGTGATTTGAGATTACTTGTTTGAGAACTGGTTACTTTGACGTTGACCAACCGTCGCACCGTAAAAGGAGGCTATAAAGGCAACGCTAAGGTAATCACCTATCAAACGAAGTCTAATCTCAAGATCGCAAGATTGGGATTGTCCTCCCATAAATCGGGATGATATGCTTAAAAGTTGTACAAGGCCACTCGGAGAGCTAGAAACTGTGAAATGCATGGTCGTGCTCGGATGAATCATAGGCTATGATTATCTGTTTATTTGATCAGTTGAACTCTGAAACCGAGAAACACCTCTAGCTAGACATAATAAGGATGATAACTCTTACCTTATGTTCAAGAGCAAGCATCGAGCGACAAAGGAATTAGGAAATGCACACTTGTCCCTAAGGACAAGTGGGAAACTGAAGAAAATAATGCCCTTGGTCCAAGTATGCATTCAATGATAAGTCTAATAAATGCGGTTCAGTATTAATTAACAAGTTAATAATTCAGTGAGATCAAGTGAGCTGAATGCCTAGCTAGAGGCCGCTTCAGTTCAAGTGGAATTAATGATATTAATCCACAGCTTACTCTTGACTGAACCCGTAGGGTCACAAAAATAGTACGTAAATGGATCAAGTATTTAATGCCATTAAATACTCTATCTATGGATATTCGGAATCGACGGATCTTGGTTTCAGTGGGAGCTGAGATCGTCACAAGCAAGTGAATACTCCGGAAACGATGATATTGCAGGAAACGGAAATATGGATCGTATTGGAAATATAAATATTATCCAAGTCGTAGATATTGCCGGAAACGGAAACATGGTACGTATCGGAAAATATTATTGGAAATGGAAATATTGCCGGAATCGGAAATATTGCCGGAAACGGAAATATTGTCAGAATCGGAAATGTTATCGGATTCGGAAAATAGTTCCGGAAACGGAAATATTAAATATTTGTTCAAAACGGAAATTAATTCCGGAATCGGAAATATTAAATATTGTTCATATCGGAAATGAATTCCGGAACCGGGAATTTAATCGGAAGCGTATCGTACGAATAAGCATCGGACGAGGCCTGCCGGACGAAGGCCCAGCACGAAGCCAGGCCATCGCCCAGCAAGCAAGACGCGCGCCAACGCCCAGCCCAAGGCAGTGCCAGGCCCACCGCATGGCAGGCCCAGCGCGCCAAGGCAAGGCTGCGCAGCGTGGGCTGCGTGGGCCGAGCGCACGCGTGCGGGCGCCCTCGTGGCTCCGTGCGTGTGTGTGTTTGTGTCCATGCACAATTCCTAAATCTATTAGGATTTGGTGTATGATTAAATTCCTATTCCTAAAAGGATTATTTAATTAATTAGAGTCCTTGTAGGATTCTAAGTTTAATTAAATCGTATCCTACTAGGATTCCAATTCCCTTTCCAAACCTCTATAAATAAGGGCCTAGAGTAATAATTTATGGATACGGGATTGAAGTATTCTAAGGGTAAGTTTTGAAAGAAAAATAAGCCAAACACTTGCAAACACTTAACCGAATTTCCTAGTAACCTTAAGGGCGATTCTAGTTGGTCTAACTTGAGGCGGATCCGGACGTACTGTGGACTATCTACGGAGCGACGACATTTGGAGTCCTAAAGACTTGTTCTTGTTCGGTTCGGGCGCATCTAGGGAGGGCACGCTACAAAGTGTATGCTCCTAAATTATGCTAAATGATTATGTGTAAATAATATGTTTCCTGGCATTAAGGTTTTTCCGCATGATTTATGTTTTGTCATATGTATCATAACCTATCACAAATTAAATCTAGTTAGTAGACCAAGGAAGACCAAATTAAATATAGTTAGTAGACCAAGGAAGACCAAATTAAATATAGTGCGACTGAAATGCTTGTATATAATACCAATGGATAGTTAAGACCCATGTATCTAATACCAATGTATCTAGTTTAAACACAAACTCCGTATTAAGGTTCATTACCTTGACTCGGACGAAGCTCCGTATTAAGATAGAACAGAAAATAAGGCTCGTTAAACAAATTAGTTTGAACATGATCTGCAACACAGACATGCCCGTTCATGTTAAAAGCTCGTGAACAAGCTCGTTTATGTTCACTTATTCTATTTGTTAGACGGGCTTGAACACATATCGAAACTTGATAAATAAATTAGATTCAGCATGAAATATTGGACATATTGGTAAGTGTAACGTCTAAGCCTAGCTTGTACTGAGATTGTTTTCCATTGCTAACAACGTACGTTATAACATATTGGTACGTTGTTTCTTAATTACATCTCAATGCTTGAATAAGGTAGAGAAGTTGTAAAAGAATTTGGCATCAAGTAACATATGATTTTTATTTGGCTATTGTGTCACACATGCAACTCTTATCTAATACAAGTGTTTTGTATAATGCAAAATTCAATGGATAATTAGGACCCATCTTATACTGAATGAGCCTAGCTTGAACACACCATGTTCCTTATTATATTGACCGACTTGGAAGAAGCTCGTTCACTGCCTCTTATCATACTAATGAGACGATTATGAACACCAATTGAATTTCGCTGAATAAAACTCGTATGTGCTTAGCTTGAACAAATATTAAAGCTCGTTAAAATAAGACTCACACATACAAATTTAAGCTTGTTTATGTTCGTTTATTACACGAGATATAACACAAAATGAGGTTCGTTAAACAAATCAGTTTGAACATGATCTGAACACAGACATTGTAGACACCTACTTTTGTCCCCATTCCCGAAAGGGAAAGGTTCGATGATGAAAACATAAATCTCCACTTGACAACGCATCTCCTATAAAAATAACGAATCTCAATTCCCCTTTTCGTTTCACCCGAAACCTGCTATTTATGGAAACCTGCTAAAAATAGTAACTGCCGTAAAAGGGTAGCTTCTAAAAGTGGCAAGTCATAAAAGATAGAAACCTGTCAGAATTAGGTGTTGCACTCCAACATAAATCCTAAATGAGATAGAAAACTGCGAGATTCCTATTCCTAATATGATTCGGAAATAAGAGTTACGTATTAATTAAAATCCTAACGAGCCTAGAGTTCGTAACGGGCCCAGACGCATTCCGTCATGAAATTGATACGCACTAAAAGACTCGATTAAGTCTCAAACACTAAGGATTTCAGGAATCCGAATCTGACTAAGAAAACAGCCCATACCCTATTTTCAACGCCTGGCTCTGGGCGCCAAAATCTTTGGCGCCCAGGCCTGGGCGCTGAAAATACCTGGGTACGTGTTTTTTCCTAATTATTTGTGGATTAGAACTCTGCAATTCTATCTTTCCACAAACTCTTCCCTATAAATACAGCCCCAAATTCGACGTGAAAACAACAACACACAATAAATATTCTGAGTATTGACTCCAACCCTTAGCCTAAGCCTCACGCTGCGAAATTGTTCACGCGTTCTGTCGCAATCGATCCATAAATCGAACAAAACGTATCCTGTCCCATAATTTGAGATTCGTTAAATAAAAAGGAGAAATAGCAAAGTCAAAGTGGTTAGTTTTCTGAGAACCGTGACGTACCTCTCAAGGGTGCGTCGTAATGTGCCCCTTTTCGATGATTTAATTGCTTTCCTCGCCCTTTTTATGAACTGTTAAACTAACTAAATCTGATTGTTCTATCACGCCTAACAAATATAATATTTTTGGGAAATTGGATTATCATGCTAGGTCCCTTAATGCTATTTAAATCAGATAATCGCAATCGATCTAGTATTATATGTTGCATATTGCTAAAATCAACTCAGATTAGTGTAATAGTTAACGCATGTCCCTTCAATTATTTATGCTGAGCTAGTAAGGATATCCTGCCTCTGGAGTTATCGACGAGCGAGTACTCCTCTCGGTAGTTACAGTCCCCCGAACCCTCAATCTCTACCTTGCGGGTGTATGTTGAGAGATCCCCACACCAGGGATCACAAGGGAACCTACGGCCGTCGTGGTCAAACATAATTGCACTCCCTTTATGTCACGATAACCGGGTTTTGTCAGTTTTTCTCATTGTTGTTAAAAACTGAATGGCGACTCCTATATTACTAGTCAATTGGGTGTAAACTCATAGGAAATCCAATTACACTTGATTGAATAGAAAGAATCGTCACACCCACGAGGGACGAGGTCACGCATTAGCCTCGTGCTTTTTCGACCCCCTCACAGACATGCCCGTTCATGTTACAAGCCCGTGAACAAGCTCGTTTATGTTCACTTATTCTATTAGTTAGACGGGCTTGAACACATATCGAAACTTGATAAATAAATTAGATTAAGCATGAAATATTGGACATATTGGTAAGTGTAACGTCTAAGCCTAGCTTGTACTAAGATTATTTGCCATTGCTAAAAACGTACGCTATAACATATTGGTACGTTGTTTCTTAATTAATAAGTTAACTTATATGTCACGAATAGTGTTAGCTTATTTTCCATTTACACCTTATTGATACTAAGTTAGCTTATGTGTCACGATATTATGTTTTTACACTACAAGAATTTGTACCATTAACGACGGGAAATCCCGTCGCGAAAGGCCAATAATCGTTGATTAATGACGGGGTTTCCTGTCACGAACCCGTCATAAAAGGGGGCCGTCGTTTATAGAAAATCGTTGATTGGTAGTTTTGGACTTTTGGCTTTGTTTTGTTCTCTTTCTACTCTTTTTTTGCTTAACAATTAATTCTGTTGTTTTATGACCTATGGTTTGTAGGAGCATCGACATGGAACGAGAGATCAAAGGTAAATACTTCATTCTGGGTTTTGTACTACGTTCTTAGGTATATTTTTCACTATGTTACTATGTTGTGATCCTCCTTCCCACAATACACTTACCTTAATTTGCATGATTCTAACAATTGTGTTTAAAAAGTACTAACTGCTTAATATAGGAAAGGGTATCTTAGTAATTATATAGGGCGGGTAAGTAAAAATGGGGAGGGTTTAGTGCTCCACTTCAGAAAACATCACGTAGTAGATCTTTTAGAACTTACATGCTAACTCTTAAAATATTACCGGAATGGCTTATAAGTTTCTACAATTACAAAAATGGAGAATCTGGAGATGGCTTCTGAGAAGACGTGCAGTGAAACTGACAACACTAGTAAGGAATCAGTAGATATTCGTGTTGAAAATGGTAAAAAAAACAAAATATGGGATTGAGAATGTACCGAACATTCCCTTAGATAATCTGGTGATTATTGAAGATGATACTGAGGATAGTGAAACTTGCTTGATGATCGTGTACGAGAACTTGAAGCTAGGATGGATAGGCTTGAAAGAATTATTTCTTTGATGCGGGATCATAATTTCGGTCGTAGATTGGTTGAGAAATCTGATAGTTGCTCCGGAAATAAGTAGCTAGAACAAGCTGTTAGTTGTTTCAGATAATTGATTAAAGATGTCAAGAAAATTGAGTTTAATTTTATGGAACAGAAGTACTTGAGATTGGAGATTGAGTTATTTTGTTTGAGATTTCCTTTTATTACTTTTTTGTTCGGATTTTAATTTAATTAAACCTTTTTTAATATTGTTGTTGTGTTAAACAGTGGGTACGTTAGATCACCGTTCATTGGTATGAGTTCCTTGGGGAGACGAGTGAAGCATAACCTTACGGTCTCACCTTTTTATTCTTTTTACCGCTTGGGACTCAAATGTTATAACATAAAGTATATGAACTTAGGGCATTTTGTAATATGGCAACAAGTTAAGGATAATTTACACACTTGATATATGAAAACCCCATCAAATATAAACACACACTATACGAATTCTTATTAAAACATACTACTTGTAATTAACATGTAATCAATTAATTTAATTGAGTAATTTAATCTCTCACACTTTTCCATTTGGGACATTAATTTTTTATAATTTTCCCAATATCAGTATTTTGATAAAAGTGAAAACATTATAAATAAACGTAATTTATCGTGTTTAAATTAAAAATAAAGAATAATCTCAATGCACATTAATTAATCGTAAAAACACGTGCAAAATACAAAACGTAAAGAACAAAAAGAGACGGAATGAGTAGAACTAAATACTATGCTTTATAATTTAGGGTTTAGGGTTTTTAATATTTTAAAACGTTTTAAGTTTCGGGGACAAAACTTCTTTTAAGGAGGAACATTTGTTGCGGCCTTTATCATTACCAATAACTTTAACACAACACAACTTAGGCTCGTAAGTCGTTTGCTTATTCAATTACATTTAAGAAAAACCTAGCAATATTATATCTAAAGAAAAATCTCACTTGAACAAAATATACTAAATTAACCATAACCATAACAATAACAACAAAAGTTACTTAATTAAAGAACATAGGTTCGCGTATGGACGCAAAATATAGGAAATACAAACCGTTTTCTTAAAAGTAACAGGAAATAATTAAAAACTTAGTAGTAAGGTCCGTGACCATACTTGCCGGAACAATCAGACTATATGTCCCCCTCCTCTATGTCTCCCTCCTCCCTACACCTTACAAGATTGTAGGAAGGCCAGTAATTCTGTTCGCGCCTCCCTTTCTCCTTCGTTCCTCTTTTATCTTTTGGTTTGTTCCTTCCCTCATTCTCTGTTGTTGTTCGAACCAGAAACCTCAGTGAACTTGCTGCCGCCGAGCATCCTGCCGCCGCCAGCACAGCCCTGACCGCCGGCCACCACACGGTAGAACTCTCCTCCTTATTCTTTCTTTCCCTTTCGTTTTTCTTTTCCCTCTTACTTTTCGTGGCTGATGTTTTCTCATCCGCGCAGCCACCACCACCGTGTGCCGCCGTCCTTACTCGCAGCCACCCTTGCGACCACCTGCCGCTGCGACTCAGCCCGCCGGCCGCCCAAACCCTCCTCTTTACTTGGTTATTTCTTAAACCCAAAGTAAACTAAATATTTTGATTATATTTTGTTTATTTAATTTATTCTTTGATTTAATAAATTTATGATTTTTATGAGTTAATTAGAATTTCAAATTTATAAATTATGTTTAAATAATAGATTTAATTTTTATATTATATAAATACATTGAAATAATAACTTTTTGATTATCTAAAGTATGAATTTCAAAGTTTTAATAGTTGTAAATCATGGTAGGACGATTGTGGATTATTAAATTTATTGTTTCGATGTTCTAAGAACGTAGATTGGCCTTGGTGAAATTTTTAAATGAATTTATATTGATGAAAATTTAAAGTGCGATGTTTGCGAAAAGTTTTCAACGAATTTCAATCACTAATTCAATAATTATGATGCTAGGAAATCAAAAATTCAAGTTTTGATTTTGGGGGAGGTTCTAAATATGTCTAGGATGTATTTAGAATGCTTTATTATGTTTGCGAATGATTAGAAATTGATTGGGAATATTTGTTGGTTGTTTTAGGCGGAGAATTCTCTTTAGGCGACTTTTGAAAGTGTTAAAGTGGCCTATCAGTTTGTTTACACAAGGTACGTACATACCTGTGTGCTTGGAACGTGTGTTATTTGTTGAAACCATGTTGAAATTGTTGATGAACTTGGTTATGTTGGAATTACATGTTTAATATTGTTGGATGGACATGTTGAACATATATATTTCGTTGTGAGAATTATAACATGTTAGTATGGGTGATTGATGCAAGCATGTTGGTTGGGAACACTAGATTATTTTATATATATTGATTCAGGTCGATTGATCGTTGTTCCCTTTTAGCTTTTCACTACTTTATGAGGGCCGAGGACCTTGTTTAGTAAGTTGAAACCTTATACCCATATAGAGGGGTTGATTAGTATTAAAGGAAAGGTTGAATTAATTGGAATAAGTCTTGATTGATACCTCTGTGATCACTTACTTAATTTATAGATAAAAACAGTTGAGGATGATTGTTGATTTTATGACTTATGTGATTGTTGAGACATAACAAAGTTTTAATTTGTAAATCATATAAAGTGAAACTGAGTAGCAACAGCTTTAGACTGTGCACGTCTGAAGTGACGGACAATCAGGAGTTGGTGTCATAGGTCGCCTATGGCTTTTTCTGGGTCGGATTGATCACCGGTTCTATTTTAGTCAAAAGTTCCTCGATATCGCAGGTCATTGGGGTTACGGAGTCGCGCCCGTACCTCGTCTTCTTTAGTGAAGGCTTCTAGTAGACAACTCAGTCCATTGACTATTTCAATTAAAATAATGTTAATGATAGAAAGGTCTAGTTCAGTCAAATATAGTCTTAAAGTCAATATGCTTTGGTTATCCTTGCTTATGTTTTATTAGTATCATGTTAGGGTTGTTTGTTTAGTACAATCATGTTAGGATTATTATTGCTTTAGTATGTAGTACTCAGCTTTGCTGATTACGTGTTTTGTTTGTGTGTGTTGATCATGGCTATGCCTTATTGATCCTGTGATGACCCATTTTTGGTGAGCAGTCTCTAAGGATCAATAAGCGTTGCCCATCTACAGGTTTGAAGATGATGCATCATTGGGATCGGGATTAGAGAGCTTGTATTTAGTTTGTCTTGCTATGTGATTTGAGTTTTGTTAATTTGGACTTTAAACTTGTCGTACTATTTACATTTCCTTATTTTCGTTGATTGGTTTTGAGATTAAATCTGTAATCGATTATTTATAAACCTAAAGTTAGTTTTATATTTCGCGCTGCAAAATTCTGAATAAGCCGTTACGTTTTCACACGGGCGATAATACTTTGATAATTCTCCATAGTTATATTTATAAAAAGGGTTATTTTAGAAAAAGGAGAATTGTCGGGGTGTTACAAAGTGGTATTTTTGAGATAAAGGTTTTACTGACTTTTCGTATCTACTTTTTAAATTTTTAGGCGCCTAACTAACTAATTATTTACGTAAAAAGAATTTCGTTGAATTAAGCTGCAACTAGTAAATAAATTGAAAGTTATTATTTAGAAATGTTCGAATTTATTTTAAGTTCAATTCTTGTATTATGTGGTTTGAAATATTTTCTCGTTTATGTGAATTAAGTGTTTCCTTTTTTTTCGAAATTAATTAATATTTTCGGAATTTTAAAAAAAATTTATTTACTTGTTACTCTCTCCGTCCTGGATTAGTTGTTTCACTTTCCTTTTTCGTCCGTCCCAGATTAGTTATTACACTTCTAAATTAGGAATGACCCCATATTATATTGTCTCTCTCTTCCCACTAAAATTTTTTTTGTCCCTACACCCTCTCACATTCAATTAAAAAAATAACTCACTAACTCCTATCACATATACTTTTTCAATAAAATAATAATTGATAACCAAACAACCACTTATCACCTAAAACTTTGTGCAAAAGTAAGTGTAACAACTAATCTGGGACGGAGGTAGTAATTGTTTATTCGTTTCTTAATTATTCGTTTAATAATTATTCGTTTAATAATTGTTCGTTTAATGAAATTATTTGTTACAAATCATTCTTGTTTTATTCTTTAAATGCTTCAAGGTTTGACCTATTATGATAATTTTGAGAGACGGGTTGTGTAGCAAAGGGCATATAGAATAGAAGCATTACGTTTGCTTTATGTCAACATGATTGTATTTTCTCTGCCTGCTAATTGTTTATGTCTTTCCTATGCCTTGCGATTGCTATTTATTCTTACTTATTTTGTATTATGGGATCGTACGGTAAGTAAGAGTACTAATTACTAACATAAAAACTATGTTTAATTGTTATAGATCACTAATCATGTCTGACATAGAAGAAAATAGAGTAGGGAGCAACTCTAACCCCATTGTTCTGAGCGATGATGAACATGAAATGGATTACGAGTCTGACATTAATAGTTATACCAGCTACGAACTTATTCTGCGTCAAGTTTTAAGAGCAGGAGAACCTGATAGTGATGATGAAGCCCTTTGTGAGTTTGATCGTGCTAGAGGGCAAACTAGGGTCGATATTTATCAAGCTGTTTTGAGACCTGGTAGTGATTCTGAGCCTGAGCCTGAGCTTGAGTTTGAGTTTGAGCCTGAACCTAAGCCCGAGCGTGAGCCTGAGCCTGTGCCTGAGCCTAAGCCCGAGCTCGAGCCCGAGCCTGGGCCAGAGGAAGATAATCATCAACCTCAAGGTCCACGAAGATCCTCATGGCCAAGAAAGCAAGCTTATTATTTTGATATGGATGATTATGATGAACTTAAATACGAGTTATTCACCCTAGAAGGTTATAGCGAATCAAAGGACAAGTCTGATGATGTCTCCCTCTAGCTTTTTTTACATATTTAGTTGTGTTTGAGGATATTGTTGGACAATTCGCCCAACCATAGTTTATGTTTATATCATAGAACCTTTCATTTTATTTTGAGGACATGTGTGTTAATATTTAGGATTGTTATTGACATTCTTTTGAGGAATAAAAGTTAGATTATTGATTATCCAAAGGATCAAAGTTTATTATGGGCACGCAAGGGGAATTTTTTCTTCTTTTATTCTACCTTATTATTCGTGATGATTGAAGTTATTCTTTGTTTCTCAGTTGAATGTCCTGTATGCGAATATTATTCGTAAATGATTGTTCATTTTATGTGAATTCTGGATGTTGGTGTGATATTACATTGCTAGAGGATATTATAAGTAAAGTTTAGAACCTGAATTAGAGTATATTAATTTCAGGTCGCGCTCTAGGATGACCAACGATAACGACCTAGCTGCTGCTATTCGCATATTGGCGGAAAGATTAACCTAGGAAAGAACTGAGCGCCCTGATTCTGCAGGGGACATGTTTGAAAGGCTTGCGAAAGTTAAGCTACATACTTTAAGGGGCAAGCAGACCCGACCTTCCTTGAAAACTGGATCAGGGAGTTTGAAAAACTATTTGGGGCGGTAAAGTGTCCTGAGAATATGAAAGTAGGCGAAGCTGTCCTTTACCTGAAAGATGAGGACGACCTTTGGTGGAGGGAAAATGGAACTAGACTAAGTGCTGCTGAGGGGTTCAATTGGGACTCATTTATTGTTTTTTTTTTGACAAGTAAGAGAGGATTTTATATATTAATCAACAACTATTACAAACTAAGCCAAACTAAAGAGAGACAAACCTTCTAGGAAGGACTCCCTCCACTTTAGCAGGCAAACCAAGGCTCAAAAGAGCAACAACCAATACTATTATAGGGAATACAGCCAATCCCTATCTCTAGCACTCACTTTCTTACCTAGGAAACTCTTAATTCTATGTCTAACATCAAACTAAATACAACTTACACTACTATCCAAAGATGGGACCTTAGCTTCCCAAATAGCTGAATTTCTTGCCTTCCAGATCTGATATACCACTCCTGCAACAGCAGCATAGCAAACTTTCCTCCTAAAACCACCCACACAGTACCTATGAGCCCATTTGAGGATCATAAAAAAGCTTGTTCTGTGAGTGTTGAAACCCAACCAGTGAAGAACTTCCCTACAAGCAGTTTTAAAGAAATAGCTATTATAGCCATCCATACCAGGAGCCGTGTGGTTAGGAATTGAGAATAAAGCCTTCTTCACATCTTCCATTGAAAAAGTACAATCCAGCAAGGATTTCTGAGACTCACTAAGCTTTGGCCCTCTATTAATAATCACATGATTAACATGAGTTCTTTGTTCCATTTGAGTGCAGAACAAGTCAGACTAGAACCGAGTGAAGGCATCTTTCACCCCTTCTATTGTTGTAACCCTGTCACCTTGCATGTTTTGAATTGAGTGAATTGTATTGTGTCTTCTTCTCTGCTTGATACTCTGGTGAAAAAATCTAGTGTTCTCATCCCCCTGAACCAGCCAATTAATCTTGGCTGTCTGATGGGGATAGGAAATATAGGCATTGTGAGCCTGTTTATAATCTGTTGCAGCTAACTTTTCAGCATCAGCCAAGCTTCCATCATTTGGGGTGGCATGTAATCTAGCTTGGATTTGTAGTAAGTTAGAGTAGAGTCTGGTGTTTTCAGCTTCAACATTACTAACACCCTCCTTGTTCATTTGTTTCAGGTCTGTCTTTAACCACTTGAGTCTCTGTAAAATTCTGTACATGGTACATCCAAACACAGGTTTCTCCCAGTTGGTTTGTACAATTTCCATAAAGTTCTCAGCATTAGCCCACATATTAAAGAATCTGAAAGGCCTCTTTAATTTATCATTTTTGTGAAAGCAAAGCAGCATAGGGCTATGATCAAACTCACCTTCAGGGAGGTAGTTTGCTTCTGCAGTAGGGAAAAGGTCCAACCAGCTAGCATTGGCCAAAACTCTATCAATTCTTGAAAAGACTCTTGCCTCCCCTTCTTTCTTATTGTTCCAAGTGTATTTTCTTCCAACTGTCTTAATGGTGGTGAGGTTGCAGTGGAACATACAATTCCTCATGGCCTGAATATCTCCAAGCCTAACAGGGCGACCAATTCTATCTTCAATCTCCATTAAAGCATTAAAGTCTCCCATAATAACCCATGGCTGACTGCAGTTATCAGCAATGTGAGAGAGAGAATTCCAGAGGGGCAATCTCTCATTTTTCCCATTCATCCCATAGATGAAGGTGCTCTGAAAACTGACACCAGTGCTTTTTGGTTTGATCACACTATGAATGTGTTGGCTACTCATAGACACTATGTCTACATCAAAAGTAGAAGGATCCCAAGCCAGGATTATTCTACCTACAGAGGAACAGCTAAGGTTGGTAGTGAAATTCCACCCTGGACAAATACTGAGGTACAAGTCACCCATTTTTGGTGCCTTGACCTTTGTTTCAAGGAGACAGAACAGTTTAGCCATGTGAGAATGAACAAACCTTCCCACCTCAGATTGTTTGGCTCTTCTATTCAGTCCCCTCACATTCCAGAAAAAAGGATATTATCCATTAGACCCAGGGGCAATCAACCCCTGATCTAACAAACCATCCCTAAACACCTCAGTGTCAGAGTCTACCTCACCATCATTATCATCATTGAGCCCCAGTGTCTGAAATCTATTCCTTGTGTTAACTGGTTTCAGTTGCTGGTAGTGTTGCCTGCCGAAAGATGTTGCCTTCACAAACCCTTCTGTATCAAGAGTGGTGATCACTTGTTCATTGGCTTTCTCTTCTATCACCTGTGTTCTTTGAACAGCTTTGTGTTTCCACACTTTTTTTTACAGGCTTGATCATCACCTTAGTGGCCTTGTTCTGCTTTGGGTTGTTCTTAGAACAGGCATGGCTAGCATTCCCAATCCCCCTGCAGTGGGTGCACTCAATGGGAAGCCATTCATATTCCACACTTTTCTCCATTAGTGCCCCTTTCTCATTCACAAACTGAATGATTCTAGGGTAGTGTTGACCAATTGTGACTTCAACTAGAATCTTTGCAAACATTAGCTTATCCCTATTCTTAGTTGCTTGATCAACTCTAATGGCTTGTCCTGTTAGGTTATGATACATATGAACAACATAAATCATGCGGAAAAACCTTAATGCCAGGATACATATTAATTGCACATAATCAGTTAGCATAATTTAGATGCATACACTTTGTAGCGTGCCCTCCCTAGCTGCGCCCGAACCGAACAAGAACAAGTCTTTAGGACTCCAAGTGTCGTCCCTCCGTAGATAGTCCACAGCACGTCCGGATCCGCCTTAAGATTGACCAACTAGAATCGCCCTTAAGGTACTATTATTTTCGGCTAGATGGGCAAGGTTTATGGCTGATTTTTCTGCTTAAAAATCCTAGATTTTAATATTTGAATACTTGTTAAACTCGTCTATAAATTTGTGACCCTAGGCACATATTTATAGAATCATGGAAAAGGATTCCGAATCCTATTAAAATACTAAATTAATTAATTAGAATCCCTTTAGAACTCTATTTAATTAATTTCTATCTTCTAGGATTAGGATTTAATCATAGCACGGATTCTAATAGCTTTAGGATTCGTATAGCACGCACACGAGCACGAGCACGAGCACCGCACAGCCTGCGCGCATGCCTCGCGGCCCACGCGAACTGCACGACGCCTGGCTCATTGCTCGCAGCCCTCTAACTCCGCGCGCGTCACGCCTTGCTGGGCCTCGCCTTGCGCTGGGCCTGGCAAGGCTTCGGCGTGTGGTTTGATGCGTATGGCTTGCTGGGCGAGGGCCTGGCTTCGTGCTAGGCCTTCGTCTAGCAAGTCTCGTCCGATGCTAATTCGTACGATACGCTTCCGATTAAATTCCCGATTCCAAAATTCATTTCCGATACGAACAATATTTAACATTTCCGATTCCGGAATTAATTTTCGTTTCGAACAAATATTTGATATTTCCGTTTCCGGAATTATTTTCCGATTCCGATAATATTTCCGATTCTGACAATATTTCCGTTTCCGACAATATTTCGATTCCGGCAATATTTCCATTTCCGATAATATTTTCCGATACGTACCATGTTTCCGTTTCCGGCAACATCTATGACTTGGATAATATTTATATTTCCGATACGATCCATATTTCCGTTTCCGGCAATATCATCGTTTTCGGAGTATTCATTTACTTGCCTTTGACGATCTTAGCTCCCACTGAAACCAAGATCCGTCTATTCCGAATATCCATAGATGGAGTATTTAATGCCATTAAATACTTGATCCGTTTACGTACTATTTGTGTGACCCTACGGGTTCAGTCAAGAGTAAGCTGTGGATTAATATCATTAATTTCACTTGAACTGAAGCGACCTCTAGCTAGGCATTCAGCTCACTGGATCTCACTAAATTATTAACTTGTTAATTAATACTGAACCGCATTTATTAGACTTAACATTAAATGCATACTTGGACCAAGGGCATTATTTCCTTCAGTCTCCCACTTGTCCTTAGGGACAAGTGTGCATTTCCTAATTCCTTTGTTGCTCGATGCTTGCTCTTGAACATAAGGTAAGAGTTGTCATCCTTATTATGTCCAGAGGTGTTTCTCGGTTTCAGAGTTCAACTGATCAAATAAACAGATAATCATAGCCTATGATTCATCTGAGCACGTCCATGCATTTTACAGTTTCTAGCTCTCAGAGTGGCCTTGTACAACTTTCAGCATCTCATCCCAATTTATGGGAGGACAATCCCAATCTTGCGATCTTGAGATTAGACATCGTTTGATAGGTGATTACCTGAGCGTTGCCTTTATAGCCTCCTTTTACGGTGCGACGATTGACAACGTCAAAGTAAGCAGTTCTCAAACAAGTAATCTCAAATCGCTCAGGTATTGAGGATTAGTGTCTAATAATTTTAATGAAATTTACTTATGACAGATTTTCATCTCTTACAATAATGTTTCATAGGTCTGTCCGATACTAGTCTTCCCAAAGTAAGTATCTAAAATGATTACGACATTGCCATGTCCACATAGTTCAAGAAACAGAACTACTAGTCATCTTGCATTCTAGTCGTCTAACGTTTTCTATGCGTCCATCTTTATAGAAAACTCCGACCAGGGACCATTTTCAACTTTTGACATTCAAGTTCACTTGATAGACATTTCTTAGTCACAGGACTGGTCCTGACAGTCTATCTTGAATATATCGTCAATTTGAAGGGACTCATCATTTAATACTAAACCAAGATTAAATGGAATATGAAAATTCATTTCATATATGATAAATGTTCAACCCCAATGTTTTACAACCAAGGGCCTCTAACCCATCTTAAAAACAGTTCATGGAATTCAAATCTATGCTTGATTTCCAGTGCCACAATGTGAGTGTTGTTTTTCACTTATTGCATAGGTTTAGTTATCACGCTTTGCCAATCTTAATATACTTTTCATCGAAAGTTCTTCGAGATAGGATGATAAGATCTTTTGAGTTTGTTTATTATGTGATCTAGTCTTTCTTACTTCGATAGTGGTTCTACGCATTTTGCAATGAAGAACCATCAAGTCAGCAGACATGTGATCCACCCAAGTTCAGGGAAGAACTCTTTAACATAAACAACCCTGTTTTATTGCTTCTTAGGCAATAAGTACTTTTACTTCAACTGTATAGGTTGCTAGTGATGCTTTGGTTGGATTTACTTATCCAGGCAGTTCACAGATATGTGGAAGACTTTCTAGCTGTATCTTAGAACATAGAAATTAATATTTAATTTCCCACACAACAACTCATGGTCTCCAATCCATGTTGCCATTTCAAAACACGATGCTCTATAGCTCGTCCTTGCCAATGGTTAACTCCAAAGGGTCTTGCTTGATCCTTTGCCAGTGTTTATGTGTGTAGCATCAACTATTTAGCATATCTTTATTTTCTTGAATCAAGAACTATTCCTATGTAGCTTTTCAAGTACCATAAGTTTTTCTTGATCTCAATCTAGTTGATCTTCACTTAGATCAATAGAGATTGGTATATGTTCGTTATGCCTAAAGCCATACGATACATTTTTGGCGATCCTCATATTATATCATACATGATAAATTCTTTTGAATTATTCTCAATTGAATTCTATTCATGTAACTTTAGCTCATTCAATTTTAGCAGATACTGAATCCAGCTAAATTCTTTGACATATAATATAGGTTTAAGAATCTCACTTAGACTCTTTGATGTTTAACTTAGTAAATGCTTATACATAGTTCAAACATCCTTTACTTAGATTTATTCATATGGGTCGAATATCTCCAATGGAGTCTTTCGTGTTTGATTTAGTAAATTCCATTACTTAATCTAAAACAATATTATAGGATCTTTGCAACCAGATCTTAATACCCATTATGTACTAAGTTTCGCCATGGTCCATCATTGATGAATAATTTCAAATCTAAGTCATTAGCATTTGAATGTTATTTCATAATAGAGAGATATGTGTGTGATACACATAGGACCAATTAAGTTTTATGTACTCCCACTAAACTTCTTATATATCTATAAGAATCATGTACATTTTATGAAACTAAAATACTTATTAGCTTCACTAAAATGTAGTTCTAATTCCCAATTGCTTGCTTAAATCTGTACTTGGATTTTATAAGCTAGCTTCCTTTTTAAGAATTATTTGGATCCATAAATTCTATGACATGCCATGTACATAGTTTATTCCAACATTTGATTGAGGAATACGTTTTGTCATCCAATTGCTATATGTACCAATATGCAATCATTGCTTGAATTATAGACTTGAGCATTATGATTATGCATGATGTTTCAACACAATCCATGTCATGAATTTGCGTGTAACCTTTAGCAACTAATCTAGTTTTGTGTGTGAACACAATTCAATGTTTGATGGTTTTTATCCTTAAAACCAATTTGCAACCAATAGGTGTTTAATTTATTCTTGCAAATCAACAAAATTTCAATTTTGTCATCAAAACATTAAGTATGTTTTATGGCCTTTAACCGTCTAAAACATTGAGTCTATATATGGCCTCTAACCATTTTAGGGAATCTATATTTCGTCATAGCTTTCTTATGAGTCACAAACTCATTAATGTAAGTTGTAGGTTTCTACACTATCTAATAGAAGAATTGCATAGTGACCTGAACTCCATGTTTCTTCACCATCTAATAGAAGAATCTCATAGTTTCAGTGACTTGAACTCTACGCCTACTAGGGTATAGAACATCAAACGATAGAATATCAACAGACACTTGAAAGTTCGTTGAATATTCTGTTCTCCTTGAAGCACTTGTAAAGTCTTCTAAGAGATGTCTATTCTTTAAAGCCACTTCTAAAGTCCTTAAAGAATACGTGTTTGGATTTTCTAAAGAACTCCGAAAAAGCCTCCGGAATGTCCGTTTATGTTTGTTGTTCGCCTCGAAGACTTTCGAGGTCTATTTTCTCCCACTTGTCATTTTGGAAACGAATCTCCAAAAGGACATTATTTCGAGCAAACAAACATTATGTTCTCAAAAATTCGTGGTAGAAACAATACCCTTGTGTCTCATTTGAATAAATCACAATGAAACATATATCTATACTTGGGCCTTAGTTTGTTGAATAACAAACACTAAGCTCCCACTGAGTTTAGCAACTCTTTAGATATATATTATTGAAAAGATATTCTGAAATTACTTTTCAATAGCTTTGACGAATTTGGTTTAGTTTGGTGGTAGTTGAGCATTTTGTTTTAGAGATTATAGGAAAAGTCTTTATGATTCATCATTGATCGAATCAAGTACTAATTGACTTCGATCATTCCAACTTAGATATGCCATATCTTATGGAGCTAGGTCGTGAAATTACAACAGACAATCATTGATGATCATTTTTGGTCTCAAGTAATCATCAACATGATCTATCCTAGATCTTTATGATTTCTTGCCATGTAGATTTTATACTTCTGAATCATTGAACTAGCCAAACAGATTCAAACTTATATCACTTTGAGTAATAAACCAATATTTACTCAAATTTAGGTGAAATAATAAAGTCATAAAATCTCTCTTTAGCTTTGAACTCTATTGTCTAGGCGTTCTAACAATAGTTCATATCTTTTGTTACTTTCAACAAGTAAGACTAACTTGCCTTGAATGATCTAGAAATCAATCAACTTTCAAAAGTCCATCAAAATAGAGCTTTTGAATGTTAACTTGTTGACATGGTCTAAGTAACAACGCCAAAGATTAGTGGAACTCAAATCAAGAGATTGATTTGAACCTAGTAAAGTTTTTATTGTTAAAGAGTTGTTTGTTTTAATCAAGCATATTGACTCAACCCGTAATTGACCATTTCATTCAAATAAACAAACAAACATTGTTTTGTTTTTCTTGAATGTGAGTCTTTCTGTGTTTGAAGCAGAAATTTAGGTATGCTGATTATGGAACAAAATAGCCATTAAGTTCCGGCCTTTGAAAGGACTTAAAACAAACTAGATGACCCTACAACTAATGTAGCATTGTCATGCTTCATTTCCCACTTGTAGGTCATTAGTGTAGCCTAGCTTCCATTGTTTGAGTTATTACCGAAGTAAGAACCTCAAGCGGTATAAGATACCAAGGAAGTTTGATTGCTAGGTCACTTCTCTTTAAACATAAACTTATAGGTAGAAACGGAATCGTAAATTCCATTCATTTATTCCTTGTTTTCCTATTTCTTGTACCCTTTCTAATAGCCTTAAGAATTAAATTCTTTAGTGTTGACTTTTATACTTTGTTTAGACATGTCCAATGTCACTTAAACAAAGTTCTTACCGCTCCATTTATGTTGAATCTTTTCAACTAGATGATCTTACCAGAAGCTTCTAAAGTTCTCTAAGCATCGATCTATTCGAATGTCTAGTGACTAGACTCATTCGAGAATTAAATGGACAAAGATATTAGGTTGCTAACCATTGGTAAAGCTGAGCGTTTAAACTCAATGCTTTATTATCTCAAAACTACATTGTATTTTGAATTCACAAGCATCAATCGGTTTGCCATTCGACTTCGATACTCGAAAACAACCATAAAGTCGCTAAAAGAAACGTACATTTTAATCGCTCATTCTCTCATTTCCGTGAATCGTTCTTGGATTCACTACCAATCGGGGAAATTTACTGTTACCTTTCTAAAAGGGTTTACTGCAGTGCAAGATATTTAATTATAAACAATAATTAAAACATACATTGAAGCATGCAAAGTCTAAACATTTATCATGATTAATAACTTGAAAATTAAAGCAATCATGAAATTTAAACAAGTCATTAGCATTTTATTCAAGATCCTAAAATCATTGAAGAATTAAGCACATTATGTATTTTGACTCAATTCTAAAATATTTTAGGTAAGCAAAAGCCTTTTGCTAATAGTCTAGAAACTACTCTTGGTTGATAGGTACGTCTAAGAGCTTATTAGGTAAACCTATCGAATTTGCCACGACATATAAGGACTCCTTACTTATATCGTTGAGTTTCACCAAAACTAACATGTACTCACAATTATTTGTGTACCTTACCCCTTTAGAATCAATAAGTAACACCTCGCTATGGCGGAAAACTATTACTAAGATTGATGTAAAGGTTATCCAAGTAAGTGTTATTTTGGCATGGCACCTTTTAACTCAATTTTTAAGTTTGGAACTTAAGGCTCTTACTATGTTGGTTAGATTTTAAGTGAACTAAAATCCTTAATCATGCAACATAATCAAGCCACAATCTCATGCATAATAAAGACATATTTAAAAGAATAAATAACTTAAATCATGCATAAGATAAATGTGATCTAGTATGGCCCGACTTCATCTTGAAGCTTCACCTTCAAAGTCCGTCTTGAAAATGGATTGGAAACTCCGTCTTGAATTTCACCGTGGGAGGCGCCATTTTCTTCAAATAGGATCAGCTATAATTAAACTAATTACAACTATTTGATGGTACGCAGACCATATTTGAATTGAAAAACAAACTTTGGTGCATTAGACCAATTACATTCAAATTAATGGTACGCAGACCATATTTTATATCCTATTTGGGCCATACTAGTCACTTCATAACCTGCAACAGTACATATACAATATATACCATTCACCCATTCATTATCATGAATGGCCCACATAGCTGGTTAGTACAATACATTGTTATGCATCACATAAATATTTGCAGCAATTAATCAAGGGCACCAATATTCTACCAATTATTCAGTCCTTATTAATTCGAATCAAGTTGTTTAACCTTAAAGGATTTGTAGACCTAATCAAGAGTTTATGACTAAAGGCTCCCACTTAAACCAATAACTTTATATGCTTTACTATTTTTAAACATAAAAATGTATTTCTAGTCTAACCGGAAACATACAAGTTTAATTAAAATTTAAAGCTCATATAAAATTATTTAATTTATTTAATTTATTTTTCAGTTGAATTAAATGAATTTAAATTAATTCAAGGTTTAATTTTAGTAAAATAATTAGTATAAATTAAAATTTATAATAATTATAATATTCAAAAGTAAAATCCGAGAAAACAATTTAAATTATTAATTTTAAAATTAATTAAAATTATTTTCGAACTGAAAAATTAAAATTAAAACGAAACGTATCAATTGTTTGCAAGACGAGGCACTTGGGCTTGCGCCCAAGCCCCATCGAGCTACAAGGCCCCATGCCCCGTGCCATTGATCGTTGCACACGGCTTGCACAGCCACACCGCACACACGTCCATTTGCCACGCACACACGCAGCCTTGCGGGCTACGGTGCGCGCAGCTTCGTGCTGTGTCGTGGCTGCCTACCCCGTGGCGGGCCTGGTGCGTCGTGGCGCAGCACATCGCTGCCCACACGCATCTTGCTCGTCGCATGTGTTTCCCATTGCCCTCGCCCATCGCCCAGCATGCACGCCTAGGCTTCAAGCCTTGCGTGCCGCCTAGCTTGTTGCTCGCTGCATTCGTACCGCACGGGCGACGAGCTCCCTTGCTCGTCGTCGCGTGCCCGCACTATACAACACCCTTTAAGGGTAACACGTAGCTTCCATTTCTTTGTGCATGCAACATTTATGAGCGTATTTTATAAAAATTAAAAACTTTTAATTCAAAATTAATGACAAATTAAAAAATCATATTAATTTCATAATTTTAGGGCTAAAAATCGAAAATTTATTAATCAATTAATTTCCGATTAACATGGATTCAAATCTAGGTCATAAAAATTTAAAATTTATCACAAATTAACAATTTTTATGGTGGTTTTTAATCATGGATACCTAATTAAATTGTCAATTAATTATGAAAATCAAATCAAATTCTAAATTATTCGAATTTCAACAAATTAATCACAATTACAAATTAGGTTGTATAATTAACAAGCTTAGGCATTCAAAATTGTTAAACATATACAGTAGGTCAATAAAAAATTCAAGATTTATCAACAAGAATCGCAAATATTCAATTTAACATCTTAAATTTACAAACTTTTGCGTTCGAAATCCTAAAACCTCCGAAAAGTCATAGTTAAGCTTCGAATTTGGGAATTCTGGGTCAAAATTTTAGAATGCCTTTTACATGCGGAATTGACACAGAAATCACTCGATTTGGTTGAGTAACGAATAAACTGCCGAAAAACTGCGTACATATAATTAAATAAACGCAATTTGCAATTAATTAACAATTACGAAAATTAATCACCCCTATTAATTCTTTGCAAATTTGTAAAATTAACCATGTTAAGCAATTTAGATTATGAAAATAATAAGAGGCTCGTGATACCACTGTTAGGTTATGATACATATGAACAACATAAATCATGCGGAAAAACCTTAGTGCCAGGATACATATTAATTGCACATAATCAGTTAGCATAATTTAGATGCATACACTTTGTAGCGTGCCCTCCCTAGCTGCGCCCGAACCGAACAAGAACAAGTCTTTAGGACTCCAAGTGTCTTCCCTCCGTAGATAGTCCACAGCACGTCCGGATCCGCCTTAAGATTGACCAACTAGAATCGCCCTTAAGGTACTATTATTTTCGGCTAGATGGGCAAGGTTTATGGCTGATTTTTCTGCTTAAAAATCCTAGCTTTTAATATTTGAATACTTGTTAAACTCGTCTATAAATTTGTGACCCTAGGCACATATTTATAGAATCATGGAAAAGGATTCCGAATCCTATTCGAATACTAAATTAATTAATTAGAATCCCTTTAGAACTCTATTTAATTAATTTCTATCTTCTAGGATTAGGATTTAATCATAGCACGAATTCTGATAGCTTTAGGATTCGTATAGCACGCACACGAGCACGAGCACGAGCACCGCACATCCCGCGCGCATGCCTCGCGGCCCACGCGAACTGCACGACGCCTGGCTCATTGCTCGCAGCCCTCTAAATCCGCGCGCGCGCCACGCCTTGCTGGGCCTGGCCTTGCGCTGGGCCTGGCGAGGCTTCGGCATGTGGTTTGATGCGTATGGCTTGCTGGGCGAGGGCCTGGCTTCGTGCTAGGCCTTCGTTTAGCAAGTCTCGTCCGATGCTAATTCGTACGATACGCTTCCGATTAAATTCCCGATTCCGGAATTCATTTCCGATACGAACAATATTTAACATTTCCGATTCCGGAATTAATTTCCGTTTCGAACAAATATTTGATATTTCCGTTTCCGGAATTATTTTCCGATTCCGATAATATTTCCGATTCTGACAATATTTCCGTTTCCGACAATATTTCGATTCCGGCAATATTTCCATTTCCGATAATATTTTCCGATACGTACCATGTTTCCGTTTTCGGCAACATCTACGACTTGGATAATATTTATATTTCCGATACGATCCATATTTCCGTTTCCGGCAATATCATCGTTTCCGGAGTATTCATTTACTTGCCTTTGACGATCTTAGCTCCGACTGAAACCAAGATCCGTCTATTCCGAATATCCATAGATGGAGTATTTAATGCCATTAAATACTTGATCCATTTACGTACTATTTGTGTGGCCCTACGGGTTCAGTCTAGAGTAAGTTGTGGATTAATATCATTAATTCCACTTGAACTGAAGCGGCCTCTAGCTAGGCATTCAGCTCACTTGATCTCAGTGAATTATTAACTTGTTAATCAATACTGAACCGCATTTATTAGATTTAACATTAAGTGCATACTTGGACCAAAGGAAATATTTCCTTCATGTCCAACTTGTCCTGCAATTTTAAACAAGCTCTTCTCTCCCCAATATTTCACCTCAAGTCCAGGCAGCTTAATCCACACAGGAACCTGTTTGATTGGGTCTTTAGCATAGTTAATCTCTTCAAACCATGGTTTGATGATCAATGGTTTGGAGTCAAAAAACTGAGTACCACCATTGATCACCTTCTGGCAGTTTTCCATAGTGGCAAATCTAATGAGAAGAAGCCCCTTCCCCACCATTGCTACTTTGTCTACTCCCAGTTTCCCCCAAATTCGATGAACATAACCCTCCATGACATGTTGGGGAGGGTTAGCCCCCAACACATAGCAAACAATTGCTGATTTCCAGAAAGTAATTTCATCCTCAATATCATCCAGTTCAATAATTACAGGGGGAATTAGATTCTCATTATCAGGTGTAATCTCAACAGCAGGAAACATATTAGTTGCAGTATTTTGTTCAATTGTTTTTGCAGGCAAACTAGAGGTGTTCGCGCCAATTCTCACATTTGAATGAAAAAGGGTACGAGCATCATTACCCGATTGAAGACCATTAATCCATTCATTAAAATCATTTCAAACCTGTGATAGTTGTTGTAGAGCAACCAGTGATGATTTTGGAGTAAGAATTTCATGTTCCTCGAAAATTAGATCATCTGGGTCTACAATTGATTTTCCAGAAATTTCGTCATCCTCCACCATTGATGGAGCTTGGTGGTTCTTTGCAGTTGCTCGAGTGTGTGGTTTAGGAATCGCACCTTCATCCTGTTTCTTCGACTTCTTTCCAGAAGATTTGGGCTGAGTTTTTCGAGGTCTTCCCATGATGACGAATGAGGTGATTGCCTCTTCGAAACCTCTCAAACGCTTTTTGACTCATTTATTGTTGCCTTGAGGGGGAAGTTTTATCCTCCTTTTATGAGAAAGCAGAAGGCTCAGGAATTCATCAACCATAGGTGGGGAATATGACCATTGGTGAATACTATAGCAAGTTTATAGCTTTGTCGAGGTTTGCACCTGAGGTGGTAGCTACTGAGAAGCTAAAGGCTCAGAGGTTTGAGCAAGGGTTGACCGATGAGATCCAACTGGGATTCGGTGGGGAAACCTTTACATCCTTAGACATTGTGTATGGGAGAGTTGCTCATATTTATGGCCTGCAGACCAGGAGAGACAAGAAGAATATTGTTGTTGGGGATAAAAGGAAAGAGTTTAATGCTGGGGGAAGTCAGGGGAACTTCAAAAGGAATAGAAATGGAAATGGGAATGGAAATGGTAATGGGAATGGTAATTTCCAGGGAAGAAATAACCAGGGAAATAACTACAACAATAAAAACCAATCTGAGAGAGCGCATCACTGTAAGATGTGCAATAGCAACCATCCTGATAGAAACTATAGGGGAGAATTGGTGACTTGTAATTACTGCCAGAAAAAGGGGCATAGGGAGTATGAGTTCTATACTAAGCAGAAGAGAGAGCAGAATGGTAGTGGGAGTAGTAACCAAGGGAAACCAGGGTTTAACCATTCAGGGAACCAAGGTTCAAAGCCTGCTAGGGCACAAAATTAAATAACCAGGGAAACCAAAATAAACCTGCCAATGGGAACAACAATAACAACAAGGCTCCGGGAAAACTATTCGTAATGAGCAGAAATGAAGTTGAACATTCTGCAGATGTAGTTTCGGGTACTTTCTTTATTAACTCCTTACCTGTTAAAACATTGTTTGATTCAGGGGCAACTTATTCTTTTATTTCGTCCTCTATTGTTAAAAGTTTAAAGTTAGTAGATTTTGAGGCAATTGGTTTACCTGTTAGTATGCCTACTGGTGTAACCATAAGGTGTACAAAATTATTTAAGAACTTGCCTTTGAAGATAAAAGATTGCACTTTTCCTTCTAATTTGATAGAATTTAGTTTGGAAGACCTATATATGATTCTGGGTATGGATTGGCTAAGTTTATACAAGGCCAGGATAGACTGTGAGATTCAGAAAGTTAGCCTAAGGAACTCTACTGGGAAATCAATATCATATAGGCGTTTTGAGAAGTCTAAGAACTTTGGGGTGATCTCTGCGATGCGAGTGAGGAAGTTGGTCGAGAAGGGGTGTGAATTATTTTTCTGTAGTGTCCAGGAAGTAAGTAAAGAAGTTGGGGTGAAGATAGTGGATGTTCCAATTGTAAATGAATTCATGGATGTATTTCCGAGTGAGATTTCGCGTATGTCACCTGCTAGAGCCCTTGAGTTTACTATAGAGTTAAATCCCGGAACATCACCCATATCCAAGGCACCTTATAGAATGGCACCTCCAGAAATGAGTGAGTTGAAGGCCCAATTGCAAAAGTTGTTCAACAAGGGGTATATTAGGCCTAGTGCATCACCATGGGGAGCTCCAGTATTGTTTATCAAAAAGAAAGATGGGAGTATGCGGTTATGTATCGATTATAGGGAGTTGAACAATGTAACAATCAAAAACAAATACCCTTTGCCTAGGATAGATGACCTGTTTGACCAGTTGAATGGGGCGAGTGTGTTCTCAAAGATCGATTTGCATTAGGGGTATCACCAGTTGAGAGTAGTCGAGAAAGACATACCTAAGACTGCATTTAGGACTCGTTATGGTCATTATGAGTTTACAATAATGCCTTTTGGGTTAACCAATGCACCTGCCATATTTATGGATTTGATGAATAGGATTTTTCACGAATTCCTAGATAAGTTTGTTGTGGTATTCATTGATGATATTCTAATCTATTTGAGGAGTAAAAAGGAACATGATGAGCACTTGAGGATTATCTTGGAGACGCTTAGGAAGAACCAGTTGTATGCAAAGTTCTCAAAGTGTGAGTTTCGTCTGGAAAAGGTAGCATGTACGGGTCATTAAATTATGTGTCAAAGGAAGGAGTCTCTGTGGATCCTGCCAAGATTCAAGTTGTGAGTGAGTGGCCTACTCCAAAGAATGTGTCTGATATTCGGAGTTTCCTAGGCCTAGTTGGTTATTATAGGAGATTTGTGAGAGATTTCTCAAAGATAGCAAGACCCATGACCAATTTGATGAAGAAAGAATCAAAATTTGAGTGGAGTGAAAAATGTGAGGAAGCTTTCAAAATTCTAAAAGAGCGTTTAACCTCCGCACCTGTTTTGACCTTTCCTGATGGGAATGAAGGGTTTGAGGTGTATAGTGATGCGTCGAAGAATGGTTTGGGGTGTGTGTTACAGTAAAATGGGAAGGTGATTGCATATGCGTCGCGTCAATTGAAACCGTATGAGGCTAATTACCCTACCCACGATCTAGAGCTAGCTGCGATTGTTTTTGGTTTGAAAATTTGGAGACATTACCTCTATGGGGCAACATGTAAGATCTTTACAGAGCACAAAAGCCTAAAATACATTTTCACCCAGAAAGACTTCAACATGAGACAAAGATGATGGTTAGAGTTGATCAAGGATTATGATTTGAACATTCAGTACCATGAGGGGAAAGCAAATGTGGTTGCCGATGCATTGAGTTGGAAATCGAGCCATAGTATGAATGTCTTGGTAGTTCCTGAGGAGTTGTGTCGAGATATGCAGAGACTTAGCCTGGAAATAGTAAATTCTGCGGAAACCAAAGCAAAGTTGAGTGCATTATCATTGGGGTTGTCCATATTCGAGGAGATTAAAGAAAGTCAAGTTGGGGATGAATACTTAGAGAAGATCAAAGAAAAGATGGGGCAAGGGAAGGAAGTAGATTTCAAGATTCATGAGGATGGTAGTTTGAGGTTCAAAGGGAGATGAAGTGTACCGCAGAAGTGTGAAGAACTCAAGAGATGTCTTATGGATGAGGGGCATAATACTCCATATTATGTGCACCCTGGGGGTGACAAGTTGTACAAAGACCTTAAGCAGATCTATTGGTGGCCTAATATGAAGCGGGAAGTTGCTGAGTTTGTGTCTAGATGCTTAACCTGTCATAAAGTCAAAATAGACCACAAAAGACCCATGGGGAAAGTCCAACCTTTAGAAGTGCCGGGATGGAAGTGGGATTCCATTTCTATGGATTTTGTTACTGCCTTGCCTAGATCAAAGAACGGAAATGTTACTATTTGGGTGATTGTGGACCGTCTAACAAAATCAGCCGTGTTTATTCCGATTAAAGAGACATTGAAAAAGAAAAAACTTGCAAAGACTTACATTAAGCATGTAGTGAGGTTGCATAGGGTCCCAACCGATATTATTTCAGACCGTGATTCAAGATTCCTCTCAAAATTTTGGCAAAAGGTCCAGTTGAACCTTGGGACAACATTGAAAATGAGCACTGCTTTCCAATCTACAACCGATGGTCAGACTGAGAGAACTAACCAGACTATGGAAGATATGTTGAGGGATTGTGCTATTGACTTTAAGGGTAGTTGGGAAGACCATCTAGACTTGATCGAATTTTCATACAACAATAGTTACCATGCAAGCATTAAGATGACACCTTTTGAGGCACTATATGGGAGAAAGTGTAGAAGTCCCACCTGCTGGAATGATTTCAGTGAAAATATAGTTTTGGGAATGGAATTCATTGAGGAGACTGTCAGGAATGTAAAAATGATTCAGGCTAGAATTTAGGCTACCCAGGAGAGGCAAAAGAGTTATGCTGATTTGAAAAGGATTGATGATGAGTTTGCAGTAGGTGATAAAGTGTTCTTGAAAGTATCACCAACCAAGGGCGTGATGAGATTTGGGAAAAAGGGCAAGCTAAGTGCCAAATATGTAGGCCCATATGAGATTCTGCAACGAATAGGGAAAGAAGCATACAAGTTAGCCTTGCCAATGGAGTTCGAAAAGATGCACGGCGTGTTTCACATTTCCCAACTAAAGCGCTATATCCCTGATGAGCGTCATATCTTAGAGCCTGAGAGAATCCAAATTGATAGTAGCCTCACATACGAGGAAAGGCCTGTGAAAATCCTTGATAGGAAGGTGCGTAGTACACGCAATAAGGATGTCAGCATAGTGAAAGTGCTTTGGTCGAACCACGAGTACGAAGAGGCAACGTGGGAAGCCGAAGCTGAAATGAAGATCAAGTATCCAGAGTTATTTTCTGAGGTGAGTTACGAGGGCGTAACTTGTTTTCTTTAAAGGGGGTAGAATGCGATAGAAATTCGCGCTTTTTACCTAATTTTATGGTGTTTTTATGCATTTTATGCTTATTTCTAGCAACTTATACATGTTGATACAAGTAAATAGATTCTCCACGTAAGGAAATATGTTCGTGAATATTACAAGTAACTTTAAGTTGGCAAAAGAGTGCACATGAGTGGCACGGAATACTTCTCTAGTAAGAATAAGTTGAAAAATTTGGAAAAATACGTGAACTTTCGTGTCAAGTTTCGGGACGAAACTTCTTTTAAGAGGGGTAGATTGTAATCCCCCGTAAATTTAGAAACATTATTTATATATTTTAACGTATAGATTATTATATTTAAATTAGAATTTATAGATTTTAGAAATAAATATATAATTAACGTATATTTATTTTATTATATTTTGGATATTTTTAACGATTTACGAAATCAAAATAATTTTAGAACTTTAAGTTGAAAAGGAATCGAATTACGAAAACTGGTTGAATTTAGAAAACGATCCTATTCAGTTTTGGATTCGAATCATAAAAACCAAATCCTAATTCTAGCCCATTTTGCAAAGCCCAAACCATAAACCCAAACAAATCCTCCCTTCTCTACCTTTAATGCACGTAAAAACAAAAAACAAAAAAAAACAACCAAAACTCCTCTCCTTCTATTTCACGTGAAGAACCCTCCTCCCTGAATTCTCTCTCACTAACGTTCCTCTCTCCTTCCTTCACGTTCGCTGCTTCTGCCAGCCGCCGGACAACCATCACTCGTCGTCGCCGGTAAGGCCTCTCATCCCCTTCTCCGTCGTCCTCCCTTTCTCCTTCGTTCCTCTTTTATCTTTTGGTTTGTTCCTTCCCTTATTCGTTGTTGTTGTTCGAACCAGAAACCTCTGCGAACTTGCTGCCGCCGAGCATCCTGCCGCCGCCAGCGCAGCCCTGACCGTCGGCCACCGCACGGTAGAACTCTCCTCCTTATTCTTTCTTTCCCTTTCGTTTTTCTTTTCCCTCTTACTTTTCGTGGCTGATGTTTTCTCATCCGCGCAGCCACCACCATCGTGAGTCGTCGTCCTTACTCGCAGCCACCCTTGCGTCCACCTGGCGCCGCGACTCAGCCCGCCGGCCGCCCAAACCCTCCTCTTTACTTGGTTATTTCTTAAACCCTAAGTAAACTAAATATTTTGATTATATTTTGTTTATTTAATTTATGCTTTGATTTAATAAATTTATGATTTTTATGAGTTAATTAGAATTTCAGATTTATATATTATGTTTAAATAATAGATTTAATTTTCAGATTATATAAATACATTGAAATAATAATTTTTGATTATCTAAAGTATGAATTTCAAAGTTTTAATAGTTGTAAATCATGGTAGGACGATTGTGGATTATTAAATTTATTGTTTCGATGTTCTAAGAACGTAGATTGGCCTTGGTGAAGTTTTTAAATGAATTTATATTGCTGAAAATTTAAAGTACATGTTTGTGAAAAGTTTTCAACGAATTTCAATCACTAATTCAATAATTATGATGCTAGGAAGTCAAAAATTCAAGTTTTGATTTTGGGGAAGGTTCTAAATATGTCTAGGATGTATTTAGAATGCTTATTATGTTTGCGAATGATTAGAAATTGATTGAGAATATTTGTTGGTTGTTTTAGGCGGAGAATTCTCTTTAGACGAATTTTAAAAGTGTTAAAGTGGCCTATCAGTTTGTTTACACAAGGTACGTACATACCTGTGTGCTTGGAACGTGTGTTATTTCTTGAAACCATGTTGAAATTGTTGATGAACTTGGTTATGTTGGAATTACATGATTAATATTGTTGGATGGACATGTTGAACATGTATATTTCGTTTTGAGAATTATAACATATTAGTATGGATGATTGATGCAAGCATGTTGGTTGGGAACATGCACTAGATTATTTTATATATATTGGTTCAGGTCGATTGACCGTTGTTCCCTTTTAGCTTTTCACTACTTTATGAGGGCCGAGGACCTTGTTTAGTAAGTTAAAACCTTATACCCATATAGAGGGGTTGATCAGTATTAAAGGAAAGGTTGAATTAACTGGAATAAGTCTTGATTGATACCTCTGTGATCACTTACTTAATTCCAAGATAAAAACAGTTGAGAATGATTGTTGATTGTATGACTTATGTGATTGTTGAGTCATAACAGAGTTTTAATTTGTAAATCATATAAAGTGAAACTGAGTAGCAACAGCTTTAGACTGTGCACGTCTGAAGTGACGGACAATCAGGAGTTGGTGTCATAGGTCGCCTATGGCTTTTTCTGGGTCGGATTGATCACCGGTTCTATTTTAGTCAAAAGTTCCTCGATATCGCAGGTCATTGGGGTTACGGAGTCGCGCTCGTACCTCGTCTTCTTTAGTGAAGGCTTCTAGTAGACAACTCAGTCCATTGACTATTTCAATTAAAATAATGTTAATGATAGAAAGGTCTAGTTCAGTCAAATATAGTCTTAAAGTCAATATGCTTTGGTTATCCTTGCTTATGTTTTATTAGTATCATGTTAGGGTTGTTTGTTTAGTACAATCATGTTAGGATTATTATTGCTTTAGTATGTAGTACTCAGCTTTGTTGATTACGTGTTTTGTTTGTGTGTGTTGATCATGGCTATGCCTTATTGATCCTGTGATGACCCATTTTTGGTGAGCAGTCTCTAAGGATCAATAAGCGTTGCCCATCTACAGGTTTGAAGATGATGCATCATTGGGATCGGGATTAGAGAGCTTGTATTTAGTTTGTCTTGCTATGTGATTTGGGTTTTGTTAATTTGGACTTTAAACTTGTCGTACTATTTATATTTCCTTATTTTCGTTGATTTTTTTTGAGATTAAATCTGTAATCGATTATTTATAAACCTAAAGTTAATTAGTTTTATATTTTACGCTGCAAAATTCTGAATAAGCCGTTACGTTTTCACACGGGCGATAATACTTTGATAATTCTCCATAGTTATATTTATAAAAAGGGTTATTTTAGAAAAAGGAGAACTGTCGGGGTGTTACAATGCAAATGGGTCTTCAAATTGAAGAAAGACAAGGATGGAATTCTATACCTACAAGGCTAGATTGGTAAAAAAAGGTTACAGGCAAGTTCACGGCATTGACTACGATGAAACCTTTTCTCCAGTCTCTATGCTTAAGTCTATTCGAATAATCCTTGTGATTGCCGCGTTTCATTATTATGAAATATGGCAAATGGATGTCAAAACTTCCTTATTGAATGGTGTTCTTGAATAGACTGTGTTTATGACACAGCTGTGAGGGGGTCGAAAACGCACGAGGCTAATGCGGGACCTTGTCCCTCGTGGGTGTGACGTTTCTTTTTGTCAAATCGAGTGTAATTGGATTTCCTGTGAGTTTACACCCAATTGACTAGTAATATAGGAGTCGCCATTCAGTTTTTTAACGACAATGAGAAAAACTGACAAAACCCGGTTATCGTGACATAAAGGGAGTGCAATTATGTTTGACCACGACGGCCGTAGGTTCCCTTGTGATCCCTGGTGTGGGGATCTCTCAACATACACCCGCAAGGTAGAGATTGAGGGTTCGGGGGATTGTAACTACCGAGAGGAGTACTCGCTCTTCGATAACTCCAGAGGCAGGATATCCTTACTAGCTCAGCATAAATAATTGAAGGGACATGCGTTAACTATTAAACTAATCTGAGTTGGTTTTAACAATATGCAACATATAGTACTAGATCGAACGCGATTATATGATTTAGATTGTTTTAAGGGACCTAGCATGATAATCCAATTTCCCAACATATTATCTTTATTAGGCGTGATAGAACAATCAGATTTAATTAGTTTAACAGTTCATAAAAAGGGTGAGGAAAGCAATTAAATCATAGAAAAGGGACACATTACGACGCACCCTTGAGAGGTGCATCACGGTTCTCAGAAAACTAACCACTTTGACTTTGCTATTTCTCCTTTTATTTAACGAATCTCAAGTTATGGGACAGGATACTGTAGACACCTACTTTTGTCCCCATTCCCGAAAGGGAAAGGTTCGATGATGAAAACGTAAATCTCCACTTGACAACGCATCTCCTATAAAATAACGAATCTCAATTCCCCTTTTCATTTCACCAGAAACCTGCTATTTATAGAAACCTGCTAAAAATAGTAACTGCCGTAATGGGCAGCTGTTAAAAGTGGCAAGTCATAAAAGATAGAAACCTGTCATAATTAGGTGTTGCACTCCAACATAAATCCTAAATGAGATAGAAAACTGCGAGAATCCTTTTCCTAATATGATTCGGAAATAAGAGTTACGTATTAATTAAAATCCAAACGAGCCTAGAGTTCGTAACGGGCCCAGACGCATTCCATCATGAAATTGATACGCACTAAAAGACTCGATTAAGTCTCAAACACTACGGATTCTAGGAATCCGAATCTAACAAAGAAACGGCCCAAACAGCAATTTCAACGCCCAGCCCTGGGCTCTGAAATTGCCTGGATCCTACTTTCAACGCCCAGAGCTGGGCGCCGAAATCTTTGACGCCCAGCACTGGGCGCTGAAAATACCTGGGTACGTGTTTTTTCCTAATTCTTTGTGGATTAGAGCTCTGCAATTCTATCTTTCCACAAACTCTTCCCTATAAATACAGCCCCAAATTCGACGTGAAAAGAACACAACACACAATTTATATTCTGAGTATTGACTCTAAACCCCTAAGCCTAAGCCTCACGCTGCGAAATCGTTCACGCGTTCTGTCGCAATCGATCCATAAATCGAACAGAACGTATCCTGTCACATAATTGAGATTCGTTAAATAAAAAGGAGAAATAGCAAAGTCAAAGTGGTTAGTTTTCTGAGAACCGTGACGCACCTCTCAAGGGTGCGTCGTAATGTGTCCCTTTTCGATGATTTAATTGCTTTCCTCGCCCTTTTTATGAACTGTTAAACTAACTAAATCTGATTGTTCTATCACGCCTAACAAATATAATATTTTTGGGAAATTGGATTATCATGCTAGGTCCCTTAATGTTATTTAAATCAGATAATCGCGATCGATCCAGTATTATATGTTGCATATTGCTAAAATCAACTCAGATTAGTTTAATAGTTAACGCATGTCCCTTCAATTATTTATGCTGAGCTAGTAAGGATATCCTACCTCTGGAGTTATCGACGAGCGAGTACTCCTCTCGGTAGTTACAGTCCCCCGAACCCTCAATCTCTACCTTGCGGGTGTATGTTGAGAGATCCCCACACCAGGGATCACAAGGGAACCTACGGCCGTCGTGGTCAAACATAATTGCACTCCCTTTATGTCACGATAACCGGGTTTTGTCAGTTTTTCTCATTGTCGTTAAAAACTGAATGGGGACTCCTATATTACTAGTCAATTGGGTGTAAACTCACAGGAAATCCAATTACACTTGATTGAATAAAAAGAATCGTCACACCCACGAGGGACGAGGTCACGCATTAGCCTCGTGCTTTTTCGACCCCCTCACAGTGGCGACTCCACTGGGGATAGTGAAGGAAATACTCGTGCTTGTAGGTAATCAAAATAGCCGAAGGGTGAAACGATCCTACCCCGCGTTTATTTCCCCATCAAGTTGGGACGACCTGAAAATCAGCATATTAATGTGAACGGGCAGAACCGCATAACGAATCTCGGCTCCCTCGGGAGTTGGGACTAAGGATACCTTTTTTCGCCAATAGGGGGGTGCATACGCCGCGCATGTTGTCCACTTGGTACTTGTGCAGGTAGTACACCTATCCCGAACCCAATCGCTCGCTCATTAGGTCCCTCTCGCCTGCATGCCCCCTTGGCTTGCACTTGCGAGTTGGCCTCTTGAGCGAAATTCGTCTGTTGAAGGCACTACCCCGACCGGGGCATGTGTTGGATCTACGATAGAAGCGGTACCAAGCCAGGCGCAAATACTACCCATAGAAGCCTATCATAAACTACGTGACATATTTAAATTTTAAATCCATGTTTGTAATGTAGTTATGTGTAGCGAACTGTGTGGCTATGTTATGATTGTGCGTACGAATAATGCTAGACAAATAATGCTAGAAAACCAACGACCTTAAAAAAAATTGCCCAAACATTCATGAACCAATTGGCCAAAGAGTTATACCAAAATACGTGTTCTGCAAACCCGAACGATCGCCACAAAAATAAGCGACGCTCGGGATGGTCGTAACGAATCCCACAAACGCTGCGCAACGCGTAAAGGACGTTATAAAGCAAGAACGCAAAATTAAAGTCGCAAAAACAAAAGTAGACGAAAACTGAAAACGAGAACCAGCCAGGGACGCATTTTCAACGCCCCTGGCTGGGCGCCAAAATTTCTCACGCCCACTGGTGGGCGCTGAAGTTTCTGCCTGGCCTTTTGGTCAGGCACAACAGCCTCGGTGCCCGCGCATGAAAAAATATACGTAGAAAAAAAAAATTCGTAAAAATTGCTGAAGGGGCGTATGAAAAGGGCACTCGACTCTAAAAGCGACTAAAAAAAAATAACTCTTTGTGTCGTTGTTAGGCCTTCTACGACAACAATGCTCGGCACCAAAACCGAGCATGCTAATTAAACGACCTGGAATGTCACATGGGCAAAATATTCAAAAAATAATGTTCGAATAAAGTCTTCAAGAAAAAAATAAATGTTCAAATAAATCCGAGTGTAGACTAGGCTATGCCAAAATACAATCCAAATCCTAAGTCTTAGTTGTCTTATCCATAGAATCGGTCCTAATGCTTGGTGTCGTTCTGCAAGCTAAAAGGTTAAACCATATTGAGTCTCCCTTCCTAACATTTAAATCAATAAGCACCCATATGTAATTGTCATCCCTTGCTAAGAGTCTACGGCCTCAATACTCTCTCTCACCAATAAAAAGAATATATTATAGTATTTGCAAAATGGAAACGGTCACATCCTGGAAATCATTCCCCCATAGTCGCACAACCCCCAAAGTGAACCTAAGGTGTCAATACCATTAGAAAAAAATTAATGGCCTCAAGGCTTATGATCACATTGGGTCACGACTATCATAGTCCTCTCGAGCCACTCGCTCCTTTAAATACTCCTAAGTACGGACTAAAAGATTTTCCATGAATGCAACATGACCAACCATGAAAATACCCAGGTCGGCATACCATAAGGCTACCATTGGGGTAAAGCAATACACACTAAGAGAGAAGCCGCACTAATGATTCTAGTCTTGCAAAAATAAAATTCAATCTCCCCAATTAACTACCTTGCCAACATTAAGCAAAATGGCGCATGACAAATGAACACCCAAGGGTTAAAATCTAAAGTATCAACCAACGAAAGTTATGGTCCAATTAGCCTGAGTCTGAGAGTCGCTTGGTCAAGTATTATAGGCTTACGCCATGTCATTATTTTGAGTCTAGGCCACCTCCTTGTATTCATACACGGGTTATAATCAGAAATATTAATGAAAGTTTGAGTCTAAATCACAACTTCCAATTAAATTCTAGAAACCGGAATCTGAAAAGAAGCAAAAAAAATTATTTTCGATGTAATTCTTTCGTTTAATTTCAATAAGGTAAAAACAACATTTTGAATCTACGCTATTTGCACCTTTTAAGAAACGACTAAATATGCTTGCAAAGTAAGACAATTTAAAAGGTCCACCCTAGGCCTACTAAAGTTAAAGGTCCACCCTAGACCTACTAAAGTTAAAGGTCCACTATAGGCCTACCAAACGAAGCTCACTCAGTCTCGCCTCGTGACTCAAAGACCACAACCATCTACCTTTTAGCCCAAATAAAAATTTTGAAGGATTTATGTTAGGGAGAAATCCCATGCAAAAAAGGAAAAAATAGAAAGAGAAAAGGGAGAGCGAAAAGAGCGAGCCATGAAATACTTAGCCCGTACCTCCCAAAGTGCGAAATTTAGCCAAGTAAACGAAGGAAAAGAATTGAGTCAACCAATCCAAATCATAAAATTCTACGATGTTTACCCTTTCCAATCCTTATGTTCTTAGACGCCTTCGCTCTGGGGCCCCTGTTCAGCTCATTTAACCCATCCATGTTCTCATTGCCATAACCAAAGAAACCATTACCTCGACTCTTGTTCTTGAACTTGTTGTCAACCGCAAACCACGCACGGCCATTGACACGTGCGTCATACCCATTATTTCCAAAGCCCAAACCTGTTCTTACACCACCATTAGCATAATGACCATAAAACTTGTGTGGATACATCCTGTTAATATACCCTTGAGTCATCCTCATGCTACTCATTGGCCTTGATTGATGTAAACTCGTGACACTAGCTTGAGGCTGCAAATTGTGAGCCCTAGCAGATATAACCCTCATGCTTGACCAATACCTATACAAATTATCCTATCTCATTCAACCCATCCTTCAAACCGTCTTGAGTCACGAATAAAAAAGGAAAACAAATAAAAAGTACAAAAAAGTAATAAATAATAAAAAAAGGAACTTTGCAAAGCGCCTCTAAAGTTAGTCTAAAAAGAAAAAGAAGCATTTAGCGCACCAAAAAAGATCCGCCCATAAGTCATTTTCAGCGCCCAGGGCTGGGCGCCGAAATCTTTAGCGCCCTTGCCTGGGCGCCGAATTTCTCTGCTTGCTAAAATTTGTCCAGAAGTGCTCGTCATTTTATCCGCACATACACGGAAAAATAACGAACACTTGGAGGGGTACAACACGTATTCAGACATACGTACCACCAAAAAATACATGTACTCAAAAAAAATATATAAAACAAATTTTTGGCTTACGGCAAGGCAGCAAATTAAAATAATAATAAACTTCACTTATTATACCGTTTCAAATAATATGTTTCCACCTCAGAACGTACTTGTTTAAAATCGGCATCCTAAGAAACCATTTTCTAGGCTAAGAACTACGCAAGACCTGATTCCAAATTAAATCTATTTAAGGCGGATACGTAGGCAATCCATGATTCGGTCCAACCAATTTGCAAAAATATTAAAGCCTATAGAAAAACAAGAATAAAAAATAGAAGTCCCTTATTGAAATTTAATTACTTGCAATCCAAGTCGAAAGAAAAAATTAAATCAAAGGAAGAATCCAAGTCACCAAGATGCCAAAACAAGCATACATCGAAAAATAATAGGGGCACGTACCCTTGCCAGAAGGAGCACTCACACTCCTAGGCACTTAGCCAAGACTCAAAAGATCGCTTTGCCTCAATTGAATGGAGGCTAGCGCAAGCGTCCATGACCTCTAAAGTACTCGACTTGACCCTCCCTAAAGCGAACTAACTCACTTAAAGACCTTCTTTCACCACTAGACATAGTCGTTCGCTTAAAGACCTTCTTTCACCACTAGACACAGTCATGATCGCCAACAAGTAGTAAAGGCAGTAAGCTTGCAATAAAAGGATTGTTCTACGGCATCACCCCATCGTTCCTTCGAACTCAGGGAACCCGTTCATGGTAATTCAAATTCTTGCTAATCCCCTTTGAAAAAAATAAGACATTGTCAATAGGACTTGGCACTTAACCGAGGCTCACCCTACTCAGACATGTGACACGGGCATCTAAAATCGAAATCTGAAAGCATCATTAATGGGAACACATAACAGCAACTGGGGGCTAAAAATTGAAATGAAAGAGCTAGGGAGAGAACTAGGTATACCTCGACCTTTTGTACGGACATACACCAAGTAAATCTAAGTCGATTTGAAAGCGGTCTATATTCCCGCAATTCTGGAAAAAATGGCCCTAAAAGCCTAAAAGCATATGCCAAACGGGCACAAGTAATATCTTGACACCTGCACCCTGGCTTCCAGCAAATCCTTAGACAGCATTCCAAAAATCGTTACAGTATTTTGATTCACTCATGTAATCCTGTACGAACCCTTCTATAAGTCAACTTACTTAGGACACTTCGAATTATACACGGTAGGACTCGAATTTCAAATAATTTTCAAAGACTTCTTCGAACATAATAAAGTGTCGTTGGTATAAGCTAAGTATGCGTCTATCTCGATTTTGCAAGTGAGTCAAAAGATTTCCAAATATGATTATGGGTAAAGAAAGGCACCTAGCTTTTGGTTATGGCACACTTCAACATGTGACTACTTTGACCATGGCAATGTCGCACAATACGACATTTACAAGAGAAGTAGCAAATCACTACTCGAACATACCTCGCACTAAACGAGTCTGGTTCAAACTATTCATGATCCGTGTCACCATGAATGCATAAAAACGTATGCCAAGCATTATAGCACCAAGCCAATCCCGTAGCTACAATTGCTCGAAATGAGAAAAAAACTCTAAAACTGCTCGAAATGACGATTTTATCGCAAATTCTCGACGCTAATGCTATGCACACGTCATAGGGGCACAATCATAAGCTTTAATCGTGTAAAACGAACCTTGAATGGCTACAACCCCTCCCAAATTCTAAGCGCTACTTAGAATATATAAAGTCACCCCACTAACAAGGGTAACTGAAAATCGCGAGTCACCAAAACTCCGATCAAACTACTGCACATAACGCTCGCCCTACAAGCACCCGTTACACAGTCTACCTCGTTCCAAAGCAAAAGCGAAAGAAAAAAAATCAAGGATAAGAACTGTCAAAATTCTGCCCAGAAATCATTTTCAACGCCCAGAGCTGGGCGCCGATATCTTTAACGCCCCAGCCTGGGCGCTGAATCTTTCTGCTAGCCAAGTTTTACCCAGATATAAAAATAAGAAAGAAACACCTATGAATCCTCGCATCGAACGAAGTAATAAGCCGTGAAAACCCATGCAGAAGGTGCTACGCTTGTTCGAACACCTGAACGAGGCATGATGAAGTACTCCAATGCAAAAATAATAATGATATCCCAACGCCTAGAGGAATGTTCTAAGACACACCGTTAGGCCACAAAATCCTACGTTGCACCATAAGTTCAACCGTCCCACGGTACAAGTCTAAAAAAAAAAGAGTAAGGCATATTGCACTAATGTAGGCACGACCAAGAGCATGTGTAAAAGAGGCAAAGACTACTTGTCGCCTCAAATTCAAAATGCAAGCCACACTACTTCTACATTAAGGATCAAAAGTAGCAAAATATTACCTACCACGGAAGGGATAGCTCGCACCTACACGAGCGGAACCCCAAAGCACCTTTCTCGAAGGAACCTACAAAAATCGTACGGCAAAAGGAAGCATCCCAACATGCATACTTGGGGGCTCCAAGCTACGAAACAACCATAGCAAAATAAAATAAAAAAATCTCGAAGCAAATGTTTGAACAATCGAAAGGGCACGATGTTTGAGCCCACTTCATGAATGGACCTGAACCCTATCAAGCTTCTAAGCAAACTATTCAAAATCAGTCATTGCTCAACAAAAAAAATGATTCAAGCAAACTGATTAATGGACCGCACACAACGGCCATTCTATGAACGCTCGTTCGCACATACATATCATTATTCTAAGTATTGAACATTCACGAACGCGTTCAAAAGGAAAAATATACAACAACAAGAGCGGTCAAAGTCTTACGCCTCAAAGCATGTTCCTCGGCCCATATAGACTTGCCCAACTATCGCAATAATTGTACGCCTTAAAGAGCAACAGTTCCTTAAAATAATCGCCCCAAAGCAACAAGCACCGTAGTCCACCAATCGGCTACGGCTTCTCAAGAAAATCGTCACGTTCTAAAAATAAAGAAAAAACAAAAGAGAAGAGAATACATAGAACTTCCAAGAGGCCAACTGTGTCATCAAAAGACCAGCCCAAACAACACTTTTAACGCCCCACCTGGGCGTGAATTATTTCAAAGCCCAGGCCTGGGCGCCGAAAATGAACCCAGGCTCAAAAAAAAAAGGGGCCCTAACTTCTATTGGGCCCTGCCGCATCCATTCGACTCGAAAATTGCCGGTTTCTTTACTGGAAATCGCACCTCACGACTTTGTCAAGAGTAGCACACCACTACAAAGATATCTCGCACTTATGAGCACGATCCCAAACACGATCAAGGACATTACAAATTGCGTATCCCCAAGGAACCTCTTTAACAAGAAATGACCGTCAAGCACGAATGCTTGGGGGGCTCGAAAGAAAATATATATTTCAAAAGAGAGTATGAAAAATTAAAACAATATTCCCAGACTACGCTGTACGAAGTCCCGTGTTTGGATGTCTCAAAAAATAAAATCGGATTACGACCTCGAGACAAAGGTCGCCGTTGATACTTATACATAGTCCCCTAATCAAGGACCCAGGTAGTGGCAAAATTGAGCCAAAAAGACTAGCTCAAAACCATGAAAAGGTGATGACCACAAGACTATGGTCCATCTAAACACATTGTCAACCCACATTCAGGTTGCAACTAAATCCGAGCATCCCTCGGAAGAATTCGCTCCTATAAGAATGAATAAAAAGAAATTCTCAAAAGAAATCACAAAAAAAATGAAATAGGCACTTGCCCACCTCAATCGGGCCAGATCGCGGCACACGAATCCCAAATCGAAAAGACGAATTCAGGTTCGCTCACCTCCAGCGAGCGGGGCGTCCACCCTTAGCGGACAGGGCTCGCGCACCTTCAGCGGGCGAGGTCTGCGTCACTAGCCGTGCAGGTCCTCAGTTTTCGAAAAATAAAGTCTTCAAAATTAAAATAGGCTCGCCATCTTCAGCCGGTGGGGTCTACGTCACAAACCACGTAGGTCCTTATTTTCAAAAAAGCACAAACAAAATTCAAAATAGATTCGTCCACTTCTATCGGACGGGGTGTCCACCCTTAGCGGACAGGCTTGCCATCTTTAGCCGGCGGGGTCTACGTCACAAACCGCGTAGGTCCTTATTAACAAAATTCAAAATAGATTCGTCCACTTCTATCGGACGGGGTGTCCACCCTTAACGGACAGGCTCGTCATCTTTAGCCGGCGGGGTCTACGTCACAAACCGCGTAGGTCCTTATTTTCAAATTTTAAAAACAGATTCGTCCACTTCTATCGGACGGGGTGTCCACCCTTAGCGGACAGGCTCGCCATCTTTAGCCGGCGGGGTCTGCGTCACTAACCACGCAGGTCCTTAGTCGCTGCAGCGATAACTTTTTTCGGTTTTCCCTTTTTCCAAAAAATTAAAAGGATTGGTTTTTCGTTTTTCCAAAAAAGAACGAGGTGCTGGATTTTCCTTCGTTTTACGTCGCATAAAAACAAGGGGGTTTTCTCGTTTAGCTAGCCCTGAAAATGAGAATCTTTAAAAAACATTTTTACCTCGTGATTGGGCTTGGCCAGGCCCAATTACACTTTATAGCTTTGATTTCGAAAACATCTGTAGCTACTCCCAATGACAAAGTGAGGGAGTTTCTACGCCTCTTTAGATACTTCCAATGACAAAGTGAGGGAGTATTCTACACTATCCGTTGACAAATCCCAATGACACGTGAGGGATATGTCGACATTTCAAGTGATGACCCTTAAGTCAAATGTTATCACTCGGGGGCTCGTGAGACCCTCGCAAAACAGGTCACATACACCATGGCTTGTGTGACGCACTCCGTCTAATACTTTGACCATCGTCTCATCCCGAGACTCAGTCAAAGTGGGGGCTAACTATAGACACCTACTTTTGTCCCCATTCCCGAAAGGGAAAGGTTCGATGATGAAAACGTAAATCTCCACTTGACAACGCATCTGCTATAAAATAACAAATCTCAATTCCCCTTTTCATTTCACCCGAAACCTGCTATTTATAGAAACCTGCTAAAAATAGTAACTGCCGTAATGGGCAGCTGTTAAAAGTGGCAAGTCATAAAAGATAGAAACCTGTCAGAATTAGGTGTTGCACTCCAACATAAATCCTAAATGAGATAGAAAACTGCGAGAATCCTATTCCTAATATGATTCGGAAATAAGAGTTACGTATTAATTAAAATCCTAACGAGCCTAGAGTTCGTAACGGGCCCAGACGCATTCCGTCATGAAATTGATACGCACTAAAAGACTCGATTAAGTCTCAAACACTACGGATTCTAGGTATCCGAATCTAACAAAGAAACGGCCCAAACAGCAATTTCAAAGCCCAGCCCTGGGCGCTGAAATTGCCTGGATCCTATTTTCAACGCCCAGAGTTGGGCGCCGAAATCTTTGACGCCCAGCACTGGGCGCTGAAAATACCTGGGTACGTGTTTTTTCCTAATTCTTTGTGGATTAGAGCTCTGCAATTCTATCTTTCCACAAACTCTTCCCTATAAATACAGCCCCAAATTCGACGTGAAAAGAACACAACACACAATTCATATTCTGAGTATTGACTCTAAACCCCTAAGCCTAAGCCTCACGCTGCGAAATCGTTCACGCGTTCTGTCGCAATCGATCCATAAATCGAACAGAACGTATCCTGTCCCATAATTGAGATTCGTTAAATAAAAAGGAGAAATAGCAAAGTCAAAGTGGTTAGTTTTTTGAGAACCGTGACGCACCTCTCAAGGGTGCGTCGTAATGTGTCCCTTTTCGATGATTTAATTGCTTTCCTCGCCCTTTTTATGAACTGTTAAACTAACTAAATCTGATTGTTCTATCACGCCTAACAAATATAATATTTTTGGGAAATTGGATTATCATGCTATGTCCCTTAATGTTATTTAAATCAGATAATCGCGATCGATCTAGTATTATATGTTGCATATTGCTAAAATCAAATCAGATTAGTTTAATAGTTAACGCATGTCCCTTCAATTATTTATGCTGAGCTAGTAAGGATATCCTGCCTCTGGAGTTATCGACGAGCGAGTACTCCTCTCGGTAGTTACAGTCCCCCGAACCCTCAATCTCTACCTTGCGGGTGTATGTTGAGAGATCCCCACACAAGGGATCACAAGGGAACCTACGGCCGTCGTGGTCAAACATAATTGCACTCCCTTTATGTCACGATAACCGGGTTTTGTTAGTTTTTCTCATTGTCGTTAAAAACTGAATGGCGACTCGATCCTATATTACTAGTCAATTGGGTGTAAACTCACAGGAAATCCAATTACACTTGATTGAATAAAAAGAATCGTCACACCCACGAGGGACGAGGTCACGCATTAGCCTCGTGCTTTTTCGACCCCCTCACAGATACGTTCTGTTCGATTTATGGATCGATTGCGACAGAACGCGTGATCAGTTTTTGCAGCGTGAGGCTTAGGCTTAGGGGTTTAGAGTCAATACTCAGAATAATAATTGTGTGTCCTTTTTTCACGTCGAACTTGGGCTATATTTATAGAACAGAGTTCGTGGAAAGATAGAATTGTAGAGCTCTAATCCACGAGGAATTAGGAAAGAATACGTCCCAGGTAATTTCAGCGCCCTCGGCGCCCAGAGCCAGGCGTTGAAAATAGGATCTGGGCTGTTTTCTTAGTCAGATTCGGATTCCTAGAATCCGGAGTGTTTGAGACTTAATCGAGTCTTTTAGTGCGTATTAACCTTGTGGCGGAATGCGTCTGGGCCCGTTACGAACTCTAGGCTCGTTAGGATTTTAATTAATACGTGACTCTTATTTTCGAATCATATTAGGAATAGGATTCTCTCGTAATCTCTATCTCATTTAGGATTTATGTTGGAGTGCAACACCTAATTCTGACAGGTTTCTATCTTTTATGACTTTCCACTTTTAACAACTACCCATTACGGCAGTTACTATTTTCAGCAGGTTACTATTTTTAGCAGGTTTCTATAAATAGCAGGTTTCGGGTGAAATGAAAAGGGGTGATCGAGATTCGTTATTTTATAGGAGATGCGTTGTCAAGTGGAGATTTTATGCTTTCATCATTGAACCTTCCCTTTCGGGAATGGGGACAAAAGTAGGTGTCTACAGTTAGCCCCCACTTTGACTGAGTCTTGGAGTAAGACGATGGTCAAAGTATTAGACGGAGTGCGTCGCACAATCCATGGCGACCTGTTTTTGCGAGGGTCTCACAAGCCCCCGAGTGATAACATTTGACTTAAGGGTCATCACTTGAAGTGTCGACATATCCCTCACGTGTCATTGGGATTTGTCAACGGATAGTATAGAAACTTCCTCACTTTGTCATTGGAAGGATCTAAAGGTGCGTAGAAACTCCCTCACTTTGTCATTGGGAGTAGCTACAGATGTTTTCGAAATCAAAGCTATAAAGTGTAATTGGGTCTGGCCAAGCCCAATCACGAGGTAAAAATGTTTTTAAAGATTCTCATTTTCAGGGTTAGCTAAACGAGAAAACCCCCTTGTTTTTATGGGACGTAAAACGAAGGAAAATCCAGCACATCGTTCTTTTTTGGAAAAAACGGAAAACCATTCTTTTAAATTTTGGAAAAAGGGAAAGCTACTCACATCGTTCTTTTTTGGAAAAAACGGAAAACCAATCTTTGGAAAAAGGGAAAGCTACTCACATCGTTCTTTTTTGGAAAAAACGGAAAACCAATCTTTGGAAAAAGGGAAAGCTACTCACATCGTTCTTTTTTGGAAAAAACGGAAAACCAGAAAAAGTTATCGCTGCAGCGACTAAGGACCTGCGCGGTTAGTGACGCAGACCCCGCCGACTAAAGATGGCAACCCTGTCCGCTAAGGGTGGACACCCCGTCCGATAGAAGTGGACGAATCTGTTTTTGAAATTTGAAAATAAGGACCTACGCGGTTTGTGACGTAGACCCCGCCGGCTGAAGATGGTGAACCTGTCCGCTAAGGGTAGACACCCCGTCCGATAGAAGTGGACAAATCTGTTTTGAAATTTGTTTTGTGTTTATTTTTTGAAAATAAGGACCTACGTGGTTTGCGCCGTAGACCCCGCCGGCTGAAGATGGCGAGCCTGTTTCATTTCGTTTTTTTTTTTTTGAAGTCTCTATTTTTCGAAAACTGAGGATCTGCGCGGCTAGTGACGCATACCCCGCCCGCTCAGGGTGGGCGAACCCTGTCCGCTGAGGGTGGACGTCCCTGAATTCGTTTTTCGTTTTGGAACTCGCGTGGTTCGTGACGTGATCTTGCCAACTGAGATGGGCAAGTTTCCTATTTTTTCATCGTGATTTCTTTTTTGAGAACTTTCTTTGTTCATTCTTGCAAGAGCGAATTCTTTCAAGGGATGCTAGAATTTAGTTGTAACCTGAACCTGGGTTGACAACGGGTTTAGACGGACATTTGTCTTGTGATCGTCTGCTTTCGTGGTTTTTTTGAGCTAGTCTCTACGGCTCGATTTTTGCCACCACTTGGTCTTTGATCAGAGGACCATGTACAAATGTCAATGACGACCCTTTTTCTGAGGTCGAACCTGTTCTTTTGAGATCATCCAAACATGGGACGGCGTATAGCGTAGTCCGGGAATGTGATTTCGATTGCGCACTCTTTGTTGGAGTATACTTTTCGCGAGCCCCCAAGCACTTGGGCTTTGTTGGTCATTTTTCGCATATTTCATAACGTCTTTTAATCATGTTTGAGGTCGTGCTCGTATGTGCGAGCGACCTTTCATAGTGGTGTGCTATTTTGGCGAAGTCATGGGGTGCGACTTCAGTCTTGGTTTAGCTTGGCCCGGATTAATCTTTTGACAGACAAACATTTTTTATTTGAGAAACCAACGACTTAACAACAATTTTTGGTGTTTCGAAGAATGACCTTGATATTTCATATTTGTTTTGAAAAGTATACATATATGTTCCTTGAGACAAGTCTAAGTTTCGACCAAGTTTTACCATTCATTTTTGCTATTTGGGAGCTTAAAGGTGCTTTTGGGCTTGATCTTAATTGCAATAGGGCCTCGTGTCTAGCAACACGGTTTTAAGTCTTTTCCTGTTCCGCATTTTGTGAAATCTGGGCCTTGGGCTGCATTTTCGGCGCCCAAGGCTGGGCGTTAATTATTTCGGCGCCCAGCTTCAGGCGCTGAAAGTCCTTTCCTGGCGAATTTTGACTTTTGGATTTCTTAACGCGTTTCCGAACGGGATCAGGATGTCACTTGATGTGTTCAGCTATATATAGGGGCTAGATACGTCCCTATTTTCCATCACTCTCAATTTCCTTCTTTCTTTGCTGTGTTTTAGTTACTCCTTGCTTTCGTCATGTCGATTCCTACTTTCTCACTCCAACGGGCTGTTAGGCGTTGGCTACGGGCCCTTACTCCTACAGAAAAGGCTTTGTTGAAAGAATACCACTTAGAGGGACTTTTAGGCTTACAACAAATTAATATTGACTATAATTTTCTGCATGTAGCCCTAAGCTTTTGGGATTCCGATCATCATGTTTTTGTCTTTTGGGGCAACGAAATATGTCCTTTTCCAGATGAATTCGCTGCGATCCTTGGTTATCCTACTAATGCTACCCCTGCCACTCCTGGCACTATTGAAGAGGGTAAAACAACCATAGGGGCTTTCCTAGGACTAGATGCTAACATGCTTGCTGAAATTGTTGTAGGTGATGAGGTTAATTTGGCAAAACTTGTAAAACATCACTTTAGGCCTAGTAAGAATATGACCGAACAGAAATTGAATATTCGAGCCCTTGTATTTTGCTTGTTGAATCATTATTTGCTATCGAATAACAATGGTGAGTTCGGTGACATAAGGTTGATCCCCTTGATTAGCCAGATGGAAAGTTGCTATTCTATTATGCCGTTGGTTGTTGCCGAGACTTTGCTGAGTGCGGATGAGCTGAAGAAGGATGCCAAATGTGAATATTTTAAGGGAAGCCCCGTATTACTGCAGGTAATGGATTTTTTTCTTTGCGCACGTATACGTTTTTTTTTGCATATATATTTTTTATTCGTCCTGCCTTGGGGCTGAGTTTCAGCACCCAGGGCTGGGCGCTAGAATTTTCGGCGCCTGGTCCTGGGCATTGAAACTGCGCCCCAGGAACCGTTTTCTTTTTATTATTTTTTTTGATCGTACCAGTTTTTGCGGATTTGGCTCGTGGAACGGCTTAGTCTCTTGGAAACTCCTGCCGATCCTAAATATTATCGCCCTATAGCCTTGGATAACCGAAAATATTTGCACCGAGGCCAGGACGAGGCCGAATGGGCCTCCTTTTTTACTCATGGTATCTGTTCTATTAAGTGGGTGGTACCGTGGTGGGGTTTGACTACTATGACGGGGGGTTCTGATGTATCGGTTTATGTTTCCTTGTTGGGGCTATCTCGGCCCATTTATATTTTCCCTTACCGAGTCATGCGTCAATACGGTTTAAGGCAGACTATCCCCTTTTCTGATACGGTACCACCTAAAGTAGCAGCATTTTCACAAGCACGGGTTCAAGCATGGGCTAAGTATTATGATGGTCTCCCGCGTTGGGCCGTAGCTACAAATGGCTTTGTGGGTCTTTCTGAAAACTACAAGTTGTGGATGAGCTCCGATGATAAGGTTGTGAGGACCGAGGCTCGAAATGGGGAGCCGACTGAGCTTTTGATACCTCGCATCCGGGTCAGATATGAGGGCCGTGATTCTGCCAATCCTCGCACCCATGGTATTAAGACTGTGAAAGCTCGTCCTGATCGAAAGCGAAAGGAAGTTCCTCCCCGTTCCAATTCTAGGCCTAAAAAGGTGCCTAACATGAAGGGGCCTGCTGTTGTTAAAAGAAGTGCAGGCTCTCGCGGAGATCGTCGCCGGAACAATGTATGGGTTAGGAAGGCTTAGCCGCCTGTAGAAACAGTGGCTAGTCTAGTTGATGATAATAATTCTTCTCCCACCATTGTCTGTGCCCTTGAGGCTGAGCGGGCTATAACCGAGAATGTTTCTGAAGCCTTGGCATCTTTGGAAGTTAGTGTCCAGGAGCCGATTCTTATGGAGATTGATATAGGGGCAGCGCAGAAGACTGTGGGGGTGGATCCTGCGAACATTGCCCTCTACAAGACTTTATTTGATGATCCGGAAGAACTAGAGTAGTGTAGTTCTTGCTAGGGTGTAGGTGCCCTTTATTTATTTCAGTTGTGTTTGTTTTTTCATTTCTTAGCACTTTGTTTTCCTTCTTATTATTTTTCAATAAAGGCGTATTTTATTTTTCATTTTCATTTTTTGTTTCTCCTCTTTTTTTATATTTTTATATGTCTAACACTTTTTGCACAATTTATATATGTTTTTTTTTATTGGACCGAATCCTTGGTAAGGATTGCCTACGTATCTTGTCAGAATCAGGTCGCGCGTAGTTCTAGCTAGAATAAATTCTAAGATGCCGGATTTTAATAGATATGCCCTGAGGTGGAAGCATATTACTTAACCGGTCAAATGAGTGAAGTATTATCATTATTTTCGTCTGCCGTTTTTTTTTGCCGTAAGTCGCGTAAAAAATGAAATTCGACTATTTTTTGTATGGCTATATTTTTTTGGTGAGCCTATTTGGATACGTGCTGTACCCCCCAAGTGTTCGTTATTTTTCCGTTATGTGCGAATAAAATGACGAGCACTTCTAAAAAAAAAATTTATGCAGGCAGAGAGTTTCAACGCCCAGGCTGGGGCGTCAAAGATTTCGGCGCCCAGCCCTGGGCGCTGAAAATGATTTCTGGCGGTCGTTTTTGACGCTTTGCTTCACGTGTTCTTGCATTTATTTCTTTTTCTTCGTTTTAGTGCTTTGCTTTTTACTTGTATAAAAATTGATTTTGAGGCTATTTCGGAGGCTTTTTTTACTGTTAGCGTGAGACGCATTTTTGTCCGGATTAATTTTTTCTATTCGTGACTCGAAACGGCTTTGAAAATGGAGTTAGGGTGCGGGAGTTATGAAGATCTTTGTGTAGGCTTTTGGGTGGGTTGAGGTGCGTGTCGTTTTTGAAGGGTATGGTGGGGTTACATTTTATTAATTCCCTTTTTAAGAAACATTTGCATTTGTTTTGGATTTTGATTTCCTTCGATTTCTTCGGGTTGCATGGATTGACTTTTATGACCTTTATGTTTTGGGGATATGAAGGGGATGGTATGGTTTATTTTGTGGGTTTCGGGAATTGGTTCCCATTGCACGATTTCCAGACCGAGTGGGCCTCGTTTGTTGGGCCTAGAGTGGGCCGCCTCTTTATTTTTGTATTTTGCAAGTACATTTGGTGCTTACTTAGTGTTAGAATAACATTTTTAGGAGAAATATTACGCCTTTATTAATTTGGAAAGTAAGGAAAACACACTGAAATAAAATTGACCTATATTCTAAGGGGTCTTAGGACTATCTAAAGTCTTTATTATTTTTTCTACCAATCTAAAGAACTACTAGGCGCTTTTTACTAAGGTGCTCTATGTGGCTCAAGCCTTGGGTTTAGTCTCGTAAAACTTTGGTCCTTCACCGGTACTCATCTTGAATTCTATTCCTTTTGCATTGACCCACTGTTATGTCTTCACCCATCCGTTCTCGATCTCTTCTAGTGTTGATGCAGGAGCGATTAACCGGGTTGGATCGAAACCTTCATCTTGTAAAGCTAGGGTAGTCATCACAGTCTCGTCCTCCATAGGCCTCGATTCGTTAAACAATGTCCATAGAGCCTGGTTGTCCAATATTTCAGCTATTTTAGTCTTGGCGAGGTGGGGTGCCTCATCCAAGGTGTGGCAGTCATGGAAGATTTCAAATCCTGGTTTTAGCAGGCCATCCTGAACGAAGGGTTCAGGGAAATCACAGCATGGGTGTCCTTCTCCTTCCCGAACGAACATCCCGTTAAGGGTTCTTTGATACGGGGGAAGGAGGGTGGTTTGTTTGGCCTTGTTAAGGCGTAGCCCAGACAGGCGGTCAGCAATATCTTCCTCCGTTGGTTCATAGCCTAAGCCAAAGGGAGTAGATTTGTTGGGTAAAGGATGGAATGTGCATTCCTTCTTCCTTATGCCCAATGGGGTTCCAGGGAAATAACCTTGAGCTAACAGCATTCTAGGGATGACTCGGGATGCGTGCGGGTCTAGGAATGCTGGATCATAGTCTTCGATGAACTGGATTGCTTCTTCCAATTGAAACCCGTAAAGGTCGTCTGCAGTTTCGGCCGTTCCAACCATAGTACAACTGACGTCGAGAGGAGGGGCGCGGATTTCTAGTATTACCCCGTTATGGTTAAGTTTAACCATTTGGTGCAAGGTAGAAGCCACACCTCCTAAGTCATGGAGCCAAGGTCGCCTCAAGAGGAGGTTGAAAGTGGGCTTGATGTCGATTATTTGAAACTCCGTGGTGCGTGCCACAGGCCCGGTTTGTATGGTAAGGTTGATTTTTCCCAACACAGGCCTTCGGGAGTTATCATAAGCTCGTACCCCTTGCGTGGAGGTTTGGAAGTCATCGTTTCCTAGCCCCAAGCAATGGGCGGTTCGCAATGGGCAAACATTAACCGCCGAACCGTTATCTACGAGCGCTAGGGGGATGTTTTGTCCTTTGCATCCAACTACTAGATAGAGGGATTTATTGTGAGCACCCCCCTCTCTGGGCAAGTCTTTGTCAGTGAAAACCATGGCCTTTTCTCCGACATCTCTCGTGACGTGGTTAACCAATGAGTCAGGTGTGATATCTGTAGGTACTGAGATGAGGTCGAGTGAGCAAATAAGCTTTTCGCGATGTTCCTTTGAAGTACACATGAGATCCCAGATGGTAATTTCGGCTTTGGTTCTTTTTAGTTGTTTCAAGAGAGGATTTTCAATGACTTCCGCGACGGTGGTGTGCAGTCCATTCTCAGGAGTTTGCCTAACTGGGATATCGTCCATAGGAGGTGGGCGAATATCCGGTTGGTATATCCTTCCGGATCGGGTGAGGTTGTCGACCTCGGGCTCCTGAGGGGTGGTGTCAATGAGAGCATACCCGGGCCAAGTTTCAGTAAAGAGGTCCTGGCCCGACACTTGAGATAGGTAAATATCTTCAGCATCATCATCCCACACACCACACACTTCTCTCTCGATTCGATCCATAGGGACCACAGCGAGTGGTGCACCTTGAGGTGTAATGTACACCGTAGAGTCGAAGTTCTCATTTTCTGGTTGGTCGAGAGAGATGTGACAAGAGCCGAGTGGGCTCTTGTTGTTGTTGGGTTTGCCAACGTTAGGGAGAGGTATCACTTCATCCTCTATCATGTCCTGGATTGTATTTTTTAGGTTCCAGCAGTTTTCGGTGTCATGCCCATTTCCTTGATGGAAATTGCAATAAGTACCTTCGACCCAATATTTGCTCTTGACAGGAGGGTCACGGGTGGGGCCTATAGGTCTCAACTTTCCTTGATTGGTTAGTCTTTCGAAGGCTTGTACCAAAGTCGACCCGAGTGGGGCAAACTTCCAGGGCTTCTTCGGGCGGGAGTCTCCTCTACGGCATGGACTTCTTGGGCTTGGGATGTGTTGCCCCTGTTGTAGGTGTTGCTTTTGTATGCGGGTTTACTTTGTATTGTTTTTGCGAGATCATCCTCGATCTTTATTCCCACATCATAAACTCTTTTGAAAGTGTCAAGTCCCAGGTACCTAAGGTGTTGTCTGTAAGCCGGGTCCAGGTTGTCAATGAATTTTTGGACCAATTCTGTTTCGGGAGGCCTATTGATTAGTTGGGCCGCTTGATCCCTCCATCTAGCAAAGTAGGTTTTGAAACCCTCATTCTTCTTTTGGAAGAGAACTTCCAGCTCGCGCATGGTGACTTGAAAATCCATGTTCGACAAGTATTGCTTGATGAAGACATTGACAAAGTCTTCCCAAGTGGGGAAGAGCTTAGGGTCCTGGTGATAGTACCATTTGAGCAGCACAGGTTCCAAGGACAAAGGAAAGGCAGGTAAATACATGGACTTGTCCACGCCTTTCAAGTTCATGGCATTCACAAAGCTCAATAGATGATCAAGGGGATTGTCCGTGGCTTTAAACTTTGGTAAGTCAGATGAACTAAACTTTTCTGGTAGTTTCCCAAGAAAAGGTTCAGGATCGAGGGAGAAGTACTTGTTCCCCATGGTTTGCGGTAGGACCATTTTTTCAATCCTCTTCTCGTTATCGAGGTCATTTTTGGCTTGTGCAGCCGCTAAGGCTTCGTTTTCCATTTTCAGTTGGCCCATGAGTTGGGTCATTTGAGCCATCTGGTCTCGCAATTCTTCGATGGACATGTTTGAGGGTGCGAATCGAGGTTGGGGAAGCGGAGATCCTTGAAATGAGGGATGACGGACGAAGCTTGGAGTCACTAAACCTGGTGTTGGCGATGTATCTTCGAGACGTACTAACCTTTGATTTCCCGATCGGCACCAAGTGGCAGGACCAGTCCTATGCATAAGATAAGCTAAAGTTTAGGCCCCAAAGTTTCAAGCATTACTTAGTCTAGACTTTTACTCTCTCTATTGGTTTTTCGCTCTTTCTTTTGTTGGTACACTTTTAGTTCTTTCTTTTGGTCATTCTTTGGATTTTCGAAACACTTGCCCATTTTGACATTCATAGTTATTGGCATGTTCGGTTTTGGTGCCGAGCATTGTCGTCGTAGGAGGCCTAACAACGACACAAAGAGTTGTTTATTTTTTATGAGTCGCTTTTAGAATCGAGTGCTTTTCTTATGCCCTCGTAGCAAAAAAATTTTACGAACGGTTTTTTTTCGCTGCGTATTTTCCGTTTGCGCGGGCATCGAGGCTGCTGCGCCTGACCAGAAGGCTAAGCAGCAACTTCAGCGCCCAGCGTAGGGCGTGAGAAATTCTGGCGCCCAGCCAGGGGCGTTGAAAATGCGTCCCTGGCTGGTTCTCGTTTTCTGTTTGCGTCTACTTTTGTTTATGCGACTTCGATTTCGCGTGCTTGCCTAATAACGTCCTTTACGCGTTGTGCAGCGTTTGTGGGATTCGTTACAGGCCATCCCCGGCGTCGCTTATTTTTGTGGCGATCGTTCGGGTTTGCGGAACACGTATCTTGGTATAACTCTTTGGCCAGTTTGGTTTATGAATGTTTGGGCAATTTTTTAAGGTCGTTGGTTTGCTAACTTTGTTTGTCACACACAATCACATATTTCGCTACACATAACTAACATTACATCATGAAGCAATAATAATATGTCACGTAGTTTATGATAGGCTTCTATGGGTAGTTTTTGCGCCTGGCTTGGTACCGCTTCTATCGCAGATCCAACACATGCCCCGGTCGAGGTAGTGCCTTCAACAGACGAATTTCGCCCAAGAGGCCAATCACGATGTAAGCCAAGGGGGCATGCACCAATGAGAGGGACCTAATGGGCGAGCGATTGGGTTTGGGACGGGTGTACTACTATCGAAAGGGCCGAGTGGACAACATTTGAAGCGTATGCACCCCCCGGTTGGCGATGGGTATCCTTAGTCCCAACTCCCGGGATGAAACATCCAAGGGAGCCAAGATTCGTTATGCGGTTCTGTCCGTTCACATTAATATGCTGATTTTCAGGTCGTCCCAACTTGATAAGGAAATAAACGCGAGGTAGGATCGTTTCACCCTTCGGCTATTTTGATTACCTACAAGCACGAGTATTTCCTTCACTATCCCCAGTGGAGTCGCCACTGTGAGGGGGTCGAAAAAGCATGAGGCTAATGCGTGACCTTGTCCCTCGTGGGTGTGACGTTTCTTTTTGTCAAATCAAGTGTAATTGGATTTCCTGTGAGTTTACACTCAATTGACTAGTAATATAGGAGTCGTCATTCAGTTTTTTAACGACAATGTGAAAAACTTACAAAACCCGGTTATCGTGACATAAAAGGAGTGCAATTATGTTTGACCACGACGGCCGTAGGTTCCCTTGTGATCCCTGGTGTGGGGATCTCTCAACATACACCCGCAAGGTAGAGATTGAGGGTTCGGGGGACTGTAACTACCGAGAGGAGTACTCGCTCTTCGATAACTCCAGAGGCAGGATATCCTTACTAGCTCAGCATAAATAATTGAAGGGACATGCGTTAACTATTAAACTAATCTGAGTTGGTTTTAACAATATGCAACATATAGTACTAGATCGAACGCGATTATCTGATTTAGATTGTTTTAAGGGACCTAGCATGATAATCCAATTTCCCAACATATTATCTTTATTAGGCGTAATAGAACAATCAAATTTAATTAGTTTAACAGTTCATAAAAAGGGTGAGGAAAGCAATTAAATCATAGAAAAGGGACACATTACGACGCACCCTTGAGAGGTGCGTCACGGTTCTCAGAAAACTAACCACTTTGACTTTGCTATTTCTCCTTTTATTTAACGAATCTCAAGTTATGGGACAGGATACGTTCTGTTCGATTTATGGATCTATTGCGACAGAACGCGTGATCAGTTTTTGCAGCGTGAGGCTTAGGCTTAGGGGTTTAGAGTCAATACTCAGAATAATAATTGTGTGTCCTTTTTTCACGTCGAACTTGGGCTATATTTATAGAAAAGAGTTCGTGGAAAGATAGAATTGTAGAGCTCTAATCCACGACGAATTAGGAAAGAATACGTCCCAGGTAATTTCAGCGCCCAAGCCTGGGCACCGAAGATTTCGGCGCCCAGAGCATGGCGTTGAAAATAGGATATGGGCTGTTTTCTTAGTCAGATTCGGATTCCTAGAATCCGGAGTGTTTGAGACTTAATCGAGTCTTTTAGTGCGTATTAACCTTGTGACGGAATGCGTCTGGGCCCGTTACGAACTCTAGGCTCGTTAGGATTTTAATTAATACGTGACTCTTATTTTCGAATCATATTAGGAATAGGATTCTCTCGTAATCTCTATTTCATTTAGGATTTATGTTGGAGTGCAACACCTAATTCTGACAGGTTTCTATCTTTTATGACTTGCCACTTTTAACAACTACCCATTACGGCAGTTACTATTTTTTAGTAGGTTTCCATAAATAGCAGGTTTCTATAAATAGCAGGTTTCGGGTGAAATGAAAAGGGGTGATCGAGATTCGTTATTTTATAGGAGATGCGTTGTCAAGTGGAGATTTTATGCTTTCATCATTGAACCTTCCCTTTCGGGAATGGGGACAAAAGTAGGTGTCTACAACAGCCGGAGGGTTTTGTCGATCAAAATAATCAAGGAAAGGTATGCAAGCTTAAGATCGTAATCCATCTATGGATTAAAGCAGGCATCAAGGAGCTGGAATATACGATTTGATGAAGCAGTCAATAAGTTTGGCTTCATCAAGAATCAGGATGAATATATCTTGTGTAAACAAGAAATTCACTGGGAGTAAAATTACATTCCTAGTCTTGTATGTATACGACATACTACTTATTGGAAATGACATTCCTATGCTGGAGTCTGTAAAGAATTGGCTTGGAAAGTATTTCTCAATGAAAGACTTAGGAGAGGCACCGTACATATAAGGCATCAAGATCTATAGGGATAGATCTAAGAGGATGATTGGACTAAGCCAGAGCACTTACATTGACAAAGTTCTAGCTAGGTTCAATATGATGGGAGCCAAGAGAGGCCATCTACCCATGTCACATGGCACCTATCTAAGCAAGACTTAGTGTCCCAAGACATCTAATGAGCGTAGAAGGATGAGTGAAACTCCATACGCTTCGGTTATTGGATAAATCATGTATGCTATTATTTGTACAAAGTCGGATGTTTCGTTCGCACTCAGTGCAACGAGCAGGTACCAGTCAGAACCAGGTGAGGCGCATTGGACTGCTTCCAAGAATATCCTAAAGTACCTGAAAAGGACAAAGGATCATTTTCTGGTCTATGGTGATACATATGAGTTCATTGTTAGAGGCTATATGGACGCAAGCTTCCAAAGCGACAAAGATGATTTCAGATCACAGTCTGGTTTTGTGTTCTGCCTCAATGGCGGAGCAGTAAGCTGGAAGAGTGATAAGAAAAGCACTATTGCGAATTCTACAACTGAAGTCGAGTACATTGCTGCCTCAGAAGCAGCAAAGGAAGCTGTTTGGATTTGGTAGTTCATCGAAGAACTTGGGGTTGTCCCCCCATTAAAGGACCAATGGCTTTGTATTGCGATAATAGCGAAGCCATTGCCCAGACAAAGGAGCCTAGGAGCCACCAGAAGTCCAAGCACGTACTGCGGTGATTTCACATACTTCGAGAAATCGTTGAAAGGAAAGAAATCGAGATTTTCAAGGTTGGAACTAACGACAACGTCGCGGATCCACTGACTAAACCGTTGCCACAAGTGAAGCACAACGCACATGTAGCAATCATGGGAATCAAGCATGTTGTAGAATGGCTTTGATTTTCTAAGTTTTGTTTTAGAACATCTGTTGATCTGTGTTTAAAACAATTGGTTTAACCATTTCATATTTATCAAATTCTTTATTTCATATTCATTTAATTTTGGTTTAGTATTAAATTAAAAGTTCAAGTGATTCAAAACATTCAAATGGGATGTCAAGATGGATTCTTCGACAAAGAAACACCCATAAGTGAACTTGAATATTGAAGTCGCAAAGGATCCCTAATCCAGATCATTGAAAGGTGGACGACCAATGACTAATGAAGATTAGATTGCAAGTAGATTTGTAGTTCAGTTTCTTGAACTAGATCGACTGGATGTCAAAATCTTTTGCATAGATACTTATTGAATCTTGTATCAGATTGACCATGAGAACACTTTAAGAGATTAAAGTCATGTCATAAGCAGTTCTCCTTAATGTTGATTAGAACCATTCCTCAAAACATGAGTAATTATGATTGCTCGTTTGAAGATTAGTTCACTCTAATGTTCACTAAACGTCGCACCGTAAAAGAAGACTATAAAAGCAGTTATTGGGCGTACTATGAATCAAAGTGAGTGTTCATAGATTGCAAGACTGGATTGTCCTCCTATCTTTGGTAGTATATGTTGTTGTTGTGTAACAAGGCCTCTCGGATAGTTAGATACTGTGAAAATGCATGGCAGTGCTCAGAATGGTTAAGGCTTAAAAATCTGTAAAAGTTTAACAGTTGAACTCAGTAATCCGAGAAACACTTCTGGACCTAATTAGGATGGCTTGGATCTTACCTTATGTTCAGTAAGTAACACTAAGCGACAAAGGAATGTGAATGCACACTTGTCTGAATGGAAAGTGGGAGACTGAAGGAAATATGTCCTTCACCCAAGGTGCATTAGTCTAATACCAAGGTTCAGATTAATTACGAACAATTAATTCAGTGAGATCAAGTGATCAGAACATTTAGCTGGAGAAATGCTTTCGATCAGTGAGTTCTAATCTATATAGGCTCACAGCTTACTCTTGACTGAACCTATAAGGTCACCCATTGGCATGTAATAGATCATCGGATTAAATGAATCAGAAATTCATTTAATAGCTTTTCGGGAATCAGTTCGAAAAATATAAATATACGATATGACGTTGGATCGGAATCGTATATCGTATCTCGAATATTCGTAAGCTAGGCGAAACGAATAATCGTATTGTACGACGGTGATTCGTCAAGTACTATACGATAAACAATAGTCGTAAGGCATTGGTCACGGATACGAGCAAGGCAAGGTTGTCGGCCCGTCGAGCCAAGCGCGCAAGGCCCGACGAGCGCAGCAGCTTGCCGGCGCGAGAGCAAGACCCGCAGGGATGCGGCTGGGCACGCGAGGAAAGCAGCACTGGTAGCAAGCAGCAGCGAGGCCCAAGGCCCATGGCTGCATTGCCTTGTGCGCGCTGCTTTGTGGGCTTTGTGCGTGAAGCTGGCCGGTTGAGGCCTTGTGCCTTGGCCGGTCATGTTATAACCCTTAGGGTTATAATACCTCACCTATTCTCCTTATGTTTTTCCATACACACACACAACTAATTCACGTACATCACTTTTAACCTAAAAGAGAAACCCTATTCTTTTTTTGCCTCCATTCAAACTGTTTTTCCCTAAAAGCTAAAATATCTTAAGTGACGTCTAAGCTACGAATCTCAAGACGGATCTGAACGTGTCGGTGAACCAAGTAGAGGAACGACATTTGGAGTTCTTGTTCGTGTTAGCGATTCGTTGAACTAGGGAAAACACGCTACAAATGCAAGTCTGCTTAATCTGTACTTTATACATGGTTCCTTGCTTTGGGGATTATTCCGCTACGTTAATATGTATTTAACTTTATTCCCCTACAGAAGGGTTGCGCGCTTTTTGGTCTTCGGAGGAGCTTTGGAACATTTCTCCGACCATTCTTGATGTCGAGGAGACTCGGATGATCTGGGATCAGACCGGTTTTTCTCCTTTCTGGGAGGCGACAAAGGGCTTTAGAGGGAATATGGGCGTCAAAGCCTAGACACATGCCTTGCTCGAGTGGTGGTGGGATACCATCAACAAGTTCCACATGAGTTGGGGGAGATCACCATTACCCCTTTTGAGTTTGCTATGATTAGTGGTCTCCCATTTTCTGAGAGGGAGGTGATTTTCGACTCTGACCTGAGATGCCATTCGGAGGGCGTCAGGGACTGGATCGGCCTTGTCGTCGATTTGATTACAGATAGCACCTCTGCTTGCGTGGAGGTGATTTTGACTGGGCTTCGTATGGCTGGCATGACAGCGGAGCAGAGGGTTCGGCTTTTCCTTATGGCCCTTGTAGGTGGAGTAGTTGCCCCTGGAAGGAATAACGCGTGCTGGTGGGCTTTTTGGGGTCTCTAAGCGACTTGACGACTATTTCAGGACTCAACTGAGGTGACTTGGCATATGGTCACCTCTTGTGTGAGATGAAGAATGCTTCCCGGACTGCCCAGGAGAGCTTGGCGAGCGTAGTTGCCTTGCGGAGGGTGCTAGAGGTATTTGGGACTCCTTGTATTTTATATTTTTCATGTTTATATGTTGAATCTTGTATTCATAAGACTGAGTGATGTCTTGCTTGCTTTTGAAGATTCGGGCGTATGAGCATTTTTCGGGATTGGCGCCAGTTTGCCCCAGGGTTGCGGCTTATCCGTTTGCTGCCTCTTGGGAAGGAGCGGTGCGCAAGAGTGTGACTTTAACGACTTTCCGCAGGGCTTTGCGGGTTTTTCCTTCTAGAGAGGTGCATTTTGTATTGGCAGGATCTTATTCCCTTTGTACTTTGTATATTGACTGAGTTGTTTGTCCTGTAGGTAGGGATGGAAATGGGTGGGATTTCGGTCGGGTGGAGCATCACCCGCATCCATCACCTGCTTCCATCCGCTCCACCCGGTCCATCCTTCACCCGCTTTACTCATCACCTGCGTTCCGTCCATCCATCACCCGCGGGTGAACCGGGTGGATCGGGTGATATTCGGGTGAAAATTATTAACTATTAAAAATTCACCATCTAATAATATGCATAATGATTAACGAAAAGAAAAAGGTTACATACCTTCACTTATTTCCAAAACATATAATTAGTTCTTATCACGCATAACTTATAACCAGAAAAGAAAATTAAATAAGCACTAACTTTAATAAATAATGGATTTATACACATTTTATGTTTAAATATTAATTAATATAAATAATATATTTAAAATAAATGGGTGATGGATCGGGTGATAAGCGGGTGATGGATCGGGTGATGGATAAAAAAAACATCACATGTATCCGACCCGCATCCATCATCCGCTTCACCCATCACCCGCTTTTCATCCATTTAATTCGCGTTTTCACCCATTTATTTATAACGGGTGATCGGGTTAATGGATCATCCACTGGATATTTTCATCCCTACCTGTAGGTGGTTTAGCGCCCTTTAGCTGGGATTGTAAATTACTTTCAATTGTTCCTTGTTTTCCAATTTCTTGTACCCTTTCTTATAGTCTTATGATTGACTTCTCAAGTATTGTGTTTTATACTTTGTTTAGACATGCCTAATGTCATTTGAACAAAGTTCTTACCATTTCATTCGTGTTGATTATTTTCTTCAACTAGACGATTTCACCAGAAGATTCTAAAGTTCTCTAAATATCGTTCTATTGGAATATCTAGAAGCTAGACTCATTCGAGAGTAAATTGGATAAAGATATTAGGTTGTTAACCATTGGTAAATTTGAGTACGTGTTCAACACAATGCTTTAGATTTCAAAAATGCATTGTATTTTGATTTCACAAGCACCAATTGGTTTATCATTCGATTTTAATCGAAAACAACCATAAAAGTCTCTATAAGAAACGTACATTTTAAATTTCTCATTTTCTCTCATTTTCGTGAATCGTTCTTGGATTCACTACCAATCTAGGAAATTTACTGTTACGTTTCCAAAAGGTTTTATTGCAGGGGAAGATATTTAATAATTTTGATCAAGTTATTCAGCATTTTATTCGAATTTATTGTTCTGCTAGGTGTGAATAAAATGAATCAAAGATCCTTAAAATCATTAAAGAACTAAGCATGCTTTGGTTTGTCTTAATTATAAAATATTTTATGTAAGAAAACCCATTGCTAATAGTCTAGAAACTACCCTCGATTGATAGGTAAGTCTAAGAACTTATTAGGAATACCTATCCCATTTCCCACGACATTAAAGGACTCCTTACCTATATCGTTTATTTCAACCAAAATAAACTTGTAATCAAAATTAATAGTGTACCTCAACTTTTTAGCATCAAGAAGTGACACCTCGCTTTGGCGGAAAACTATCACTAATCGACCTAAAAATTTGCTCACAATTAATGGTGTACCTTACCTCTTTAAGATCAATAAGTGACACCTCACTTTGGCGTAAAACTACCACTAACTTGACATAAATGTTCTATAGAGTAAGTGTTATTTTGGAATGACACCTTTTAACTCAATTTTTAAAGTTTGAAACTTAAGGTATTTACTATGTTGGTTAGATTTTAAATGCACTAAAATCCTTAATCATCTCTATTATATAAGCCAAGAGGGGAGGGGAAGTTTAATAACTACACTTTTCGTGTCCCCAAACAAAATTACCAAAATACCCTCATATTTATTGTTGTTTCTCCCCTCCTGTTTCGTTGTTTATGCGAATTTGTTGAGCCCTCCACCTCTCACTTTTCTCTCTCCTCACTTTTCTAGGGTTCTTCGTTTCTTCCTCACCGTCTTCCCGCAGAGATGGCCCTCCCCTGGTTAATTAACATACCCCAAAACCTTTAAATCTCTCCCTCTTCAAAATCTCTCTCTCCAAATTCAATTAACATACCCCCAAATCTTCGAATCTCTCACCCAAATCACTGAATCTCTCTCCAGAATCACCTGATTTGTTTTCCCCAAATTTGAATTCGAATTCTTGCGAGAAAGATGAGGTTAGTGATTGTCAATTTAATATATATATACTCCCTCCCTGCGAGAAAGACGGAGGGAATATATATATATATATATATATATATATATATATATATATATATATATATATATATATATATATATATATATATATATAATTTCGCAGATTTTGTGATTTGAGTTTGTTGCAAGTGAATTTATTCCAAATTTCCTATCAATCCATTCGAAAAACCCAACTATGTCGTTTTTTTGTTGTTTAGATGTGTTGAATTTTTTTAGAATTTGAATTTATACTTGAGTTGGTTGATTGAAATTGGGGGTGAATACAGTTTTCCGGGTTTAATTTGATTGGAAAAGTTTGAACATTTGTTGTAATGTCGATGAAAACAGGTACGGCGAAGGATGATGATAGTCAGGGACTCAGGAGGCTAAGTTACCTTTGCAATGTGTATCTTATGATTTGAAATTTTTTTTACAATACTTGCATGAGGGTGGTTACACTTCGAATGGCATTGTTGGATGCACTCAACTAAGACGTGTTGCATCAATGAGGGTTGCAAAAAGAGTAAGTGAAGAGATGGAAACAAATATGGGAGATAAAGTTGGTTATGCTATTGGCTTTGAGGATGTTACAGGACCCAACAATGTGATTACAGGACCCAGCAATGTGATTAAGGTTTGTCTCTTATTTTCTTATTTGATGTGAATAAATCTGGGAGTCAGCCCTGTCTAATATCGAATTCCATGTTTCTTTGTATAAATATGTTGAGAACCATTTTCAAATATATTCTTTCTTCATGATCTCTGAATGTATTTGTGGACATGGTTATGTGTACTTCTTTCATGGCTTTAACTAAATATGCTGCTTTCTCTTAAGATTCTTACACGGGATAAGTTGAGAACCTGATTGCTCTTAAAATTCTCTTTTTATTTTTTATTTTATTTCAATTGAAATGGGTTACAGGGGTTCAGAGCCTAAGCTATTGGCGTTCTCATCAGCTCTTGGTTTTACATTGGGTGTATTCATAATATGCGGTATGTTTCTTTCTTTGTCTGCATTTTCTTAATTGGTTTCATTACCTATGTCAAATTAAAGCTCTAATCTGGGTACAATATAATTTTATTTTTATTTTTTTCAATTGAAATGGGTTACAGGGGTGCAGAGCCTAAGCTATTGGCGTTTTCATCAGCTCTTATACTTACATTGGGTGTATACCCAATATGTGGTATGTTGCATTCTTTGTCTTCATTTTTGTTGAGTTGATAATTTGAGCTAAAGTTCTGCATTTTTGTTGATGACTTGATAATTTGAGAAATTGGCATGAATGTTTTGTTGATATTGGCATGAAATTGGCATGAATGGTACAATATAATAAAACAGATAATGTTGCAGCTAAGCACATTAGATTACCGCTAAGGTCCAACTTGATAATGGCATGGTGTTTGAGGCGGTGATAGTGATGAACACCCAGGGGAAGCCTCGACTCACTAAATTCTACGATTTCCAGGTAATTTACTTCTTTCGTAAACATTTGTTATCCATTCCGTTTGTAATTAATATCCAAATCCAATCGAATTTGCTATCAATTTTCAACTTCGAACTTGCTTTTGCAATTTTGTCTCCGGTCGAAATTAGAGCCTCTAGACAAGCAGCAGGAGCTGATTCGTACCTACTTAGGTATTATTATCTCTCTAAATTTTTCTCGCATTCATAGTCATCATAATTACTTCAAAATCGAGAAAGTTGTAATTCTGGTAATTATTTGATGTAGTATTATGCAACAGGCCTGAAAATGTCAGCAATTTCGTGAATGTTGATTCCATTTTTTGTCCGTTGTGTATTTTATCTCCAATTCAATTTTTTATTAACTTATTTGCAAGTTTCTTGAAGTTTGATGTCACATATATTTCTTCGTTGTCATTTCTATATAATTGCCTAGAAGGACTAGGCAAGTAAAGTTTCATAAATAGTAAATGCAAAATTAAAAGGTGCAATATTTAAAGGCTTGGAATTGAAGGAAGCAATAAAGCATTGAACTTGAATAATAGAAATTGCATAACTTGAATATTGAAAATTTAATTAAGGAACGCTTACTCAAAAGTGATTTGGCTCCCCATCAAATCCAATCGTGTAACAATAATCTCACTTTAGAATTAGTTGCTCATTAAAAAGTATCATCGATTTTTCATATTAAACTAGTATTTGGGCCCGGGGGATACCCCCGGTTGATACACATATAAAATTTTTAAATAAATTCAATACTCTGTATTATTAAATTGTCATTTATTATATTTTGTTATGAAAAAATGACATGTAATATGATTTGGAGTAATGGTTAATTGTTTGGTTTTCAAATTAGAGGTCACGGGTTCAAGACTTGTACCACACATATTTATCATTTTTAAATAATTGTGTATGACACGGAACGTTAAAATGAGATTAGTGCGAGTGTCACGTGGCACATAGGCTTGTTTATCAACGCCTTTTAATATATTAGTATAGATGTTGAAATAGAACTTTAATATTGAACTTGAACTTGAATATAGCAACTTGAATATTGAAATTAGGAGGCTTGGTTCTTGAAGATTAGACATTTCCATGTTAAAATGCATCACCTTTAATATTCTTTATGACTCGAAATTGATTCAAGTTTAAAGAGAAGTTGATCTCATTTAAACATCATTTAATATTGAATGTAGAACTTGTATATTGAACATAAAAATTTGGATGTTCATATGTTCTAGTTTGGAAAAGGGTTTGCACTTTTCCAAACATCCTTGAACTTGCATAAAGTTAAAGATTTTTGAAGATTTGAATGATGATTCGAACATCATAGGATTAGTAAACTTAAAATAAGAAAGATAGAAAAATTAGATTTGAAGAGTCCTCGGAAATTTACCTAGATTTAGGTGTTGATTGATTTCCAGGCTTGGACTCCCAAATTGCTTAAGACACTAGAAAATTGAACTTTTATTTGTGGATTGTTTGCATGAGAGTATTTTGCAGAGATTTTATGTTGAAATTGAAAGATTTGAAGCTTGAATATTGAAGGTTTTGAAGATTGAATATTAGAGAGTTTCGAAATGGGCAGAGCTTTGCTGCTCAAAATTGAGTGATTCTTGCTCCGTTTGTTCGTGGAAAAGGGGGGGGGGGGTTATATAGGAAAAACTGATGGGAATAGAGCACATCAGCGCCAGGCATTGTCCTGGGGCCATGCGTCGGTGCTGCGGGTACAGGCCAGCGCGTTGTTTTTGTCCTTTTGCGCCTTTTGGCGGTTTGCAAAAGATGCTCTTTGTACCGTCACCGTCCTTCCTGGAGGTTAAGGCACGGATATGTATGTATTTGAAAGAGATATTTTTTGAGGAATATTCTTGAGATTGTTGATTTGTATGGGTTTCGCTCGGTTTTACGGGTCGGCGCCCGTAATGCTCGGTTTTGGGGTGGGCGCCCGAATTTGACTTTCCTTATATGATTTTCAGTCGTAAAGTGCCACGGATAATGATAGTGGAATCCGTTTATTGAGATTGAACTTGGATTTTGAAATTTTATTTTGGAAATGTGGTTGGACCTGAATTGGAACCCGAGGTTGGGATTTGGGCCCAAGGTTTGTATCTTTGAATTGGTAGTTCGGAATAGAAATTGAACTTGGGGATTGAATTTGTATGGCTTTGAATTATGAATTTTAGTTGGATTTTTGGAATTATAATGTGTTTGGATTGGAATTGCGTTTGCTTTGGGATTTGTGCTTGATTTTTGAACGAAAGTTCGAAATTGAATTGAATTATGTCATTTGCAATTGGTAGCTTGCACTTAGAAACTAACCACCCAAATCTATTGGCGGTATCGTCGTTGGAATCTAGGGGAGACACAAATTAGGTGTCTACAGCTTGTTGGTGTAGTTGGTTATTGAAGGTTGATATGTTGGTTGTGTTTTATAGGTGAAATTCAAAATAAAAATATTTGGGTTGTCTCCAAATATAAAGGAAACACTGCCAAAATTTGTACTTAGTTTGGGTTATTAAAATGCACAATTAGCACTATATTTAAAAAAAAAATGAAAAAAACAAAGTCATTTTTTGCATTTTTAAAATAAAATTGCAGTAAACACAGTTCAAATTAGTTACCCGCCATAAGATAACAATTTCTACGTTTTGTTACCAAAAAAAGCTAAAAAAATATTTGTATTTTCCTCATTTTTTTGTGAAAAGCGCTGCAATTTGTAATTTTTTTGCCACATTTTTTTTGGCTCGGCAAATGAAAAATCACATTTACAGCCCCCAATCTTGTCGCGCCGTGATAGATGTGGCAAATGAGGCTTTTTTATACGCAGGAAATCCCTTTTATTCTACTAGTGGATTTTAGTGATTGTGTGATGCTCATTAGTTAATTGAAAGGGTTTTATTGCTAGTCTTTATGTTTGATCTTCATTTAGACTTGTTTCTAGTCTCCTCAACTAAGGATCGAAAGATGAAATTGAGTTGTAGGTTAGCTCCCTTTTGATTGCTAGACTAAAACACCATGAAAATGGGGCTAAGTCTATGGGATGATCTTTGTCATTGTGAATTTCGTTTTAGTGCTTGAATTCATGTTTTGCACCATGAAAATAGGTTGTAGTTCATTATCAGGTTATCTTTTCTAGCTCGATAGAGTAGTTAGGTGCCTTAAATGACTATCCACTAATTGATTCCATAATATTAATATTGCTTCTAATCCTCGTGCTTTTGAACCGTTCATGATTAGATTGAGTGGTGTTACCCGTACCTTAGCCCCCTCTTAATTGATTTTTCATCCTTAATTATCTTAGTTTGTCCTAATTAGTGTAGAAATTCTCAACAAAACACCCCCCACTTTACTTAGCTTTTATATTCGATAGTATATTGTGGTTGATTCATAGCCTCTCTTAGGTTCATGGGCGGACCTGTGTTGACCCTAAGGGGTCCACAGGGACCCCTTTTTGAAAAAAAATCAAAAAGCATAACATGAGCTGAAAAAAATATTTTATATTAATGATCCATATAATGGAGAGAGAAAGTAGTAACGAATAAGAGAAAATGCTAAATAAAATATATATCGAGTATTGAATATTAAAAAATGGGAAAGCAATTCCAATATAAAAAAAATGTTAGCCTTCACCTGAAAGTAGAACTCATATTCAATTAACAAAAAAAGATTGTAAAGACTAAAATAAAAAATAAAAATCTCATTTATCTCTTTCCTTCTAAAGATTCAAAGTAGTTGTACAGACTCCTCTCATTTCTTGAGGCGCTTAGTCTTTCTAATATTATTTGCACCTCATGTCTAAATATGTACGTTCTTGTGTTAGTTTTTTCCATCTACCAAATTCCCAGAAAAAAAAGGCTCAGTAATCATGTGAATGATTTTATTTTCAAAATCAACCCAAGAATCGTAGCATTTCACAATACTCTCATGCTTCAATGATTTCAAGATATTAGCTTCTTGACACAAACTCTCGACATATTCCTCGTTCTTTAATATTTCCTTTGTTAAAACTGTCTTCGTCTGCAATTTCGAGACCATTAACCCCATCAAAGCCCTTGTAAACTGTTTTAATACCACTTTGTGCTATGATCATATCATACCTTGCATACCGCCCCGTCGATTCTCTCTCGGCAACATCATAATGACTGACGTATCCTACCTCTGGACGACTGGACAGGAAGCCATTTACGAACAGCAGTACAGAACCAGAAAAATATTTGTTAAGATGTTTTGTGAGGAAGTTTGTCTGTAATTGATACAGGTATAATTTCTGTGGATTTTTGCAACGATCGATGACTAATCAAATTGATGGATGAGAGATAAATAATGGATGCTTTATATTTATAATAACAGTCGGGATTAAGTCGGTAATCAAGAAACAGAAAATATCATTTCTTGATTTTCAATTTTTTAATTAATAAATAATGCAACAAAGTAAGTCGGTTTGCTACAAGCTAGGGTTACGTTTTCATTAATACGATTATCGAAGTATTCGGTTAATTATGTCTATCAATGTAAAAGCAAATAGAAAATATCTAAGTTTTTTTTTTTTTTCTAGATTAAGTCTTCGCACTCGGTGTATAATATTTTAACTAGTATGTAATCCGGATTTTGACTTTTATTCGGGTTTTTTTTTTTAAAAAGCATGTGCATATAGAGATGGTGTCATTATCAAATTACGGTGGTAGCATAAGATTAGTGGCCGATCAACAACCTTCCCGATTATACCCCACATCCAAAAATATAAACAAAGTCGGATCATTTTATTCAAAGTAATAATTGTACATTTATGAATTAAGTAATCATTCCTTTTTTTGCATTCACTTTTATTCAATGTATTGTTTATTGTAAAAGGAATATATAGGCTTATATAGAAAGATATTACATAAGTTGTAATTGGTTAAGATGGTAAGAAGTGTAACTTTTAACAAAGAGGTTCGGTGTTCGATCGATGCTAATAAGTGGTGACGTGGCGTAATAAGGAGAGGTTTACGTGACACGTATACGTTCTTCAAAACGCATTTTAATATATTAGTATAGTCAGGGGTGTTCATTACCGGGTACCCGGTTAAACGGGTACCCGAATATGCGGGTACCCGAATTTTCGGGTAGTCGTTTTTTCGGCCCGTGCCCCGAGCTGGGATAACCGGGTACCCGATAAACGGGTACCCGGTTATTCCGGGTCGGGTCACAGGTACCCGGTTACTTTATAAAAAAAAATCTCATATTTCTGTAAATAATGATGTAGCATAATATATTATATTTTAAGCCCCGTAAAATGTAAATAATCATGTACAGGCGCACATATTAGATTATTAGCGGGGACATCACTAAAAGACTGAGTGCTAGTTATCCAAAAGGTCTTGCGCGCACAAGGTGTACAATAAATTTATTGTACACCAAGATAACTTTAACCATCTTTTTTGTAACTTTAACCTAGTTTTGATTAACTTTTATATTAGTAAAAAAAATTTGATAGATAAATATTTTAAAGGGTTAAATGATTAATTTTATACATTATTAGGTATTTTGAAGAAATAAGTTTTGCTAAAATGAAAAAATTTATCACTGAAAAATAGATAACTTTTATATATATATATGCTTAACTTTTAAGCATTTTGAGTTAACTTTTACTCCGGTGTACAATATTTATTGTACACCCATTGTAAATAAGAATTTGTGTAAGGTCTTGCGCGCACTAGGTGTACAATAAATTTATTGTACACCAAGATAACTTTTACCCATTTTTTTGTAACTTTAACCTAGTTTTGATTAACTTTTATATTAGTAAAAAAACGTTGATAAATAAACATTTTAAAGAGTTAAATGATTAATTTTATACATTATTAGTGATTTTGAAGAAATAAGTTTTATTAAAATGAAAAAAATTATCAATAAAATTTGATAACTTTTACATATATAAGCTTAACTTTTAAACATTTTGAGTTAACTTTTACTTTGGTGTACAATATTTATTGTACAACCCTTGTAAATAAGAATTTGTGTAAAAAATTAGTGGATAGTAATTGTTTCAAATCAAATTCAAATAATAAATAAAGTTCATTCATGGTTTTGCAAAGTCAGCCAAGCAGTAGTAGAAACGCTCTGTGATTAACTCATCATCATCAACTTCGCCTTCAACCACTAGCATACAACCTTCACCCGAGATGACTACCTCCATCAACGCCCTTCACTATTCGTTTCTCTTCGACGACAATGGCATCAATGGCTTGTGGAGTACATTCGACAATGATTTCACCTTCTCTAATCTTGTTGTAGAGTCAGACAACAACACCAATCTTCATATAGCAGCGAGCGGGGAGGGGGTGAGACTTGAGAAAGGAGATAAAAGGGAGGAAGTACAAATACATATCAGATATGTATGGGGAAATACATATCAGAACAAAAGACAAAATAGGAAAAAGGACAAAAAAAATTAAATGGTACTCCCTCCGAAGCTAAATGTTATTCCCGTTTGTCATTTTACGCGGTTATTAAAGAAAAAGAAACATTTATAAGATTAACTATTATTAATGTAGTTTTATGGGGGAATTGTTGCTTTTTTATTCTATTTTCACAAGAAAACAAAATAGTTGAACCAATAGAATTTAAGGAATAAAAATGTCAACTCATTAATCCATCCAAACTTAAACCAACCAATGAGACTACAAGGTTTTTTATTGATAAACCAATAGAATTACAAAGTTAAAATTACAAAGAAGAGATTAATAAGGAAATAAAAGAAATGAGAAGATTATTTTGGGACACTAAAAAAGGAAACGGAAATAACATTTAGATTCGGAGGGAGTACTTTTCTAAACACAAATGGTACTTTTTTTTACAGAATGGTACTTTTTTTTACAGAATTGTACTTTTTTTACATGAATGGTAATTCCTTTTTTGTCTTTTAGCTATTTGTCTTTTAGTTAATATGTGTGTTTTCACACATATCAGATATGCGAAAAAACGAACCCGATAAAAGGAGGTGAGAGCATGAGAGACTGAGAAGAGCGGCGGATGAGTGTTTGACAAACCCTAAAGTCTAAATTTTTAAACTAGTTAACTGACTAAATGTCTAAATCGAGTAAGTTCTCTCAGCTGCCAAGAGGCCCAACACGCACATTTTTTAATTTTTTTTTTGTTTTTTGTTTTTAACGGGTTTTCGGGTACCCGTTTAGTCAATTTAGCGGCCCAAGCCCCGACCCGGTACCCGAAATTTTTACCGGGTCGAGTACCCGGCCCATTTATTTTTAAAAAATCAGCAAAATACCCGCTAAGTTTGTACCGGGTCAGCGGGTTAACGGGTCGGGTAATGCGGGTCGGGTATTTTTGAACACCCCTAAGTATAGATATTATAAATTGTGAGAATTTCCATTTTATTGGTAAATTTTTAACATATTAACTACGTAGCAATTTTTTATGATACATTTTAAAATGTTGCATGTTATTTTTGTATATTACTAGTTTTATATGTAAGTAATGTGTGTGGGAGTATATAAGAATTAAAATTTATGTTATACAGCTGAAAACAAAAAATAAAAGGCAATAAAAATTGTTTATTAAGTTCATTTAAAGAAAAATTAGACATCAATAGATAACTTTTACATATATATAAGGGTAACTTTTAAGCATTTTATGTTAACTTTTTAGTTTGGTGTACAACATTTATTGTACACCCCATGTAAATAAGAATTTGTGAGAAATTAATACCCAAACATGCACTACCGTCGTTCCTTAAATTTTTTTACGTCTTGAAACATGTGTCTAAAGTTGGAAACTTTAATCGTAAATTCTCACTTTATATACATTAAAACATTACACCATGGGTATAGAAATGATATGATTGATGCACTTTTCTTAATCGGTCTTATTTTGATGATTGTGTTGGAATTTAAAGATGGAAAAGCGCTCAAAACCTGCCTGCCAGGTTTTGGAAAACCGACAGGTTTCTCAAAACCTGCCTGCCAGGTTTTGGAAAACCGGCAGGTTTCTCAAAACCTGCCTGCCAGGTTTTTCAAAACCGGCAGGTTTCGAGCATGAGTTGAAAAACAGACTTAAAAGACATTTCTTAAAGTGCACCGAAAACCGGCCGGTTTTGAGAAACCGTCAGGTTTCGAGAATGGTTCTTTGTGTAGTCCGTTTTTTATCTTCTCTTTGGATTCCTCTTTTATGATAACCTTTTAAGTATGATTTATGGTCAATTATCATTCTGATTATGATGATTAAATTGGTCCATTATTTCTCTTGATTATGGGGGTTATAAACCATTCATTATCATGGGTTTAATTGTTGATTCAATACCATTGGATTCTTTTGAGTCCTTTGGTTTCTTTGGGTTGTTTTGTATTCTCCACTAATCTTATAAATACATGCTTCATTTCTTGAGTTGTTTACAGAAAAAATCATTCCCTTATCATCTTCTTTTCTTTCTCTCTTTTGGGCATAAGTTCTAGTAACTCCATCTCACACCCAAGAGTGCCATTGTGTGTTGAGAGTTGTTTAAACCTTAGGGAACGAATCGGTGAATACAATTGTGCACCCCAGTTGCACCGAATCTCGTTTTCAAGGCAGTGGTTTGGTTACCACGACACAACAAGTTCCGTAAGTCTTACTTTCTTGTTCTTCATTTTTAGCCTTGAAAACATATAAAATACAACAATTTGAAAACGAGATATTATGTCTATTGTTATGGCTAACTCTATGATGAACAAGACCCTTCCCGACCTCTCTAAGTTGGAGCCTCTTGATGGCAAGAACTACAAGAGATGGTCACAAAAGTTATTGATTTTTTTTGAGCAACTTGAAATAGATTATGTGCTCTATGAGGATGTGATTGAAGCAATTGAAGCAAGCAAGGCGGTAGCCGGATCCCTCCCTTTCGGCGGAAGATGTGAAGAAGGCGGCCGAAGCATTGAGCAAGAAGGAGAAAGACAACAAACTTGTTCGGGCTCACATTCTCCATCATGTGAAAGGAATCTTGTTTGACCTCCTCATCACCAATCGGTCAAGCAAGTCCATTTGGGACACCTTGCAAAAGAAGTATGGAGCCGATGATGCCGGTAAGAAAAAGTATGTTGTTGGTAAGTGGATCAATTTCAAGATGACGGATGACAAGTCCATCATGGATCAAGTCCATGATTATGAGAACATCGTCACCGACATCTTGGGTGAAGGTATGAAAATGTGTGAAACCCTCCAAGCCAATGTACTCTTGGAGAAATTTCCACCATCATGGAATGACTACCGCAATTCTTTGAAGCATAAGAAGAAGGACATGAACCTTCAAGAACTCATTGGTCATATGAGGACCGAAGAGGCTAATCTCCTCAAGGATAAGTTTGAATCTCGTTCTTTGAATTCTTCTAAAGCTAACTTGGTTGAATCTAGTGCTCCTATGGCTAAAAACAGGTTCAAAGGAAAGAAGAAAAATCATTCAACCAAAGGAAACTTCACTAACAACCACAAGATTCAAAAGACCAAAGGAGCTTGCTATGTGTGTGGAAAGATAGGACACAAAGCCTATCAATGTGACCACCGCCACAAGAGCAACTCCAATGGTGCCTCCCAAGCCAACCTTGTTGAAAAACATGAGGTGATAGCCGCGGTAGTGGTTGAAGCCAACTTGGTGGAGAACAAGGTGGGATGGATCTTGGATACGGGAGCATCAAGACACTTTTGTGCTAACAAGGCTATCATGACGGACTTTGAGGATGCTACCGATGGAGACCATGTTTACATGGGAAATAGTAGCACCGCCGGAGTCTTTGGCAAAGGGAAGGTCCACCTTAAACTCACTTCCGAAAAAACTTTGTTTTTGAATAATGTCTTGTATGTTCCCTCCCTTAGGAGGAATCTTATTTCGGGTGCCCTTCTCAACAAAGCCGGCCTAAAGCTTGTCTTTGAGGCGGACAGGATTGTTATCTCTACGAATGGAGACTTTGTTGGAAAAGGCTACCTTAGTGAAGGCTTGTTTGTGTTGAATGTTTTGAATAATAATGAAAGTACTTCTTCTTTTTCTTACATCGTTGAGTCTATGGATGTTTGGCACAATCGATTAGGACATTTAAATGTTTCTTACATGAAAAAGTTAAAAGACATGAACTTGATTTCTTTTGATAAAATTGACAAAACTTCTAAATGTCCTATTTGTGTTGAGGCCAAACATACTAAGAAACCATTTAAGCAAGTGACAACGAGAAGTACTAAATTGTTAGAGTTGATTCACTCGGATTTAGCGGACTTTAAAAATTGCACTACTAGTAGAGGTGGGAAAAATTACTACATAACTTTTGTTGATGATTTTTCAAGGTTTACTAAAGTTTATCTTTTGAAAACTAAGGATGAGGCCGAAAGTGCATTTTTAAAGTATAAAGCCGAGGTGGAAAATCAACTTGACCTTAAAATTAAAAGAGTTAGAACCGATAGAGGTGGTGAATATGGAAAATGGTCCTTAAAAGAATTTTGTGAAACCAATGGAATCATCCATGAGTTAAGTTCCCCTTACACCCCACAACAAAAGGGTATTGCCGAAAGGAAAAACAAATCTTTAAAAGAGACTATGAATGCCATGCTTCTAAGTTCCGGATTATCCAACAACATGTGGGGGGAGGCGGTTTTATCCGCTTGTTATGTACTCAATAGAGTGCCCCATAAGAAGTTGGATAAGACACCCTATGAGATTTGGAAGGGTTATAGTCCTAACATGAGTATTTTGAAAGTGTGGGGGTGCTTAGCCAAGGTTGCTTTTCCAGATTTTAAGAAAACCACCATTGGGTCTAAAACTTTTGATTGTGTGTTCATTGGTTATGCTCATAATAGTGCCGCATATAGATTCATGATTTTGAGTGATCATTCTATTTGTGAATCTAGGGATGCAGTTTTCTTTGAGCATATTTTCCCGTTGAAATCCTCTTTGTCTTCTCATGTGCATGAGTCAAGTGTTGATGTGCCTTTGGATGTTTCTTTGCCTAGTCCTAGTGTTTCTCCTCCTCCCACTATAGTGGAAGAAGTCCAACCTAGGAAGAGTAAGAGGCTTAGAGTAGAGACTACCTTTGGACCGGATTTCTTGACCGTTTTTCTTGTAGAAGACTTTGATGTGGATTATTTGAGTGAAATTGTTGTTTCTTTGTTTCTCTTAGAAGAAGACCCAAAGACTTATAGTGAAGCTATGAAATCCATAGATGTTAGTTTTTGGAAAGAGGCCATTAAAAGTGAATTAGATTCAATCATGTCTAATCATACTTGGGACTTATGTGATTTGCCTAAGGGGTCTAAACCCATAAGTAATAAATGTATCTTTACTAAGAAGAAGAAACCCGATGGCTCTATTGATAAGTTTAAGGCTAGACTTGTTATTAGAGGTTTCACTCAAAAAGAGGGAATTGACTTTTTTGACACCTACTCACCCGTGACTAAGATTGCCACCATTAGGACTTTGGTTGCTTTAGCGGCAATTCATGACTTAGTGGTCCATCAAATGGATGTTAAAACGGCATTTCTTAATGGTGATCTTGATGAGGAAATTTACATGACTCAACTGGAAGGTTTTGTGGTTAAGGGTCAAGAACATAAGGTGTGTAGGCTTAAAAAGTCTTTGTATGGTTTGAAACAAGCTCTTAAGCAATGGTATGAAAAGTTTGATAGTACCCTTAGGAGTGATGGTTTTGTGACTAATTCTTCGGACTCTTGTGTGTATTCTAAAGTGTTTGATTCCTCTTGTGTTATTATTTGTCTCTATGTTGATGACATGCTTATTATGGGCTCAAACCTTGAGGTTGTGAATTACACTAAAGATTTTCTATCTACTAAGTTTGAAATGAAGGACTTAGGTGAAGCCGATGTGATCCTTGGTATCCGGTTGACCAAGTCCAAGGATGGGTTCTCAATGAGTCAAACTCATTATGTGGAGAAAATCTTGAAGAAGTTCGATTGCTATGATTTGGAGCCATGTAAGACTCCTTATGATGCAAGTGTAAAGCTTACAAAGAATAAGGGTCCAAGCGTGTCTCAAGAGCAATATGCCAAGGTAATAGGAAGTGTGATGTTTTTGATGAATTGCACACGTCCCGACATTGCCTATGCGGTAAGTAGATTAAGTCGATATACTCATACTCCTAGTAGTGAACATTGGAATGCACTTCATCGTTTTCTTAGGTACCTAAAGGGTACCATGGAGGTATGTTTGCATTTTAATCGCTTTCCTAATGTTTTGGAAGGTTATTGTGATGCAAATTGGGTTTCCGATAATGATGAAGTTGTTTCTACTAGTGGCTATGTGTTTATGTTGGGTGGAGGTGCTATTTCATGGAAGTCCGCAAAACAACCATGTCTAGCTCGCTCTACCATGGAATCTGAATTCATTGCTCTTGAGTTGGCAGGTCAAGAAGCGGATTGGTTAAGGATTCTTCTAGCCGACATCCCATTGTGGGGGGAGAGTGAAGGAAATAATGTCCTTGGTCCAAGTATGCATTCTATGTTAAGTCTAATAAATGCGGTTCAGTATTAATTAACAAGTTAATAATTCAGTGAGATCAAGTGAGCTGAATGCCTAGCTAGAGGCCGCTTCAGTTCAAGTGGAATTAATGATATTAATCCACAGCTTACTCTTGACTGAACCCGTAGGGTCACACAAATAGTACGTAAACGGATCAAGTATTTAATGGCATTAAATACTCTATCTATGGATATTCGGAATCGACGGATCTTGGTTTCAGTGGGAGCTGAGATCGTCACAGGCAAGAAATGAATACTCCGGAAACGATGATATTACCGGAAACGGAAATATAGATCGTATCGGAAATATAAATATTATCCAAGTCGTAGATGTTGCCGGAAACGGAAACATGGTACGTATCGGAAAATATTATCGGAAATGGAAATATTACCAGAATCGGAAATATTGCCGGAAACGGAAATATTGTCAGAATCGGAAATATTACCGAAAACGGAAATATTAAATATTTGTTCGAAACGGAAATTAATTCAGGAAACGGAAATGTTAAATATTGTTCGTATCGGAAATGAATTCCGGAATCGGAAATTTAATCGGAAGCGTATCGTACGAATAAGCATCGGACGAGGCCTGCCGGACGAGGGCCCAGCACGAAGCCAGGCCATCGCCCAGCAAGCCAACCGCGCCACACAAACAGCCACGCCAGGCCCAGCGCAAGGCCAGGCCCAGCAGGCCGTGGCAGCGCGCACAGCGCGCGCAGCGCGCGCGGGTGCTTGCGTGGGCTTGTGGCTCGCGCAGGCCTCGCTGCGTGGGCTGCTGCTCGCACGCACGCATGGGCGGCCCATCGAGGCTGCCGTGTGTGTGTGCGTAAGTGTTTGTGTTCGTGCACGTTTCCTAAAACGTGCAGAGTTCGGTTAATGATTAAATTCCTAATTCTATTTGATAAATTAATTAAATTAGAGTTCTTGTAGGATTCTAGGTTTAATTAATTTGTATCTGAATAGGATTCCAATTCCCTTTCCATAACCCTATAAATATGTGGCCTGGGTTCACAATTTATAACGAGTTTCAAAGTATTCAAAGTGAGTTTTTGAGAGAAAAATTCAGCCACACATCTTGCTCAAAAGTGCCGAAAATTCTAGTACCTTAAGGGCGATTCTAGTTGGTCAATCTTAAGGCGGATCCGGACGTGCTGTGGACTATCTACGGAGGGACGACACTTGGAGTCCTAAAGACTTGTTCTTGCTCGGTTCGGGCGCAGCTAGGGAGGGCACGCAACAAAGAGTATGCATCTAAATTATGCTATATGATTATGTGTAAATAATATGTAATCCTGGGTTAATGGTTGTTTCCGCATGATTTATGTAATATCATATGTATCATAACCTAACAGTGGTATCACGAGCCCCTTATTATTTTCATAATCTAAATTGCATAAACATGGTTAAATATTACAAATTTGCAAGAATTAAAAGGGGTGATTAATTTTCGTAATTGTTAATTAATTGCAAATTGCGTTTATTTAATTATACGTACGCAGTTTTTCGGCAGTTTCTTCGTTACTCATCCAAATCGAGTGATTTTTGTGTCAATTCCGCATGTAAAAGGCATTCTAAAATTTTGACAAAATTAGTATTTTTCTGCCGAACCCAGAATTCTCAAATTCGAAGCCTAACTATGACTTTTCGAAGGTTTTAGTTTTTCGAATGCAAAATTTCGTAAATTTAAGATGTTAAATTAAATATTTGCGATTCTTGTTGATAAATCTTGAATTTTTGATTGACCTACTGCATATGTTTAACAAGTTTGAATGCCTAGTCTTGTTAATTATGCAATCTAATTTGTAATTATGATTAATTTGTTGAAAATTAGAATAATTTAGAATTAATTTGATTTTCATAATTTATTGTAATTTAATTAGAAACCTATGATTAAAAACCACCATAAAAATTGTAAATTTATGATAAATTTTAAATTTTTATGACCTAGACTTGAATCCATAACAATCGGAAATCAATTGGATAATAAATTTTCGATTTTTTCGCCCTAAAATTATGAAATTAATAATATTTATTAATTTGTCATTAATTTTATAAATTTTAAATTTTTTATGCGATTCGTTCATATAACTTGCACGCACAAAGCAATGGACGCTTCGTGTTACCCTTAAGGGGTGTTGTATAATGCGGGCATGCGACGACGAGCAAGGGAGCTCGTCGCCCGTGCGGCACGAATGCAATGAGCAAGGGCGTAGTGCACGAGCACAAGGCAGCAGCCCTGCCTTGTGTCGTGGGCCACGAGCAATGGATGAATGGGCATGGGCGAAGGGCGAGCCAAGGCAGTCGCGTGTGGGCAGCAAGCGAGCTGCGCCACAACGCGCACTGCCTAGCGCATGAGCGCGCAGCGAGCGCAAGCTCGCGTGCCACGAGCGCTGCGCCCAGCGTTGCTCGCGCGCACAGCGAGGGATGTCCCGCGCACAGCGAGCGATGACGCGCGCCCAGCGAGCGATGGCTCGCGCGCACTGCGAGCGATGGCTCGCGTGCGACGAGCGCTGGCGCGCGCGCAGCAAGCACCACAGCGTGCGATGGCTTGCGATGGAGATGCAGCAGCTATGCGACGAGCGCATGGGCTGCGCGCACATGGCCAGCGATGGCTGTGTGCGTGCGGCCCATGGGCGTGCAATGCGTAGGGTGTTTGCGTTACGATTAGATCGTTTTGAATGTTTAATTTGAAAATTTCAGTTCACGTAATTTTAATTAATTTTAAAATTAATAATTTAAATTATTTTCTTGGATTTTAATTTTGAATATTGTAATTATAATAAATTTTATTTATTCTAATTATTTTACTAAAATTAAAATCATGAATTAATTTAAACACGACTGAAATTAAATTAAACTTTTGGATTCAATTATAAATTTATATGAGCTTTAAATTTTAATTAAATTTGTATGTTTCCGGTTAGACTAGAAATACATTTTTATGTTTAAAATTAGTAAAGCATATGAATTTATTGGTTTAAGTGGGAGCGTATTTTAGTCATACACTCTTGATTAGGTCTACAAATCCTTAAGGTTAAAACAACTTGATTAGAATTAATAAGGACTGAATAATTGGTAGATTATTGGTGCCCTTGATTAATTGCTGCAAATGTTTACGTGATGCATAATGTGTTTTACTAACCAGCTATGTGGGCCATTCATGATAATGAATGGGTGAATGGTATATATTGTATATGTACTGTTTTGCAGGTTATGAAGTGACTAGTATGGCCCAAATAGGATAGAAAATATGGTCTGCGTACCATTAATTTGAATGTAATTGGTCTAAAGTACCAAAGTTATTTTTCAATTCAAATATGGTCTGCGAACCATCAAATAGTTGTAATTAGTTATAGCTTATCCTATTTGAAGAAAATGGTGCCTCCCACGGAGATTTTCAAGACGGACTTTGAAGTCAAAGCTTCAAGATGAAGTCGGGCCATACTAGATCACATTTATCTTATGCATGTTTTAAGTTATTTATTGCTTTTAAATATGTCTTAAAATGCATGAGATCAAAAGCTTGATTATGTTGCATGATTAAGGATTTTAGTTCACTTAAAATCTAACCAACATAGTAAGAGCCTTAAGTTCCAAACTTAAAAATTGAGTTAAAAGGTGCCATGCCAAAATATACACTTGCTTGGATATCCTTTACATCAATCTAGTAATAGTTTTCGCTCAGCGAGGTGTTACTTATTGGTCCTAAAGGGGCAAGGTACACAAATAATTGTGAGTACATGTTAGTTTTGGTGAAACTCAACGATATAAGTAAGGAGTCCTTTTATGTCGTGGCAAATTCGATAGGTTTACCTAATAAGTTCTTAGACGTACCTATCAACCAAGAATAGTTTCTAGACTATTAGCAAAAGGCTTTTGCTTACCTAAGATGTTCTAGGATTAAGTCGACAAACTGTGCTTAGTTCTTCAATGATTTTAGGATCTTGGAATCATTTTATTCACACCTGCCGGAACACATAATTTGAATAAAATGCTTAATAAACATTGAATTATGCATGTATGCTAGAATTTAAGTTTATTAAGAGAAACTGTGAATGGTTATTTATTTGTTTATTCTTTTCAATTGTAGTTTTTAATATGGCAAACAACAATTCATTCAACATTCGATCAATTCTCGAAAAGGAGAAGTTGAACGGGAAAAACTTCCTTGACTGGCAAAGGAACTTGCAAATAGTTCTTATGCAGGAAGAAAAGGAGTATGTCCTAGATGAGGCGATGCCCGAAGCTGCAGGCGACGGGGTCACTCAGGCAGCCCTCAATCGTTGGATTGATGCCAACAAGGATGTGAAATGTCTAATGCTCGCCACCATGAGTGCGGATCTGCAGAAAACGTTCATCAACTCAGATGTTTTCACAATCATCAGTGAGTTGAAGAACATGTTCCAAGATCTGGCTCGAGTCGAAAGATTCGAGACTCATAGGCAAATTCTTGAGACCAAACTTAAGAAAGGCGAGCCCGTAAGTCCACATGTTCTCAAAATGATTGGACTCATTGAGAATATGAGTCGGCTGGATCAACAATTTTCTCAGGAAATGGCTATAGACACCATCCTCCATTCTCTTCATAGCGGGTATGATCAGTTCAAACTGAACTACAGTATGAATAGTCTGGACAAAACGCTCACTGAGCTTCACGGTATGCTGAAGACCGCTGAAAAGACGCTCAAAAGTGATAAGCAGGATGTGCTTATGGTGCGTGGGGGCAAGTTCAAGAAATCTGGAAAGAAGAGGAATGCTAAGAAAGGTGGCAACAAGGCCAGCCCAACTAAGCAAACTGGCGCCAAATCTGCAAAGAGGAAGGTCAGTCAACCCACTTCTGAATCCGAATGCTTCTACTGCAAGAAGAAGGGGCATTGGAAGAGAGATTGCTTGAAGCTAAAGGAAGATCAGAAGAACGGAACAGTCGTTCCATCTTCAGGTATTTTTCGTTATAGACTGTATACTTGCTAATTCAACTTCTTGGGTATTAGATACAGGTTGTGGCTCACACTTATGTTCCAATCCACAGGGACTAAGAAGAAGTAGAAAGTTAAGCAAGGGTGAAGTCGACCTACGAGTGGGAAATGGAGCACGGATTGCTGCATTAGCTGTAGGAACTTACTATTTGTCGTTGCCCTCCGGGCTAGTTTTGGAACTGGAAGAATGTTTCCATGTTCCAAGTCTTACTAAAAACATCATTTCAGTTTCTTGCTTAGATGCTAAGGGATTTTCCTTTTTAATAAAAGACAATAGTTGTTCGTTTTATTTTAAAGAGATGTTTTATGGATCTGCTAGATTAGTCAATGGACTTTATTTATTAGATCACGACAAACAAGTATATAACATAAATACCAAAAAGGCCAAAAAGAATGATTCAGATCTCACCTATCTGTGGCATTGTCGATTAGGCCATATAAACTTGAAACGCTTAGAAAATCTTCAAAAGGAAGGAATTCTAGAACCATTTGACTTAGAGGATTATGGTAAATGCGAATCATGTTTACTTGGCAAAATGACAAAGCAACCTTTCTCTAAAGTTGGAGAAAGAGCAAATGAACTATTGGGTTTAATCCATACAGATGTATGTGGACCAATGAGTACAAATGCTAGAGGTGGTTTCAGCTACTTTATCACTTTCACTGATGACTTCAGTAGGTATGGTTATGTCTACCTAATGAAGCATAAGTCTGAATCCTTTGACAAATTCAAGGAATTTCAGAGTGAAGTAGAGAATCAATTAGGCAAGAAGATTAAGGCACTGCGGTCTGATAGTGGCGGTGAATATCTGAGCTATGAATTTGATGACCATCTGAAAGAATGTGGAATTCTATCAGAGTTGACTCCTCCTGGAACACCACAATGGAACGGTGTGTCGGAACGGAGGAACAGAACCTTGCTAGACATGGTCAGGTCAATGATGGGTCAGGCCGAACTTCCATTAGAATTTTGGGGACATGCACTAAATACAGCTGCACTCACTATAAATAGAGCTCCGTCTAAAGCTGTCGAAAATACTCCATACGAATTATGGTTTGGAAAGCCTCCAAATGTGTCTTTTCTTAAGATTTGGGGATGTGAAGTATACGTCAAACGATTAATTTCAGACAAACTTCATCCAAAATCTGACAAATGTATCCTTGTGGGCTATCCAAAGGAAACAAAGGGGTATTACTTCTACAATACATCTGAGAACAAAGTGTTTGTTGCTCGAGATGGTGTCTTTTTGGAGAAGGATCACATTTCCAAAATGACAAGTGGGAGAAAAATAGACCTCGAAGAAATTCGAGTCGAACAACAAACTCTAGAGAATGCTCAAGATGACATTCAGGATGAAACTCAGAGATCTTTAGAAGAATCTGGTGAGAATCATGGTCAATCTAGAAATGTTACCCCGCGTAGATCGCAAAGATATAGATCTCAACCGGAAAGGTACTTAGGTATTTTGACGAACGAGAGCTATGACGTTCTATTACTTGAAAGTGATGAACCTGCGACTTACAAACAAGCTATGACGAGCCCTAGCTCCAAGCAATGGCAAGAAGCCATGCAATCTGAATTAGACTCCATGTCTGAAAACCAAGTATGGGATTTGGTCGATTTGCCAGATGGCTACCAAGCCATTGGAAGCAAATGGGTTTTCAAACTGAAAAAGGACAAGGATGGGAAACTTGAAGTTTTCAAAGCTAGATTGGTTGCAAAAGGTTACAGGCAAGTCCACGGTGTGGATTACGATGAAACCTTTTCACCAGTTGCAATGCTAAAGTCTATTCGGATAATGTTAGCAATCGCTGCATATTACGATTACGAAATATGGCAGATGGATGTCAAAACTGCTTTCTTAAACGGCGTTTTAACAGAAACTGTGTTTATGACACAGCCTGAAGGTTTTGAGGATCCAAAGAATGCTAAAAAGATATGCAAGCTAAAGAAGTCAATCTACGGATTGAAGCAGGCATCCAGGAGCTGGAATATACGTTTTGATGAAGCAGTCAGTGACTTTGGTTTCATCAAGAACGCAGACGAATCTTGTGTATACAAGAAGGTCAGTGGGAGCAAAATTGCTTTCCTAGTATTATATGTCGACGACATATATTACTTATCGGAAATGACATTCCTATGTTGAACTCTGTCAAGATTTGGCTTGGGAAATGTTTTTCGATGAAGGATCTAGGAGAAGCACAGTACATATTGGGCATCAAGATTATAGAGATAGATCTAAAAGGATGATTGGACTTAGTCAAAGAACTTATATCAATAAGGTGCTTGATAGGTTCAAGATGGCGGACTCCAAGCGAGGCTACCTACCCATGTCTCATGGAATGACTCTAAGCAAGACTCAGTGCCCAAAAACACTTGATGAGCGTAGACGAATGAATGGGATTCCATATGCATCATTGATTGGTTCAATAATGTATGCTATGATATGTACACGCCCGGATGTTGCGTACGCACTCAGTGCTACAAGCAGATACCAGTCAGACCCAGGAGAGGCGCATTGGACTGCTGCCAAGAATATTCTGAAGTACCTGAAAAGGCACAAAGATGACTTCCTGGTCTATGGTGGAGATGATGAATTAATTGTTAAAGGCTATACGGACGCAAGTTTCCAAACCGACAAAGATGATTTCAGATCACAGTCTGGGTTTGTCTTCTGCCTCAACGGAGGAGCAGTAAGCTGGAAAAGTGCTAAGCAAAGCACCATTGCGGATTCTACAACTGAAGCGGAGTACATTGCTGCACATGAAGCAGCAAAGGAAGCTATATGGCTAAGGAAGTTCATAGGTGAACTTGGTGTAGTCCCCTCCATTAAAGGACCAATAGCCCTGTATTGTGACAATAACGGAGCTATTGCACAGGCAAAAGAGCCTAGACACCACCAGAGAGTCAAGCATGTACTTCGTAGATTTCACCTTCTACGAGAGTTCGTTGAAAGAAAAGAAGTCGAGATAAGCAAAATTGGAACTGATGACAACATATCAGATCCATTAACTAAACCTCTGCCGCAGGCGAAGCACAACTCGCACACTGCAGCTATGGGAATCAGGCATATTGGAGAATGGCTTTGATGTCTCTGTTTAATGTTTTAAAGTTTTAGAGTTTAAATCTTTGTAAAACATTATTGGTTAATCATTCACAATAAATGAAAAGAATTCATTTTTCCATTTAATTTGTGGTTTATTAAATGATGAGTCCCTTCAATTTGACGATATATTCAAGATAGACTGTCAGGACCAGTCCTGTGACTAAGAAATGTCTATCAAGTGAACTTGAATGTCAAAGGTTGAAAATGGTCCCTAATCGGAGTTTTCTATAAAATTGGACGCATAGAAAACGTTAGACGATTAGAATGCAAGATGACTAGTAGTTCTGTTTCTTGAACTATGTGGACATGGCAATGTTATAATCATTTGCATAGATACTTACTTTGGGAAGACTAGTATCGGACAAGACCTATGAAACTTTACTGTAAGAGATGAAAATCTGTCATAAGTAAATTTCATTAAATTATTAGACACTAAATCCTCAATACCTGAGTGATTTGAGATTACTTGTTTGAGAACTGGTTGCTTTGACGTTGACCAACCGTCGCACCGTAAAAGGAGGCTATAAAAGCAACGCTCAGGTAATCACCTATCAAACGAAGTCTAATCTCAAGATCGCAAGATTGGGATTGTCCTCCCATAAATCGGGATGAGATGCTTAAAAGTTGTACAAGGCCACTCGGAGAGCTAGAAACTGTGAAATGCATGGCCGTGCTCGGATGAATCATAGGCTATGATTATCTGTTTATTTGATCAGTTGAACTCTGAAACCGAGAAACACCTCTGGACATAATAAGGATGACAACTCTTACCTTATGTTCAAGAGCAAGCATCGAGCGACAAAGGAATTAGGAAATGCACACTTGTCCCTAAGGACAAGTGGGAGAGTGAAGGAAATAATGCCCTTGGTCCAAGTATGCATTCTATGTTAAGTCTAATAAATGCGGTTCAGTATTAATTAACAAGTTAATAATTCAGTGAGATCAAGTGAGCTGAATGCCTAGCTAGAGGCCGCTTCAGTTCAAGTGGAATTAATGATATTAATCCACAGCTTACTCTTGACTGAACCCGTAGGGTCACACAAATAGTACGTAAACGGATCAAGTATTTAATGGCATTAAATACTCTATCTATGGATATTCGGAATCGACGGATCTTGGTTTCAGTGGGAGCTGAGATCGTCACAGGCAAGAAATGAATACTCCGGAAACGATGATATTACCGGAAACGGAAATATGGATCGTATCGGAAATATAAATATTATCCAAGTCGTAGATGTTGCCGGAAACGGAAACATGGTACGTATCGGAAAATATTATCGGAAATGGAAATATTACAAGAATCGGAAATATTGCCGGAAACGGAAATATTGTCAGAATCGGAAATATTACCGGAATCGGAAAATAATTCCGGAAACGGAAATATTAAATATTTGTTCGAAACGGAAATTAATTCCGGAAACGGAAATGTTAAATATTGTTCGTATCGGAAATGAATTCCGGAATCGGAAATTTAATCGGAAGCGTATCGTACGAATAAGCATCGGACGAGGCCTGCCGGACGAGGGCCCAGCACGAAGCCAGGCCATCGCCCAGCAAGCCAAGCGCGCCACACAAACAGCCACGCCAGGCCCAGCGCAAGGCCAGGCCCAGCAGGCCGTGGCAGCGCGCACAGCGCGCGCAGCGCGCGCGGGTGCTTGCGTGGGCTTGTGGCTCGCGCAGGCCTCGCTGCGTGGGCTGCTGCTCGCACGCACGCATGGGCGGCCCATCGAGGCTGCCGTGTGTGTGTGCGTAAGTGTTTGTGTTCGTGCACGTTTCCTAAAACGTGCAGAGTTCGGTTAATGATTAAATTCCTAATTCTATTTGATAAATTAATTAAATTAGAGTTCTTGTAGGATTCTAGGTTTAATTAATTTGTATCTGAATAGGATTCCAATTCCCTTTCCATAACCCTATAAATATGTGGCCTGGGTTCACAATTTATAACGAGTTTCAAAGTATTCAAAGTGAGTTTTTGAGAGAAAAATTCAGCCACACATCTTGCTCAAAAGTGCCAAAAATTCTAGTACCTTAAGGGCGATTCTAGTTGGTCAATCTTAAGGCGGATCCGGACGTGCTGTGGACTATCTACGGAGGGACGATACTTGGAGTCCTAAAGACTTGTTCTTGCTCGGTTCGGGCGCAGCTAGGGAGGGCACGCAACAAAGAGTATGCATCTAAATTATGCTATATGATTATGTGTAAATAATATGTAATCCTGGGTTAATGGTTGTTTCCGCATGATTTTTGTAATATCATATGTATCATAACCTAACAGAGAGAACTTCCCCGGTATCCTTGCATTGTGACTCTCAAGCGGCTATTGGTGTGGCTTATAATAGCAACTATAACGGTAAGAAGAGGCACATACGCCTTAGACATAGTTCGGTGAGACAACTACTCAAAAATGGAGTGATTGCATTAAACTATGTAAGGTCCGAAAGAAATTTGGCGGATCCTTTGACTAAGGGGTTGGCCAGGAACCAAGTTCTTGACTCGTCGAGGGGAATGGGGCTTAAGCCCATGAAGTGAATATGATAAGCATTACTAATATTCTATTCCTATGGCAGTTTGTGTTTGTAATGATTAGTGTAGGTTGAATTCGTTGGAATTCTTAATGGATTTATACTTACGTGGTAGGTGCTCTAGCTAAGCATTTGAGAAATCCACCGTTGTAATTTATGTGGAGGTTGAGTTTGTTTAAACTCTTAATGAATCCTAAGAGATGTTTTGTGCTATTGAGAAGCACAAGGGATTCACCTACGTGGTTGTGAAGACTCGCCATCTTCTATGGAAACATGGGCGGTTTCCTAGAGCTTCCATGAGAACTAAGGTAAACGCATGGCTTAAAACGCGTTCACTTTGCGGAGTTTACTAGATCTTTGGGGTGATATATGTGTTGTGGGGGGCTTGACTTAAATCTTAGAGTTTCAAGGTTAGTCCACTCTTTGATCAAAAGTTTAAGGGTTTCAAGATTAGTCCACCCTTGGACTTGTAAGTCATTGTTCCACTTCACTAAACATTTGGTTTTGATTTACTTAAATGTAACACCGAATGCTATGTATTGATTTTCTCTTATGCCCAATATTTTCCTCTTTCATTTGATATCTTTTCTCATCTTTAGTGGGGGATTGTTGGAATTTAAAGATGGAAAAGCGCTCAAAACCTGCCTGCCAGGTTTTGGAAAACCGGCAGGTTTCTCAAAACCTGCCTGCCAGGTTTTTCAAAACCAGCAGGTTTCGAGCATGAGTTGAAAAACAGACTTAAAAGGCATTTCTTGAAGTGCACCGAAAACAGGCCGGTTTTGAGAAACCGGCAGGTTTCGAGATTGGTTCTTTGTGTAGTCCGTTTTTGATCTTCTCTTTGGATTCCTCTTTTATGATAACCTTTTAAGTATGATTTATGGTCAATTATCATTCTGATTATGATGATTAAATTGGTCCATTATTTCTCTTGATTATGGGGGTTATAAACCATTCATTATCATGGGTTTAATTGTTGATTCAAAACCATTGGATTCTTTTGAGTCCTTTGGTTTCTTTGGGTTGTTTTGTATTCTCCACTAATCTTATAAATACATGCTTCATTTCTTGAGTTGTTTACAGAAAAAATCATTCCCTTATCATCTTCTTTTCTTCCTCTCTTTTGGGCATAAGTTCTAGTAACTCCATCTCACACCCAAGAGTGTCATTGTGTGTTGAGAGTTGTGTAAACCTTAGGGGACGAATCGGTGAATACAATTGTGCACCCCGGTTGCACCGAATCTCGTTTTCAAGGCAGTGGTTTGGTTACCACGGCACAACAAGTTCAGTAAGTCTTACTTTCTTGTTCTTCATTTTTAGCGTTGAAAACATATAAACTACAACAGATTGGTGCGCTTTCTATTTATTGAAACTTTTCCCCTAGTTTTATTATATCATTCTTACACGAAAGACTCCACTAGTAATATTTTATCATTTATTCCTTGTCTTTTTGTTTCATTTAAATACTTTAATAACTCCACTAACTTTTATTACAATTTTTTATTCTTCATTTACCGCACTTACCTTTTATTTTAATTAAATCAGTTCACATTAATTAAACTCCACGCTGGTGAAAGTGCACCAATCATATCTAAATGAAGGGAATATCTTATTAGATTGGTTTCAGAATATATTTTCATAGTATTCAAGTTTTTATCACACCATTGAAAAACAGCTCATCTGCAAGAGAACTTTCAGTATCAGGAAAAGCCGCAGAAGTCACACAAAAGAGTCGGATTGATAAAAAAGTTTAACGATTAACTAACTTTTTCATTCTATGTAATCCATCATTATAATGGCCTATACATTATTAGAAGTATCACTGTTTCATTGTTTGGTCGAGTAGAGGTGTTTCCTAGTTTATAGAATACTATTACTGTGGGTCTGTAGTAATATGTTGGTTTAAATAAGGTCAATTCAAAGTTACAATATGTACTGTATGTTATCTGACAATTACAAAGCCAGAGTGAAACACAATGCCTTGGGCGATCCAGAAATGGGTAATGCAATTGAACAATAATCATCTAAGATTTCTAAGATGAACAATAATCATCTGTACATTGTTTGTATCATGTGAATGAAATCCACGCCGCTCACAATGTCTAATAACCGACATGCCACCAGGGGTTGTCAATCGAAATATGCCATGAGTTCTGTTTGGGACAAACCAAAAGTTACAACTGACATCCCACAAACACAGAATTACAGTGAATCTAACCGGGAAAAGTGGTTTAAGTTACATACTCCAGTCTCCAGGCAACATGACCTGAGAAGGCAATGATTTTTTTTATTTTTTTTTTGTGTTTTAGTGAATAAACACAAAATTCTGACTTGTGTTATACGAAGTTATGAAGCCATCAGATCATTTAAATTGCTGCTACTGACTAGTGACTACTTAGTTATGTAACCACTTGATTATCAACTGATGTGTTAGCATAATTTATTACTTGGATTAATGTACTACTTTCATGTAATACAGATGCTCAAATAACAAAACTAAAAATATGGAGTACGAACAAAATACGGAGTACTTGAATCAGAGAACAAGAATCAGAAAAGGCTTAAATACGGAGTACTTAAATCAAAGTTGACGAGTAAATGAAAGTAGTACATTAAACAAAAAGTATAATGGGGCCACATTTAATAAGATAGTGACTCATGTACAAGCAAAAAGCACAATAATAAAACAAAAAGTACAAATTAAGTAAAAAATGATAAAATAAATAAATAAACAAACATCATCTTCATTCTTCCGCAGTTCCGTTCTTTCACCCATCCAGCTTCCCTGGCGTTTATTTTCAGCAAGAAGAAATAACAACAAAAACATAAATTAAGGCTCGAAATCAACACGTAAGTCCTGACTTTTGTTTGGTTCGTGAAACATCGCGAATTGGATCGTCTGCGAACCGCAAATCGGTATAGGCGAATCGGTTCGCGGTTCACGGGGGTTAGGGGCGAACCAGGTAACACTGGGGCAAGCAAATGGAATTAACAGTCTCCAACATACCAAAAGAAAACTGTCCAATATTCAATCAATTTAAAGGGATATATTACGTAGAATGTTAAAATGTTAATCTAGAAAAATCTAAATCTAAAATGTACTATACAAATATCTAGTAGTAAAGTCTCTAGAAAAATCTAGTGAGTAATGAAAAATCAAGTGATTGGTGTATCTAGAAGCATCTAGGACATGTGATGTGGAATTATGTAAGATTAGATAAGTGTAGAAAAATTTAGAAAGTAGGATACACCAACTATAAATAAGTTGTATGCATAAGTTGAGAGGGTGAGCAAATCAAAAGAGCTCCCACAAAAAATATGAGTGAGGGGTAGAAACAAGAGTTCTACAAGAGAGATAAATGAGAGACATGAGCTCTCGCAAATATTGTTGTAAAATTCTTATTTATGTAATCAATGATAAAATATGCAATTTTGTTATTATAATTGAGGTCAATCAAAACTTCTGCGTGCATCCTCAAATTTCTATCATAGAAAAGTACAGCGGATGCAGGGGCGAAGCCAAGAAATTTTTGTTAGGGGGGAATCTATATCTTAAGTACCAAAATAAAACAGTACACTTTCAATTTTCGAGGTCTTAGTTATTGTCTTTATATCTTTCGAATAATATCAAAATTTCTTGTAATCATGAAAATAAAATGGTTGTGAGTGAAATAAAATTTAAAAAATAAAAATAATACAACGTAGAAAAGAAGTGTTGGGGCTCGAACCTTAAACTTCATGATACTTACATCAAAATACCAAATACATGCTACCAACTCAGCTAGCTTAGTTTAGGTATTTATCTTATGTGTTTCAATTTCAATCTTTCATTTTATCAGCTAACCAGCAAATTTCTCACCAATACTCTTCATCTATCTCACACTTCAAATTATTTGGGAAATGTCCCCAACAATTTGCAAATAGATGATTAAGACAAAAAAAGGAACCCAATTCAGGATAATGCCAATAATGAGATGTTTTAAACATCTTTCACCTCCCCCACAAACAGCTCTCTCAACCACAAAAAGAGAATAACAACTAAGCTTTAAAATGTAAGTGAAACAAGGTTTATATAAAATCACTTACCTGATATGAGTAATGGGTCACTAGAGGAAAAAACCTTATAAGTTGCTCATCAAAAGTTGCCCTTATACAACAAGAGCAACTTATAATGGTTAAAAAAAATTAAAAATTAAAAGCTGCCCTTATCTAACAAGAGCATCTTTTAATTGACAAAAAGTAAAACAAAAAAAATAAAAAGTAAATCTTTTGTACTGAAACCAGATATTTCTCCCCTTCTCTTCTCGCTGCTCCCCTTTCTCACTGCTTCTCGGTGTTTGCTCGGTGCTTCTCACCCACCACCCCCCAACAAAACCACTGTTTCTTCTCCACCACCCCCAACAAACCACCACCGCATCGTGGCTGCTGTATCCCCCTCCCACCTGCGTTTTTCCCCTCAGCTGTGTGCCTCTCTTGCGTTTCAGGAAGCCGCCCCCGCAACCGCCTCCTCTCCTCTCCTCTCCGCGCGCACCACCGTTGTTGCTGGCTCCCCTCCCACTGGACACTGCTAGGTTATTTCTGCAATTTTGTTAATTATCACCAATTTTGTAGATTTTGTTTTGCAAATATGTTAATTATCACTAATAAATACTAATGAGTGAATTATAACCACCATTTAATTGTGTTAATTTTGTTAATAATTGCAATTTCGTTAATTATTTTGTGAATTAACATCCCTAAATCTAGCCATTAAATCCAAACAGAACTCCCCCCAATCTACATTTCTTCTTGAGGTTAGGTAGCTTGTCACCCATTTTTCTGCCTTGTCTACCATATTTAATGAGGCTAAATCTACTTTTTGTTCATCAAGAATATGACACAGATTAAAATATCTGCTGCATTGCTTAATCCAAATTCTTGTATTATTGCCATCAAACTTAGGAAATGTAAGTTTAGGAGTATACCCCAATGTTTTGGCATGTTGACCTTGAGAACCACCTGCTTGCCTGCTGTGACCATTCTCAGAAGTGCTATCCTTCAATTGATTCATCTGGTTTCTCATTTCCAGCAGCAGTTCCATGATTCCATACATTTTCTTGGATTGGTCTTGAATCTGAGTTGACTGATCATCAACCCTGTGAGCTTGTGCAATCATCCTTTCCTCCAACTGCTTAAGGTGATCCTCCATGTTTTTCCTGGTTGATGGCGCCAGATTTGCCTTAGCACAATTAATCAAGTTATGCAGTTTCAGTTGATGTCAATTCAACTTGTCTCAATCGAATTTTCTAGAATCATAAAGAACTCCCAAATCGATTTCAACTGGTGTTGAGTCTAGGATTCAGCTCTGATACCACTGATGCAGGAAGGTTATCACCTTCACTGCTTACTAATCTCCAAGGTGAAGATCAGCTTAAGAATCGAGTTATAGAAGAGAAGAAGAAGAAGAAGAAGAAGAAGAATTTAGAATTAAGAACATATTAGAGATTAAGGGAAGGATAGGATTTGTATTATGTAACTGTATGCTTTATTACAATGAACATATTGTTCTATTTATACAATTTAGATTTCAGCTCAAATAGAATATAACTAACTATCAGAATTTAACTAACTGCCACATCAGCAAGAGTTAGTTATAACAACCTGTAACAACCAGGTTTTGGCGCCTAAAGTCAAACTTCTAAGAGTTGACTTGTTCTTGCCTTATCAAATTACCTTGTAACTTGCTTGGGAACACGAAGTCATAGTGTGAGGGGGTCGAAAAAGCACGAGGCTAATGCGTGACCTCGTCCCTCGTGGGTGTGACGCTTCTTTTTGTCAAATCAAGTGTAATTGGATTTCCTGTGAGTTTACACCCAATTGACTAGTAATATAGGAGTCGCCATTCAGTTTTTAACGACAATGAGAAAAACTGACAAAACCCGGTTATCGTGACATAAAGGGAGTGCAATTATGTTTGACCACGACAGCCGTAGGTTCCCTTGTGATCCCTGGTGGTGGGGATCGCTCAACGTACACCCGCAGGGTAGAGATTGAGGGTTCGGGGGACTGTAACTACCGAGAGGAGTACTCGCTCTTCGATAACTCCAGAGGCAGGATATCCTTACTGAAGGAAATAAATGCCCTTGGTCCAAGTATGCATTCTATGTTAAGTCTAATAAATGCGGTTCAGTATTAATTAACAAGTTAATAATTCAGTGAGATCAAGTGAGCTGAATGCCTAGCTAGAGGCCGCTTCAGTTCAAGTGGAATTAATGATATTAATCCACAGCTTACTCTTGACTGAACCCGTAGGGTCACACAAATAGTACGTAAACGGATCAAGTATTTAATTGCATTAGATACTCCTTCTATGGATATTCGGAATCGACGGATCTTGGTTTCAGTGGGAGCTGAGATCGTCACAGGCAAGAAATGAATACTCCGGAAACGATGATATTGCCGAAAACGGAAATATGGATCGTATCGGAAATATAAATATTATCCAAGTCGTAGATGTTGCCGGAAACGGAAACATGGTACGTATCGGAAAATATTATCGGAAATGGAAATATTGCCAGAATCGGAAATATTGCCGGAAACGGAAATATTGTCAGAATCGGAAATATTATCGGAATCGGAAAATAATTCCGGAAACGGAAATATTAAATATTTGTTCGAAACGGAAATTAATTCCGGAATCGAAAATATTAAATATTGTTCGTATCGGAAATATATTCCGGAATCGGGAATTTAATCGGAAGCGTATCGTAAGAATAAGCATCGGACGAGGCCTGCCGGACGAGGGCCCAGCACGAAGCCAGGCCATCGACCAGCAAGCCAAGCGCGCCACACGAACAGCCAAGGCCACGCCAGGCCCAGCGCAAGGCCAGGCCCAGCAGGCCGTGGCAGCGCGCACAGCGCGCGCAGCTACGAGCAGTGGGCTGCGAGCATTGCTGCAGCTCGCGTGGGCTTGTAGCTCGCGTGGGCCGTGCGGCCGTGTGGGCTGTGCGCGGGCATGGCCTGCACGCTTGCGGGTCATGCTCGCGTAAGTGTTTGTGTTCGCATACGAAACCTAAAACGTGCAGAGTTCGGTTAATGATTAAATTCCTAATTCTATTTGATAAATTAATTAAATAAGAGTTTTATTATAATTCTAATTTAATTAATTCGTATCCTAATAGGATTCCAATTCTCTTTCCATACCCCTATAAATATGTGGCCTGGGTTCACAATTTATAACGAGTTTTCAAGTATTCAAAGTGAGTTTTTGAGAGAAAAATTCAGACACACATCTTGCTCAAAAGTGCCGAAAATTCTAGTACCTTAAGGGCGATTCTAGTTGGTCAATCTTAAGGCGGATCCGGACGTGCTGTGGACTATCTACGGAGGGACGACACTTGGAGTCCTAAAGACTTGTTCTTGTTCGGTTCGGGCGCAGCTAGGGAAGGCACGCAACAAAGAGTATGCATCTAAATTATGCTATATGATTATGTGTAAATAATATGTATTCCTGGGTTAATGGTTGTTTCCGCATGATTTATGTAATATCATATGTATCATAACCTAACAGTGGTATCACGAGCCCCTTATTATTTTCATAATCTAAATTGCATGAACATGGTTAAATATTACAAATTTGCAAGAATTAAAAGGGGTGATTAATTTTCGTAATTGTTAATTAATTGCAAATTGCGTTTATTTAATTATACGTACGCAGTTTTTCGGCAGTTTCTTCGTTACTCATCCATATCGAGTGATTTTTGTGTCAATTCCGCATGTAAAAGACATTCTAAAATTTTGACAAAAATATTATTTTTCTGCCGAACCCAGAATTCTCAAATTCGAAGCCTAACTATGATTTTTCGAAGGTTTTAGTTTTTCGAATGCAAAATTTCGTAAATTTAAGATGTTAAATTAAATATTTGCGATTCTTGTTGATAAATCTTGAATTTTTGATTGACCTACTGTATATGTTTAACAAGTTTGAATGCCTAGCCTTGTTAATTATGCAATCTAATTTGTAATTATGATTAATTTGTTGAAATTAGAATAATTTAGAATTAATTTGATTTTCATAATTAATTATAATTTAATTAGAAACCTATGATTAAAAACAACCATAAAAATTGTAAATTTATGATAAATTTTAAATTTTTATGACCTAGACTTGAATCCATGTAAATCGGAAATCAATTGAATAATAAATTTTCGATTTTTCGCCCTAAAATTATGAAATTAATATTATTTATTAATTTGTCATTAATTTTAAATATAAATTTTAAATTTTTTATGCGATTCGTTCATATAACTTGCACGCACAAAGCAATGGACGCTTCGTGTTACCCTTAAGGGGTGTTGTATAGTGCGGGCATGCGACGACGAGCAAGGGAGCTCGTCGCCCGTGCGGCACGAATGCAATGAGCAAGGGCGTGGTGGACGAGCACAAGGCAGCAGCCCTGCCTTGTGTCGTGGGCCACGAGCTATGAACAAATGGGCATGGGCGACAGGCAAGCCAAGGCAGTCGCGTGTGGGCAGCAAGCGAGCTGCGGCACGACGCGCACTGCCTCGCGCAAGAGCGCGCAGCCTCGCGCGCAGCGAGCGCAAGCTCGCGTGCCACGAGCGCTGCGCCCAGCGTTGATCGCACGCGATGGCTCGCGCGCACAGCGAGCTATGTCGCGCGCACAGCGAGCGATGTTGCGCGCACAGCGAGCGATGGCTCGCGCGCACAGCGAGCAATGGCTCGCGCGCACAGCAAGCGATGGCTCGCGCGCAGCGAGTGCTGGCGAGCGCGCACAGCGAGCGATGGCTCGCGTGCGTCGAGCGCTGGCGCGCGCGTAGCGAGCACCATAGCGTGCGATGGCTTGCGATGGAAGATGCAGCAGCTATGCGACGAGCGCATGGGCTGCGCGCACATGGCCAGCGATGGCTGTGTGCGTGCGGCCCATGGGCGTGCAATGCGTAGGGTGTTTGCGTTGCGATTAGATTGTTTTGAATGTTTAATTTGGAATTTTTCAGTTTACGTAATTTTAATTAATTTTAAAATTAATAATTTAAATTATTTTCTTGGATTTTAATTTTGAATATTGTAATTATAATAAATTTTATTTATTCTAATTATTTTACTAAAATTAAAATCATGAATTAATTTAAATACGACTGAAATTAAATTAAACTTTTTGGATTCAATTATAAATTTATATGAGCTTTAAATTTTAATTAAATTTGTATGTTTCCGGTTAGACTTGAAATACATTTTTATGTTTAAAATTAGTAAAGCATATGAATTTATTGGTTTAAGTGGGAGCCCTTTTAGTCATAAAACTCTTGATTAGGTCTACAAATCCTTAAGGTTAAAACAACTTGATTAGAATTAATAAGGACTGAATAATTGGTAGATTATTGGTGCCCTTGATTAATTGCTGCAAATGTTTACGTGATGCATAATGTGTTTTACTAACCAGCTATGTGGGCCATTCATGATAATGAATGGGTGAATGGTATATATTGTATATGTACTGTTTTGCAGGTTATGAAGTGACTAGTATGGCCCAAATAGGATAGAAAATATGGTTTGTGTACCATTAATTTGAATGTAATTGGTCTAAAGTACCAAAGTTATTTTTCAATTCAAATATGGTCCGCGTACCATCAAATAGTTGTAATTAGTTATAGCTTATCCTATTTGAAGATTTGTGAATGAGTTGGGGATGAGATGATTGCGACAATTCTTTCATTAAATAAAGATTTTCGCTAAACAACAGGGGGGACATGGGGTGCCTCCCACGGAGATTTTCAAGACGGACTTTGAAGTCAAAGCTTCAAGATGAAGTCGGGCCATACTAGATCACATTTATCTTATGCATGTTTTAAGTTATTTATTGTTTTTAAATGGAAATTTTTGTATTTACTACCTTAAAAATACACCACTTTTGCATTTACTACCTTATGAAATTTTTATTTTAAATTACTACCTTAAACTTCCAATTTTTTTTTATTTACTACCACTTTGCAGTTTTCTCATTTTAAAATTAAGATATCTCTTTCGTTTCTTAATCGTTTAATGTGATTCAAAGATCATTATTCTCCTTTCTCTATAGGGATTTCATTGAGAACGACATTTCAAAACAATTCGTTTGATAATTCATATATATTTTAAACTTTTACAAATAATATTTAATTCGTTTTATCTTTTACAAAATTTTAAAAGCAAGATCCCTATGGAATCCTTACATATAAATGAGAAGAATGGGCTTTAAATCACTTAAAATGATTAAGAAACGAAAGAGATATCTCAATTTTAAAATGAGAAAATTGTAAAGTGGTAGTAAATAAAAATAAATTGGAACTTTAAGGTAGTAATTTAAAATAAAATTTTCATAAGGTAGTAAATACAAAAGTGGTGTATTTTCAAGGTAGTAAATACCAAAAAATCCTTTTTAAATATGTCTTAAAATGCATGAGATCAAAAGCTTGATTATGTTGCATGATTAAGGATTTTAGTTCACTTAAAATCTAACCAACATAGTAAGAGCCTTAAGTTCCAAACTTAAAAATTGAGTTAAAAGGTGCCATGCCAAAATATACACTTGCTTGGATATCCTTTACATCAATCTAGTAATAGTTTTCGCTCAGCGAGGTGTTACTTATTGGTCCTAAAGGGGCAAGGTACACAAATAATTGTGAGTACATGTTAGTTTTGGTGAAACTCAACGATATAAGTAAGGAGTCCTTTTATGTCGTGGCAAAATCGATAGGTTTACCTAATAAGTTCTTAGACGTACCTATCAACCAAGAATAGTTTCTAGACTATTAGCAAAAGGCTTTTTCTTACCTAAGATGTTCTAGGATTAAGTCGACAAACTGTGCTTAGTTCTTCAATGATTTTAGGATCTTGGAATCATTTTATTCACACCTGCCGGAACACATAACTTGAATAAAATGCTTAATAAACATTGAATTATGCATGTATGCTAGAATTTAAGTTTATTAAGAGAAACTGTGAATGGTTATTTATTTGTTTATTCTTTTCAATTGTAGTTTTTAATATGGCAAACAACAATCAAAACATCATCATGGGTTCTGAGCTTATGGTCAAGCTGAACCTGGCAAATTTTCTTGAATGGGAAGCTAAGCTAGTTGAAATAGTCAAACTCAATGGACTTGAGTATGTACTGTCACATCCCATGCCAAGCTACTATGCCAGAGACATGACCCCTGAGAGATTTTACGCCTGGGATGCGGATCTCAAAAAGGTTATGAGTCTCATGCTGAACAATATCCCTGATGATTGGGCTAAAAGGTTTGTAGCTTATGAACCTTTTACGCTCATCAAGAATCTGAGGGATATCTATCGTGGAAGCACGGAGGACAGGGACCTGAACGTCCATGAGTTGATTGAATCAATGTCTGGTCTAAAGGTTAGTTCTCCCAACAGGTGTTATAGGATGGAGGTCCAAGAAACACATGTTCAGCTCCTTCGCACTAAACAGAGGGTAGGCGTCCCACTTAGGTTCCATGTGGATCTTATGCGTTCATACTTTGATCGCCTAAGTCTACTAGGAACACCAATAAGCGAAAGGATGGCAGTCTCTATCTTGCTCAATTCACTACACAGTGGGTTTGGTCGCTTCAAGCAACTATACCTAAGTGAACCAAGAGAAGAAACAGTTGCAGAATTTGTTCACCTTGTCAGAAAGGCTGAAATAATACTGGACTGTGAAGCCAAAGATTTACTCAAGGCTAGAAGGAGACCGTTCAAGAAAGGTGGAAAGTCCAAGGGCAATGCTAAATCAAAGCAGGACAAGTCCACATCAAGCTGTCTTTATTGTGATGGAATAGGCCATTACAAAAGAGAATGTCCAAAGCTAAAGGAAGATCAGAAGAACGGAACAGTTGTTCCATCTTCAGGTATTTTCGTTATAGACTGTATACTTGCTAATTCAACTTCTTGGGTATTAGATACAGGTTGTGGCTCACACTTATGTTCCAATCCACAGGGACTAAGAAGAAGTAGAAAGTTAAGCAAGGGTGAAGTCGACCTACGAGTGGGAAATGGAGCACGGATTGCTGCATTAGCTGTAGGAACTTACTATTTGTCGTTGCCCTCCGGGCTAGTTTTGGAACTGGAAAAATGTTTCCATGTTACAAGTCTTACTAAAAACATCATTTCAGTTTCTTGCTTAGATGCTAAGGGATTTTCCTTTTTAATAAAAGACAATAGTTGTTCGTTTTATTTTAAAGAGATGTTTTATGGATCTGCTAGATTAGTCAATGGACTTTATTTATTAGATCACGACAAACAAGTATATAACATAAATACCAAAAAGGCCAAAAAGGATGATTCAGATCTCACCTATCTGTGGCATTGTCGATT